>NC_136619.1:43703924-43998924 GCF_933228915.1 Telmatherina bonti
GGTGTGTGTAGTAATACTGAAGGTGTGTGTAGTACTTCTGAAGGTGTGTGTAGTAATACTGAAGGTGTGTGTAGTAATACTGAAGGTGTGTGTAGTACTTCTGAAGGTGTGTGTAGTAATACTGAAGGTGTGTGTAGTACTTCTGAAGGTGTGTGTAGTACTTCTGAAGGTGTGTGTAGTAATACTGAAGGTGTGTGTAGTACTTTTGAAGGTGTGTGTAGTAATACTGAAGGTGTGTGTAGTACTTCTGAAGGTGTGTGTAGTAATACTGAAGGTGTGTGTAGTACTTCTGAAGGTGTGTGTAGTACTTTTGAAGGTGTGTGTAGTAATACTGAAGGTGTGTGTAGTACTTTTGAAGGTGTGTGTAGTACTTCTGAAGGTGTGTGTAGTAATACTGAAGGTGTGTGTAGTACTTCTGAAGGTGTGTGTAGTACTTCTGAAGGTGTGTGTAGTAATACTGAAGGTGTGTGTAGTACTTCTGAAGGTGTGTGTAGTACTTTTGAAGGTGTGTGTAGTAATACTGAAGGTGTGTGTAGTACTTCTGAAGGTGTGTGTAGTAATACTGAAGGTGTGTGTAGTACTTCTGAAGGTGTGTGTAGTAATACTGAAGGTGTGTGTAGTACTACTGAAGGTGTGTGTAGTACTTCTGAAGGTGTGTGTAGTACTTTTGAAGGTGTGTGTAGTAATACTGAAGGTGTGTGTAGTACTTTTGAAGGTGTGTGTAGTACTTCTGAAGGTGTGTGTAGTAATACTGAAGGTGTGTGTAGTACTTCTGAAGGTGTGTGTAGTAATACTGAAGGTGTGTGTAGTACTTCTGAAGGTGTGTGTAGTACTTTTGAAGGTGTGTGTAGTAATACTGAAGGTGTGTGTAGTACTTCTGAAGGTGTGTGTAGTACTTCTGAAGGTGTGTGTAGTAATACTGAAGGTGTGTGTAGTACTTCTGAAGGTGTGTGTAGTAATACTGAAGGTGTGTGTAGTACTTCTGAAGGTGTGTGTAGTAATACTGAAGGTGTGTGTAGTAATTCTGAAGGTGTGTGTAGTAATACTGAAGGTGTGTGTAGTACTACTGAAGGTGTGTGTAGTACTACTGAAGGTGTGTGTAGTAATACTGAAGGTGTGTGTAGTAATACTGAAGGTGTGTGTAGTAATACTGAAGGTGTGTGTAGTACTACTGAAGGTGTGTGTAGTACTTCTGAAGGTGTGTGTAGTACTACTGAAGGTGTGTGTAGTAATACTGAAGGTGTGTGTAGTACTTTTGAAGGTGTGTGTAGTAATACTGAAGGTGTGTGTAGTAATACTGAAGGTGTGTGTAGTAATACTGAAGGTGTGTGTAGTACTTCTGAGGGTGTGTGTAGTACTTTTGAAGGTGTGTGTAGTACTTTTGAAGGTGTGTGTAGTAATACTGAAGGTGTGTGTAGTACTTCTGAAGGTGTGTGTAGTAATACTGAAGGTGTGTGTAGTACTTTTGAAGGTGTGTGTAGTAATACTGAAGGTGTGTGTAGTACTTCTGAAGGTGTGTGTAGTAATACTGAAGGTGTGTGTAGTACTTCTGAAGGTGTGTGTAGTAATACTGAAGGTGTGTGTAGTAATACTGAAGGTGTGTGTAGTAATACTGAAGGTGTGTGTAGTACTTCTGAAGGTGTGTGTAGTAATACTGAAGGTGTGTGTAGTACTACTGAAGGTGTGTGTAGTACTTCTGAAGGTGTGTGTAGTACTACTGAAGGTGTGTGTAGTACTACTGAAGGTGTGTGTAGTACTACTGAAGGTGTGTGTAGTACTTCTGAAGGTGTGTGTAGTACTACTGAAGGTGTGTGTAGTACTTTTGAAGGTGTGTGTAGTAATACTGAATGTGTGTGTAGTAATACTGAAGGTGTGTGTAGTACTACTGAAGGTGTGTGTAGTACTACTGAAGGTGTGTGTAGTACTACTGAAGGTGTGTGTAGTAATACTGAAGGTGTGTGTAGTACTACTGAAGGTGTGTGTAGTACTTTTGAAGGTGTGTGTAGTAATACTGAATGTGTGTGTAGTAATACTGAAGGTGTGTGTAGTAATACTGAAGGTGTGTGTAGTACTTCTGAAGGTGTGTGTAGTAATACTGAAGGTGTGTGTAGTACTACTGAAGGTGTGTGTAGTACTTCTGAAGGTGTGTGTAGTAATACTGAAGGTGTGTGTAGTAATACTGAAGGTGTGTGTAGTACTTCTGAAGGTGTGTGTAGTACTTCTGAAGGTGTGTGTAGTACTACTGAAGGTGTGTGTAGTAATACTGAAGGTGTGTGTAGTACTTCTGAAGGTGTGTGTAGTACTACTGAAGGTGTGTGTAGTACTACTGAAGGTGTGTGTAGTACTTCTGAAGGTGTGTGTAGTACTACTGAAGGTGTGTGTAGTAATACTGAAGGTGTGTGTAGTACTTCTGAAGGTGTGTGTAGTAATACTGAAGGTGTGTGTAGTACTACTGAAGGTGTGTGTAGTACTACTGAAGGTGTGTGTAGTACTACTGAAGGTGTGTGTAGTACTACTGAAGGTGTGTGTAGTAATACTGAAGGTGTGTGTAGTACTTCTGAAGGTGTGTGTAGTAATACTGAAGGTGTGTGTAGTACTTCTGAAGGTGTGTGTAGTACTTCTGAAGGTGTGTGTAGTACTACTGAAGGTGTGTGTAGTAATACTGAAGGTGTGTGTAGTACTTCTGAAGGTGTGTGTAGTACTACTGAAGGTGTGTGTAGTAATACTGAAGGTGTGTGTAGTGTTGGGGAAAATTGTTATGAGTTTGGTTTGAATTAAGTATTAGACATATATGCATTGATTTGCTGTGATCCTGCTGTGTTTTGTATCTATGCACAAAGCTTTCTTTAAGTCATATGATCCTTGTCTGGAATGTGCAGACAAAGTCTGAGACAGGAAGAGTTTCCTGCAGGGCATCTGTTTTTGTCAACTGCTTGGTTGACCAGTTGTCTAAAGGTTAGAGGTTAAAGGTAATAAAGTAATATAGTGAGTGATTGATGCTTAGTGAGTTCAGTTTAGTCTTAAATAAGAGATAATGATTGTTTCATATGGTGTGCTCAGCAACTAGGAGGAGTTAAGCATGGTTTATAATCGGGTGTTACTTCAGCATCTGGAGAGAGAGTTCTCTCTCCAAGCTCCAGCGTGTGCTTGTATTGGTTTATAATAAAATGTTCATTGTAAGAAGACAGTTGACTCATAAATGTATTACAACTTCTCAAGACCAGAGTATTTTCCACCACAGTTTTTGGGGGCTCGTCTCGGGATCCTGCGTCAGTCCGCCCAGGTTGGGGATAGACGGGTTGGCCACCTGAATCCACAGATTCATCCTAAGAACCTCAATTAGAGTATTTCAGAGGACAGGACGTCTTTCTCCCACCCGTGGTCGACTACGCCAGGACTCCTTCTGAACCAGTGTGAAAAGACAATGGTGAGAAGTGTTATTCTAAATTTACATTAATTTTCAGACTCAAACTGGAGTCAAACATTACTAGAAATTTATCACAAATTAATAATCAATATTTTAATTAATAATCACAATATTTTTCTGTTTTGTGGTCAATTGTCTTCATTATTCTCATTGTGACAGGGATTCTCCTCCTCACCTCCTCATCGAAAGAATAACTCAAGGGATAAGAGAATAACTTAAGACGAGATCAGGTTGACGTCATAAATAAAATCCTGTGAGTTTAAGTTAAGTTTAAGTTAAAAATCGTGAGTAACAAGACCAAGTCGTAAGTGCTGTGAGCTAGACGTAGCAAGACCAGACCAGTAAATCTTGTGAGTTACAAGACCGAGACCAGTAAATTAGTCAGTAAGTCCTGTGAGCTCGAGAAGCAAGACCAGGCCAACCTTGAGTTAGAAAACTGAGAGGAAAGCCATCTTGAGTGAGGAGGAACAGAGAAGAGACTGTGTGGGCTGGTTTCTGGAGACATTGAGAATTTTGCCTGATAATTCTACAAAGGTGTGGGATTGACCCTCTGTGTACATCCGCTGCAAACAGAACTAGTTCCTTTGCAGTAGGAGGTTGATGTACAGCACCATTAAGAAGTTGAAATCTCTGTCTTCATGTGAGGGGAAACTGGGGTGGTTGTGTAAAATTTCCTGTGTTAAACTTGATTGGACTGATTGTGTGGAGAATTAAAACCACGTCTTGTGAAGCCACACCGGACTCTCGCAGGAGAGCCTAGAAGCTTGTGTGGGGGTAGACAAACGTGGGGGCACGACCCATTCACATGCATTCATCCAACTGTTGAAGTGAATTGTTTGTGTAAAATCTAATTTACTGCAGTAAGAAAAAAAAAAAAAAAAAAAGAAAAAAAAAAACAAACAACAAAAAAAGTATGAGAGAAGGAAGTGAGGAAAAGAGTGTGTTCATTAAATGCCTTCTGCTCACTGAAGGAGATGATGTCATAGCATGTTAGGCAGAAACAAACATATAAATCCTGTGTAAAATAGCTGCTTGTGCTTTTCTTCCTAAAGCTTTTATAAGAGCATAAAAGCCACTCCCTGTATGAATGTGGAAACCCTTTTCCTAAGGAAAAGCAGTTCTTTATTATCACCTGAGAACATTTTAAAGAGCAACAACATATTAAGAATGAAAAATCAGAAATGTGAGAGATGTGATTTATAGTATTTGGAACTTATTCTGTTAAATTACTATACATTGTGTAGGCAATAAGCTTAGGTTTCTGTCTGTTCCCTTTCAGACATTCATAAGGTGATTTTTATTCCTTTACTACTGCTATTATAAATTTATGCCTAGCATGTCTAAATAAATTTAGATAAACTGGAAATAAATAATGCAGCTAAAGGATGCTGAAACTAAGCATAATGTTAGGAAAAAGAGAAAATTCTTGACCTTAAAATAGGAATGGTGAACCAACGTGCTAGAGTAAATTTCCCTTGCAATAAGTTCACTTTAGCTAAATGTGAGCTAACGACAAGAAGAGAAGTTCTCAGAACAAGTGTATCTTCTTAGCAAGATCATGTTCAGCTTTCCCAGGAGAGAACTGAGTTATGAATCCACTGATAATATAGTCTCACACACACAATTACAATGTAATGTTCAAGTTACATGATGTTCACAGCACAGAACATGGTCCACATAATATGTTTGCCACAGGATTCAGAAGAAAACTATTATAATTATGAGGCTATGATCTTTATTTTCCCCTTACTGGAGAAGAAAATACACCACATGACCAAATGGTTCAGTCTCAAAAGCTCGTCTGCTGTATGGTGTTGGACGCATTGCAGCGTTCCCTTCTAAACCCTTGTCAGCATGCAGCTTGGTCCACAGGGACCTCAAATGTCTATCCTGCCTGAGGGGATTCAGAGGAGGGGCTGGGGGAGAGTGAGTTCTTGATCCGGGTCACCGTAGAGTTCTGGGTGTCACGCGTGGTCAGTCAGGAGACTGGAGCAGAAACGGTCCCTACAACCTAAAGCATCATTCCACCTCCCTTCTGTGTCAGCTCTGAGTCCTGGAGCAGAACCTGATATGCAGATGTGGCTGCATGGACCCGGCCGCTGCTGATGGCCTGGAGATCCCAGAACCAGAGGGTCTGGCAGAGCCCTGTTGGTTGTGACTGTGAACAGTGTGGATATGGCTCCTATGGTGGACATGTGAGCTGGATTTTCACCTTTGACCTCTGGAGGTGATGGATCCTCCTTGTCCTCAGACTGTGTTTCAGTTGTGGAATTTTCTGGAAGTAAAAGACTAACGAATGTGGCCGGCAGGCAGCACAAATCCCACCCCGACTACAGAATCAGATGATGTTTTCTGGAATAAGCTGCACCCTGATTCTGTCAGAAAGACTGTTCGGTTCACTCAGTTCTCTGTGGAAAACCTGGATCTCCTTCCTTGAACTTTTGCCTACTTTCTGATCCTTTACATGTTACTCTTAATTAATTACACATATGAATCTGATTTATCTACCAGGAAGCTTTGATGAACATGTGTCGGGCACTTCCTGGCATGAATTTCTGATTGTATGCTGATTGGAGGAGAGCATGGTGGCTGTGGCGCGTCTGACTCCTGAGCAGATCGAGTGATACGAGCTGAATGATTATCCACAAGACCAGGCCAAGGAATGAGGCCCTACAACCAAACATTTACTCACTGTTTCTGCTTAGCTTTATACCACATTTATGAGCATGCATAAAATTTTGCACTCCTGCAGACTTCTGCAAGTGAACAATGACACAGACATCTCTGCTCTGCTGCAGGGAAGCTGAACAGTTTATACAGACAAGTCAACTTCTGGCACGCTGTGCCTTATAAAAAAAAAAAAAAAAAAGTGATGAATACTAAGTTTTTAATGTTTGAGACAGAATAAATGTCAAAAGAGAAAAAATAAGCCGCTATATGACATTAAATAAGAAGGTAGTTTTGTAATTTCCCGACTTCAGTGAATGCAACACAAGTACAACAATCTCCGTGTTTTATTTGCTGACAGCTGGTGTTTTATCCCTAATCTGAATTCATTATTTTGAATTAAAGCAGATATGCTCAGTGGTTAAAATACACATCAGATGATTTTTGTTTAAAGAGTAGAACCAACTCTTGCGATGGCTGCCAGTAAACAGACCAGTCTCTTAGTTAACACGCTTAATATGTAAACAAACAAGTCATTTAAGCCCTGTATGTCCTCAAAATTAACATGAATATGAGGCAGATTATTTGAACAGTATTGATACTTCCAAAGTTAAGCTAACTATGCTAAACCGTTAGCCTTGGCCTTTTCTGTTACACACGTTTGCATTAAAATCATTAAGGAAGAAGTGCTGCTGTGAGTGTGTGCACGTACATGCGTGTGTCGTGTTGTTGTGGATGTGGACAGTTTTGCCATCAGTATTAGAAGTTTGTTTCTAAATGCTGCTTAAGTTCAAATGTAGAAGAAAACAAACAGCTTTATTATGACCTGAAGGTCTCTGGCTGTTCAGTACCTGAAGTCCAGCTGTTAAAGATGGGTTTACATCTTGTTGCTTTATGCTTATGCTTATGTTTACAATATATTTGGAATAGAAAGCCAGTCTTATTATGATCTCAGTTTTGTGTGTGTTGCTCCTGAATGGGTCTGTTGGAGTCTAAGAGAGACAAATCAGAGTAAACCATGAGATTAACTAGACTACATTACTGATTAAATCAACAGTTCTGAATGAGCTTTATTTAATATATGCAGAGATTCTTCAGTGTGGTTCTGCTTCTGTCATTTAGCAGACATGACATAAACAACACGAGCAGTAAATCAGAAAGGAAATTTCCAGCATGGATAAGTGTTGGTCAGACTGCTGGGAGTCCAGTTTGACACATGTTCTGCTATGCAGTACTAGAGGATTTTTTCTGGTTGTTGGTTAAGATGAGACGACCTGATAGGAACTTTGCAATAAGTAATTAAATGAATTTGGTTACTTTGAATGATTACCTACCAGATAAATGAGTGGCCCTAACTGTTGCTTTGTATTGTTCATGTTTTACTCCATGACTGTTTAGCTGAAACTGACTATCCTCTGCACCCCCCAGGCCTGGCCCCTGACCGACCTCTAGTTGACCCTGACTTGATTTTCCTTTTGATGCTGTTTGCTCTGACTGTGACGCGGTGGAGGCTGCAGCTCTCCCGTCTCAGTTCTCGTTACTTGAGCTTACTCTTTAGCTGAAAACAAGTCCATGTTTTGGCGCTCTCTTATGAATGACTTTCTGGATGCCATTTTCCTGAATGTTTTCCTCCCACAGGTTGCAGACGGGGAAATTTCCTTCTGGCTCTCTTTTCAGGTCTTCCTTGGACCAAAAGTACTTTTTCTGGTTCTGATGTACATGCGCATGCGTAACATGGAAACATGGGCTTTTTTGTGATTCTTTTTGCAGGACCCTCACCCAAGTGGGCATGGTTCCTTCCAAGACTGCCTGTTCAGACACAGCTCTGTGTGAAAGTAATGTTTTAACATATTGTCCTAACCTCATAAGAACCCTTTTCAGGCATTTGCACACAGGTGAAAGCTGCCCTTCATGAATCAGCATCTACGCAGCTCTATTCACTTCAGCCTCGAGATTTTGTCCTGATAAGAAGCTTTAAACATCAGCGCTGGAACCAACATCGATGGTTTAGGCCATTTCAGGTTTTCCTGACGACCCAGACAGCGGTAAAGGTCGCAGAGTGAGCTGCTTGGCACTACAGATTGCTTGAACCTCCTGAAGCTCTTCAGTCTGAAATTACAGAAGAATAACGCACCACCCAACAAAGGGCAGAATAATCCCTGTGGTTGCGTGGGTAAGTGAGATAGTCTACTCTCACACCTGAAGACCAGCCTTCGCTCTCAAGCAAGATCAGTGTGAAGCTGAAGTGAATGGCTCCTCACTATTGTAATTTCTGAAAGATTCTTTTAAAACCCGACAGGCATGAGGCTCCTGATGTTTTGAGAATGTTGTCTTCTGTATGTATTTTTGCGTTCTGATAACAATTTCTCTTCTTATTGTTGGTCCTGTAGGACCAAGAGGAGGGAGTGTGTTGGGGAAAATTGTTATGAGTTTGGTTTGAATTAAGTATTAGACATATATGCATTGATTTGCTGTGATCCTGCTGTGTTTTGTATCTATGCACAAAGCTTTCTTTAAGTCATATGATCCTTGTCTGGAATGTGCAGACAAAGTCTGAGACAGGAAGAGTTTCCTGCAGGGCATCTGTTTTTGTCAACTGCTTGGTTGACCAGTTGTCTAAAGGTTAGAGGTTAAAGGTAATAAAGTAATATAGTGAGTGATTGATGCTTAGTGAGTTCAGTTTAGTCTTAAATAAGAGATAATGATTGTTTCATATGGTGTGCTCAGCAACTAGGAGGAGTTAAGCATGGTTTATAATCGGGTGTTACTTCAGCATCTGGAGAGAGAGTTCTCTCTCCAAGCTCCAGCGTGTGCTTGTATTGGTTTATAATAAAATGTTCATTGTAAGAAGACAGTTGACTCATAAATGTATTACAACTTCTCAAGACCAGAGTATTTTCCACCACAGTAGTACTACTGAAGGTGTGTGTAGTAATACTGAAGGTGTGTGTAGTACTTCTGAAGGTGTGTGTAGTAATACTGAAGGTGTGTGTAGTACTTCTGAAGGTGTGTGTAGTACTTTTGAAGGTGTGTGTAGTAATACTGAAGGTGTGTGTAGTAATACTGAAGGTGTGTGTAGTAATACTGAAGGTGTGTGTAGTACTTCTGAAGGTGTGTGTAGTACTTTTGAAGGTGTGTGTAGTAATACTGAAGGTGTGTGTAGTAATACTGAAGGTGTGTGTAGTAATACTGAAGGTGTGTGTAGTACTTCTGAAGGTGTGTGTAGTACTTCTGAAGGTGTGTGTAGTAATACTGAAGGTGTGTGTAGTAATACTGAAGGTGTGTGTAGTACTTCTGAAGGTGTGTGTAGTAATACTGAAGGTGTGTGTAGTAATACTGAAGGTGTGTGTAGTAATACTGAAGGTGTGTGTAGTACTTCTGAAGGTGTGTGTAGTACTTTTGAAGGTGTGTGTAGTAATACTGAAGGTGTGTGTAGTAATACTGAAGGTGTGTGTAGTAATACTGAAGGTGTGTGTAGTACTACTGAAGGTGTGTGTAGTAATACTGAAGGTGTGTGTAGTACTACTGAAGGTGTGTGTAGTACTTCTGAAGGTGTGTGTAGTACTTCTGAAGGTGTGTGTAGTACTACTGAAGGTGTGTGTAGTACTACTGAAGGTGTGTGTAGTAATACTGAAGGTGTGTGTAGTACTTCTGAAGGTGTGTGTAGTAATACTGAAGGTGTGTGTAGTACTTCTGAAGGTGTGTGTAGTACTTCTGAAGGTGTGTGTAGTACTACTGAAGGTGTGTGTAGTAATACTGAAGGTGTGTGTAGTACTTCTGAGGGTGTGTGTAGTACTTTTGAAGGTGTGTGTAGTACTTTTGAAGGTGTGTGTAGTAATACTGAAGGTGTGTGTAGTACTACTGAAGGTGTGTGTAGTACTACTGAAGGTGTGTGTAGTAATACTGAAGGTGTGTGTAGTACTTCTGAAGGTGTGTGTAGTAATACTGAAGGTGTGTGTAGTACTTCTGAAGGTGTGTGTAGTAATACTGAAGGTGTGTGTAGTACTTCTGAAGGTGTGTGTAGTAATACTGAAGGTGTGTGTAGTACTTCTGAAGGTGTGTGTAGTAATACTGAAGGTGTGTGTAGTACTTCTGAAGGTGTGTGTAGTAATACTGAAGGTGTGTGTAGTACTTCTGAGGGTGTGTGTAGTACTTTTGAAGGTGTGTGTAGTACTTTTGAAGGTGTGTGTAGTAATACTGAAGGTGTGTGTAGTACTACTGAAGGTGTGTGTAGTACTTTTGAAGGTGTGTGTAGTAATACTGAAGGTGTGTGTAGTAATACTGAAGGTGTGTGTAGTAATACTGAAGGTGTGTGTAGTACTTCTGAGGGTGTGTGTAGTACTTTTGAAGGTGTGTGTAGTACTTTTGAAGGTGTGTGTAGTAATACTGAAGGTGTGTGTAGTACTACTGAAGGTGTGTGTAGTAATACTGAAGGTGTGTGTAGTACTTTTGAAGGTGTGTGTAGTAATACTGAAGGTGTGTGTAGTAATACTGAAGGTGTGTGTAGTAATACTGAAGGTGTGTGTAGTAATACTGAAGGTGTGTGTAGTACTTCTGAAGGTGTGTGTAGTACTTCTGAAGGTGTGTGTAGTACTTCTGAAGGTGTGTGTAGTACTTTTGAAGGTGTGTGTAGTAATACTGAAGGTGTGTGTAGTACTTTTGAAGGTGTGTGTAGTAATACTGAAGGTGTGTGTAGTACTTTTGAAGGTGTGTGTAGTAATACTGAAGGTGTGTGTAGTAATACTGAAGGTGTGTGTAGTACTTCTGAAGGTGTGTGTAGTAATACTGAAGGTGTGTGTAGTACTACTGAAGGTGTGTGTAGTACTACTGAAGGTGTGTGTAGTACTTCTGAAGGTGTGTGTAGTACTTCTGAAGGTGTGTGTAGTACTTCTGAAGGTGTGTGTAGTAATACTGAAGGTGTGTGTAGTACTTCTGAAGGTGTGTGTAGTACTTCTGAAGGTGTGTGTAGTACTACTGAAGGTGTGTGTAGTAATACTGAAGGTGTGTGTAGTACTTCTGAAGGTGTGTGTAGTAATACTGAAGGTGTGTGTAGTACTTCTGAAGGTGTGTGTAGTAATACTGAAGGTGTGTGTAGTACTTCTGAAGGTGTGTGTAGTAATACTGAAGGTGTGTGTAGTACTACTGAAGGTGTGTGTAGTACTTCTGAAGGTGTGTGTAGTAATACTGAAGGTGTGTGTAGTACTTCTGAAGGTGTGTGTAGTACTTCTGAAGGTGTGTGTAGTAATACTGAAGGTGTGTGTAGTAATACTGAAGGTGTGTGTAGTACTACTGAAGGTGTGTGTAGTACTACTGAAGGTGTGTGTAGTACTACTGAAGGTGTGTGTAGTAATACTGAAGGTGTGTGTAGTAATACTGAAGGTGTGTGTAGTACTTCTGAAGGTGTGTGTAGTAATACTGAAGGTGTGTGTAGTAATACTGAAGGTGTGTGTAGTACTTCTGAAGGTGTGTGTAGTAATACTGAAGGTGTGTGTAGTACTTCTGAAGGTGTGTGTAGTAATACTGAAGGTGTGTGTAGTAATACTGAAGGTGTGTGTAGTACTTCTGAAGGTGTGTGTAGTACTTCTGAAGGTGTGTGTAGTAATACTGAAGGTGTGTGTAGTAATACTGAAGGTGTGTGTAGTACTTCTGAAGGTGTGTGTAGTACTTCTGAAGGTGTGTGTAGTAATACTGAAGGTGTGTGTAGTAATACTGAAGGTGTGTGTAGTACTTCTGAAGGTGTGTGTAGTACTTTTGAAGGTGTGTGTAGTAATACTGAAGGTGTGTGTAGTACTTCTGAAGGTGTGTGTAGTAATACTGAAGGTGTGTGTAGTACTTCTGAAGGTGTGTGTAGTACTTCTGAAGGTGTGTGTAGTAATACTGAAGGTGTGTGTAGTAATACTGAAGGTGTGTGTAGTACTTTTGAAGGTGTGTGTAGTAATACTGAAGGTGTGTGTAGTACTTCTGAAGGTGTGTGTAGTACTTCTGAAGGTGTGTGTAGTAATACTGAAGGTGTGTGTAGTACTTCTGAAGGTGTGTGTAGTAATACTGAAGGTGTGTGTAGTACTTTTGAAGGTGTGTGTAGTAATACTGAAGGTGTGTGTAGTACTTCTGAAGGTGTGTGTAGTACTTCTGAAGGTGTGTGTAGTAATACTGAAGGTGTGTGTAGTACTTCTGAAGGTGTGTGTAGTAATACTGAAGGTGTGTGTAGTACTTCTGAAGGTGTGTGTAGTAATACTGAAGGTGTGTGTAGTACTTCTGAAGGTGTGTGTAGTAATACTGAAGGTGTGTGTAGTACTTCTGAAGGTGTGTGTAGTACTTTTGAAGGTGTGTGTAGTAATACTGAAGGTGTGTGTAGTACTTTTGAAGGTGTGTGTAGTACTTCTGAAGGTGTGTGTAGTAATACTGAAGGTGTGTGTAGTACTTCTGAAGGTGTGTGTAGTAATACTGAAGGTGTGTGTAGTACTTCTGAAGGTGTGTGTAGTACTTTTGAAGGTGTGTGTAGTACTTTTGAAGGTGTGTGTAGTAATACTGAAGGTGTGTGTAGTACTTCTGAAGGTGTGTGTAGTACTTTTGAAGGTGTGTGTAGTAATACTGAAGGTGTGTGTAGTACTTCTGAAGGTGTGTGTAGTACTACTGAAGGTGTGTGTAGTAATACTGAAGGTGTGTGTAGTAATACTGAAGGTGTGTGTAGTAATACTGAAGGTGTGTGTAGTACTTCTGAAGGTGTGTGTAGTACTTCTGAAGGTGTGTGTAGTACTTTTGAAGGTGTGTGTAGTAATACTGAAGGTGTGTGTAGTACTTCTGAAGGTGTGTGTAGTACTTTTGAAGGTGTGTGTAGTAATACTGAAGGTGTGTGTAGTACTTCTGAAGGTGTGTGTAGTACTACTGAAGGTGTGTGTAGTAATACTGAAGGTGTGTGTAGTACTTCTGAAGGTGTGTGTAGTAATACTGAAGGTGTGTGTAGTACTTCTGAAGGTGTGTGTAGTAATACTGAAGGTGTGTGTAGTACTTCTGAAGGTGTGTGTAGTAATACTGAAGGTGTGTGTAGTACTTCTGAAGGTGTGTGTAGTAATACTGAAGGTGTGTGTAGTACTTCTGAAGGTGTGTGTAGTACTTCTGAAGGTGTGTGTAGTAATACTGAAGGTGTGTGTAGTAATACTGAAGGTGTGTGTAGTACTACTGAAGGTGTGTGTAGTACTACTGAAGGTGTGTGTAGTACTACTGAAGGTGTGTGTAGTAATACTGAAGGTGTGTGTAGTAATACTGAAGGTGTGTGTAGTAATACTGAAGGTGTGTGTAGTACTTCTGAAGGTGTGTGTAGTAATACTGAAGGTGTGTGTAGTAATACTGAAGGTGTGTGTAGTACTTCTGAAGGTGTGTGTAGTAATACTGAAGGTGTGTGTAGTAATACTGAAGGTGTGTGTAGTACTTCTGAAGGTGTGTGTAGTACTTCTGAAGGTGTGTGTAGTAATACTGAAGGTGTGTGTAGTAATACTGAAGGTGTGTGTAGTACTTCTGAAGGTGTGTGTAGTAATACTGAAGGTGTGTGTAGTAATACTGAAGGTGTGTGTAGTACTTCTGAAGGTGTGTGTAGTACTTCTGAAGGTGTGTGTAGTAATACTGAAGGTGTGTGTAGTAATACTGAAGGTGTGTGTAGTACTTCTGAAGGTGTGTGTAGTACTTTTGAAGGTGTGTGTAGTAATACTGAAGGTGTGTGTAGTACTTCTGAAGGTGTGTGTAGTAATACTGAAGGTGTGTGTAGTACTTCTGAAGGTGTGTGTAGTACTTCTGAAGGTGTGTGTAGTAATACTGAAGGTGTGTGTAGTAATACTGAAGGTGTGTGTAGTACTTTTGAAGGTGTGTGTAGTAATACTGAAGGTGTGTGTAGTACTTCTGAAGGTGTGTGTAGTACTTCTGAAGGTGTGTGTAGTAATACTGAAGGTGTGTGTAGTACTTCTGAAGGTGTGTGTAGTAATACTGAAGGTGTGTGTAGTACTACTGAAGGTGTGTGTAGTACTTCTGAAGGTGTGTGTAGTACTTTTGAAGGTGTGTGTAGTAATACTGAAGGTGTGTGTAGTACTTTTGAAGGTGTGTGTAGTACTTCTGAAGGTGTGTGTAGTAATACTGAAGGTGTGTGTAGTACTTCTGAAGGTGTGTGTAGTAATACTGAAGGTGTGTGTAGTACTTCTGAAGGTGTGTGTAGTACTTTTGAAGGTGTGTGTAGTAATACTGAAGGTGTGTGTAGTACTTCTGAAGGTGTGTGTAGTACTTCTGAAGGTGTGTGTAGTAATACTGAAGGTGTGTGTAGTACTTCTGAAGGTGTGTGTAGTAATACTGAAGGTGTGTGTAGTACTTCTGAAGGTGTGTGTAGTACTTCTGAAGGTGTGTGTAGTAATACTGAAGGTGTGTGTAGTACTTCTGAAGGTGTGTGTAGTAATACTGAAGGTGTGTGTAGTACTTCTGAAGGTGTGTGTAGTACTTCTGAAGGTGTGTGTAGTAATACTGAAGGTGTGTGTAGTACTTCTGAAGGTGTGTGTAGTACTTTTGAAGGTGTGTGTAGTAATACTGAAGGTGTGTGTAGTACTTTTGAAGGTGTGTGTAGTAATACTGAAGGTGTGTGTAGTACTTCTGAAGGTGTGTGTAGTACTTCTGAAGGTGTGTGTAGTAATACTGAAGGTGTGTGTAGTACTTCTGAAGGTGTGTGTAGTACTTTTGAAGGTGTGTGTAGTAATACTGAAGGTGTGTGTAGTAATACTGAAGGTGTGTGTAGTACTTCTGAAGGTGTGTGTAGTACTTCTGAAGGTGTGTGTAGTACTTTTGAAGGTGTGTGTAGCACTTGTACTTCTAACCCAACTCTGTTCCCATCAGAACCAACGTGAAGAGTTCCAGTCAGGATTTAGACCTCATCATAGCACAGAAACAGCACTGGTGAAAGTCTAATGATCTTCTCATGGCCTCAGATAAAGGACTTCTGTCTGGACTCATTCTTTTAGATCTCAGTGCTGCATTCGACACTATTGATCACAATATTTTGCTACAGAGGCTGGAACATGTTATTGGGATTAAAGGGACCGCATTAGACTGGTTCCAGTCATATTTATCTGATAGATTTCAGTTTGTAAATGTAAATGATGAGTCTTCCTCACACACAGTCATGGAGGTCCTCAGGGTTCGGTACTTGGACCAATACTTTTCACATTATACATGCTTCCCTTAGGAAATATCATCAGGCAGCATGGTATAAATTTTCATTGCTATACAGATTAGATCTATCTCTCCATGAAGCCAGATGAAACCAATCAGTTTCTTAGATTACAAAGATGTCTTACAGACATCAAATCTAATCAAATCAAAGATACTTTATTCATCCCTGAGGGGAAATTCAGAGTTCAAGCCAGCTCGTCCAAGGTCAGACATGTAACATTAATGACAAAAGAGTAATACAGAACCAAGCTTAAGCTTAGGCCGTGCAGCTAGTTTACCTATGCTGCCTTACAAGATAAGAACAGAGATACATTAGGATCATAGGGGGTCGAGGAAAAAAAAGGTCATGTAACTTCGGACATACAGAGACATGTCCGGACATACAGAGAAAAAAAGACAAAACCTCATACACTGAAGCACAGACTAAAACAAGACACACAACATCCAGGGAGGCGGTGAGTCATGTGGGAGGGGACTGGGGGTAGTTGAGGAGGGGGGACAGAGCGTCTATGAACATGTCTTCTTCCATTCTCAGAGAGAGTTGCATCGGCCCTAGTCCGCTGGGAAGCCGAATCCAGATATGATTGTTGTTTGGGTTCCAGGCGAGGAAAACATTTTGCCCTTGGCCTTGAGTCCATAGCCGATCTCAGGCTGGCAGCTCCACACAGCCGAATGGGGGGGTCAATTTCCACCGATTCTAGCAGATATTTTCTCCATGTTGTTATCGATTCTGCGGACCAGCTCCGGGACCTCGGCCAAGTGACCAGTATTGAACAGACTGGCATCCTGCTTACGGTCGAGTCCGGTCAACGCAAGAGTCTGTGCACTGCTAGCCCGGCCCATACCGTTACAGAATTCAGGCAGCCTGCCAGTTGTTGCCAGAATCTCATGGGTCTTCAGGTAGATCAGGACTCCACCAGCGCCAATCAGCAGAATCCCAATCACCAATAATCCAAAAATGTAAACATCCTCCACGTCCTCAGAGGACAGAACCGCCAGACACATCGGTCTCCACGTGGCCCATGAGTCCTGAACGTATCCAGCCGGAAGCGTCCCCTCAGGACATGTGGGCTCCCCTCTGCCTGATCTTCAGGTTGAGAAAATTTGATCAATTGCGTTGAGAGACCAGTTGATCAGATCCATGAGGTAAATTTGAGTGGAAGTAGAGATGTAAAAAGAGGCTCAGAGTCAGACAGGACAAAGTCGCAGGCCAGAGTGGGAGGAGGGGGAGGAAACGGGAGCAAAAGAAAGAAGTGTCCGCCTTCGCTGAGAGCAGGAGTGGAAAATCAAGACCTGGATGACTAAATTTTCTCCTGTTAAACTCAGACAGACTAAGGTTCATCTTTGGACCTGAAAAACTCAGGACAACATTGTCCAGCTGTGTAAATAATCTGGATGCATTAATCTGGCTTCCAGTACTACAGAAAGGAACTCTGGAGTTCTTCTGGACCAGGATTTGTCCTTCACATTTAAAAAGGTTTCAGGAAGCTTCTTCCACCTACGTAATACTGCAAACATGAGGGATATCCTGTCTCAAAGAGACACAGAAAAACTATTCCATGTCTTTGTTATTTCCAAACTGGATTACTGCAGTTACTTATTAATGTTCTGTCCCAGATATGTCCTGAAACGTCTCCATCTGATCCAAAACGCTGCAGCCGGGGTTCTGATGAGAACCAGAGATCATACTTGCCAGTTTTAATGTCTCTCCATCGACTTCCTGTTAAATCCAGGATGGAGTTTAAACTTCTTCCCCTCACATAAAAAGCTCTCCATGACCAAGCTCCATCGTACATACCATCTCATAGTTCCATTTGTTCTAAACAGAGAACTGGTTCTCAGACTGCAGGTCTACTTGTGGTTCCAGAGTCTCTAAGAGTACTATGGGAGGAAGAACCTTCAGCTATCAGGCTCCTCTCTTATGGAACCAGATCCCAATCTGGGTTCTGATCCCAGTCTGGGTCTAATCCCAGCCGGGGTTCTACCTGAGCCGGGTTCCACCTGAGCTGGGTTCTACCTGAGCCGGGTTCCACCTGAGCTGGATTCTACCTGAGCCAGGGTTCTACCTGAGCTGGATTCTACCTGAGCCAGGGTTCTACCTGAGCTGGATTCTACCTGAGCCGGGTTCCACCTGAGCTGGGTTCTACCTGAGCCGGGTTCCACCTGAGCTGGATTCTACCTGAGCCAGGGTTCTACCTGAGCTGGATTCTACCTGAGCTGGGTTCTACCTGAGCTGGATTCTACCTGAGCCAGGGTTCTACCTGAGCTGGATTCTACCTGAGCTGGGGTTCCACCTGAGCTGGGTTCTACCTGAGCTGGATTCTACCTGAGCCAGGGTTCTACCTGAGCTGGGTTCTACCTGAGCTGGATTCTACCTGAGCCAGGGTTCTACCTGAGCTGGGTTCTACCTGAGCTGGGTTCTACCTGACCCGGGTTCCACCTGAGCTGGGTTCTACCTGAGCTGGATTCTACCTGAGCCAGGGTTCTACCTGAGCTGGGTTCTACCTGAGCTGGATTCTACCTGAGCCAGGGTTCTACCTGAGCTGGGTTCTACCTGAGCTGGATTCTACCTGAGCCAGGGTTCTACCTGAGCTGGGTTCTACCTGAGCTGGATTCTACCTGAGCCAGGGTTCTACCTGAGCTGGATTCTACCTGAGCTGGGGTTCCACCTGAGCTGGGTTCTACCTGAGCTGGGTTCTACCTGAGCTGGATTCTACCTGAGCCAGGGTTCTACCTGAGCTGGGTTCTACCTGAGCTGGATTCTACCTGAGCTGGGTTCTACCTGAGCTGGATTCTACCTGAGCTGGGGTTCCACCTGAGCTGGGTTCTACCTGAGCTGGGTTCTACCTGAGCTGGATTCTACCTGAGCCAGGGTTCTACCTGAGCTGGGTTCTACCTGAGCTGGGTTCTACCTGAGCTGGATTCTACCTGAGCCAGGGTTCTACCTGAGCTGGGTTCTACCTGAGCTGGATTCTACCTGAGCTGGGTTCTACCTGAGCTGGGTTCTACCTGAGCTGGATTCTACCTGAGCTGGGGTTCCACCTGAGCTGGGTTCTACCTGAGCTGGGTTCTACCTGAGCTGGATTCTACCTGAGCCAGGGTTCTACCTGAGCTGGATTCTACCTGAGCCAGGGTTCTACCTGAGCTGGATTCTACCTGAGCCAGGGTTCTACCTGAGCTGGATTCTACCTGAGCCAGGGTTCTACCTGAGCTGGATTCTACCTGAGCCAGGGTTCTACCTGAGCTGGATTCTACCTGAGCCAGGGTTCTACCTGAGCTGGATTCTACCTGAGCCAGGGTTCTACCTGAGCTGGGTTCTACCTGAGCTGGGTTCCACCTGAGCTGGGTTCTACCTGAGCTGGGTTCTACCTGAGCTGGATTCTACCTGAGCCAGGGTTCTACCTGAGCTGGGTTCTACCTGAGCTGGATTCTACCTGAGCTGGGTTCTACCTGAGCTGGGTTCTACCTGAGCTGGATTCTACCTGAGCTGGATTCTACCTGAGCCAGGGTTCTACCTGAGCTGGGTTCTACCTGAGCTGGGTTCTACCTGAGCTGGGGTTCTACCTGAGCTGGATTCTACCTGAGCTGGATTCTACCTGAGCTGGGGTTCTACCTGAGCTGGGTTCTACCTGAGCTGGATTCTACCTGAGCTGGGGTTCCACCTGAGCTGGGTTCTACCTGAGCTGGATTCTACCTGAGCTGGGGTTCTACCTGAGCTGGGTTCTACCTGAGCTGGGTTCTACCTGAGCTGGGTTCTACCTGAGCTGGATTCTACCTGAGCCAGGGTTCTACCTGAGCTGGGTTCTACCTGAGCTGGGTTCTACCTGAGCCGGGGTTCTACCTGAGCAGTTACAGCTGACGGGAAATGAACTATATTGGTACCTTTAGAGGTGTGAGTGGAACAGGGTTGCATCTAACAATATTTTTTTTTATAATTTACAGATTTACTAATCTGTAAATTATTTTTTGCGATTAGTCCTAATTATTTCTGTCCCGCCTATCATCTGAGCTTCCAGTTGCCGCAGCTCTTTTTACTGGTTCCGTATTTTTTAGCCCACTCTCTTCATCTGCATCATATGAATATCACCCAGATTTCCAGTTGATCCCAACATAATGTCCTTTGGTAAAATGACTCCTGAACCAGCTGGATACCAAATATAAGCTTAACGGCGTAATACGAATTTATTTTGAACCAATTAACATATTTATAATGTCACATCCAAACTACAGAATTTGCCTCAAAAATTAAATAAATAAAATATTTTAATTGTAAAGTCTGTTTATTTTCCCCCCGTTTCATAATCCGGGAAATTTCCGGGAAAAATACCGATCTGGGAAGATGACTCGTTAAAAAAACGGAAGTTTCTGGGCCAGAACGGGGTAGTTACCGGGTATGACAAAAGTACGTAACTACTCAGTAATGCTAACTTACCCATCCGGAGTGCTAGCAGAAACCATGACTCCTTTCTCTTAACATGCGTAACTGTCGTGCTGCCGTGGGATGTTAACTCTGCGTGGCTGATGACACATGCTGGACAGGTTGTTTAGCTGGAAAAACTCCCAAACTTTTGAAGCACGAGGTCTAAAGCTGTTTTCACTCAACTGTTTCAGTTGCGCCGCCATCGGTCTTGAGTTGTTCTTCGTTGGTTGAGAAGATGCTTCACAGAATAACCATACTGCCCCTGCACTTTCTGTGGGGCTTTAAGTCATTTACCTGATCTATACGGTTCTTATACCGTCTGAAAGCCATGGTGTTAAGTCCCCTGGTGCAGCGTACAGATGTACCTGTACAGGTGTGTGTGTGTGGTACCTGTACAAGTGTGTGTGTGTGTGGTACTTGTACAGGTGTGTGTGTTACCTGTAGAGGTGCAGGTTGAGGGGTCCAAGCAGGCTGCTGGAAGACGGTCCTGATGCTGGGGGGTCGGAGATGGTTGCTCCTCGTTTGAAGGGATGTAAGTTATCAAATGACGAGACGGCGATGGACGCCCTTGTTCTTGATCCTGGACACAAAGAGCCAGTTCACTCTCCAGCTCGTCCTTCTCTGCTTAAATACCAAGCAGAGTGGCCTCCGGCCACGAGGGAAACTTCCTTTTCTCTGCAGGTCAGGGGAGTATTCTGTGGCCGTGGAACTGGATGCGTTTCCAAGGCTGCAGCAGAACTTCCTTTCACTGTGAAGTCCAGAAAACGACCACCGATGTCGAGCTGCTGTACGTTCCTGTTCTCTGATATTGTACTGAATGACATTCGGCTCTTCCCTGCAACTTTTACCCCAAACAGTCTGATATTGCTGCTCTCTGTCATCACATTTAGCCACCAGATTAGCTTCTCTTTGCTACAGCTAACTCGCTCCAGTCGCAGAACCCGGTCCAGTCCGCCACTGGTGTCCCAGAAAGACTCTGTTCTCCTATTGGAGGTTCTTAAACCCCACCAGTATAACCAGTTCTCCCCTTCATTCCCCATTGTTAGCCTCAGGCAGTGATGTAGCAGCTAATGTTAGCTGCTAGCGTTAGCAGCTAATGTTAGCAGCTTCTGGATGGTTTCCTCTTGTTTTGCTGTTTCTGCTCTTCCTCTGGGTCCTGCTAATCTGTCGCTGGCTGTTCAACCCGTTTTAGGACGGGTTTCATGGAACTGGTTTCATGGAACGGGTTTCATGGAACTGGTTTCTGAAGACAGTCCTAATATTGGTTATGGGGATGTTCCGAGATGTCAGCAGAACCAGAAAGGTTCTGGATCCTTCTTCCTCAGAAACAATTCTGATTATGTTTGATCCTGGAGGTGGTTGCCATGGAAACTTACCTCTGCTCTTCATGATGTAATGAATGGCACGGTTGCTGATGGCGGCGTCGCTCGGCTGGATGTCCAGAAAGGGTTTGTTCCCGACACCCATTGACAGCATCTCCTTCTGACGCATCTCTGAGTAAACCCACACACACACACACACACACACACACACACGCAAGTTCAGGAAATGAACAACATTGGCAGCTGATTGGCTCTCTACTAGCTCCACCTTTATTGCGGGCCGCCTGCGTCCACAGGATCCGGGCGATGTCCTCCGTCCAGGTGTGTTTGACATCAGCTGATGTAGCCTGAAGGATAAAGGTTTGGTTTTTGGACGTCCTCCTCCTGAACCAGATTTCAAACTTCAGCCCTGTGTCCCCCGTTGACTCAGTCAGACCAACGTCTGCTGTCTGAAGGAGAAGGAAGGGAAGTCGGATCAGAACCCGGCCTCAGAGCGGGTCCAGCCGGACTCGAGTTGTAGAACTCACTTTAAAGGAGTGCTTGTAGATGAAGACGTCCAGACCGCCCTCCATCTTTCTGGGTTTGCTGAAGAGAACGAGCTCTTCGAACAGGAAGATGCGACGCTGACGTTTCTTACGGCCACTCCAGACAGTGAACTCATCCTGACGGATCAGCTGACCCTGTTCCTTCAGGTTCACCTAGAGATGAGGGACAGCAGGGAAGTCCTCCATATTCCCAGGTCCATGTCTTTATGTTCACATGTTTACGTGTCTATGTTCACGTCTCTGTATTTACATCTTCACATGTCTATGTTTACATGTTCACATGTCTATGTTTACGTCTCTGTATTTATATGTTCACATGTCTATGTTTACGTGTTCACATGTCTATGTTTACATGTTCACATGTCTATGTTTACGTCTCTGTATTTATATGTTCACGTCTATGTTTACATGTTCACATGTCTGTTTACGTCTGTATTTACATGTTCAAATGTCTATGTTTACGTGTTCACATGTCTATGTTTACATGTTCACATGTCTATGTTTACATGTTCACGTCTGTTTACGTCTCTGTATTTACATGTTAACATATCTATGTCCTACGGTGGCCCTGAAGTGTCACAGCAAAACAAAAGCCACAACGGAAGTGATTTTTATTTCTCGGGACCACCGTAATGGAACTGACGTTCTGAAGTGAGCAGCGACGTACGTAACATCACGGCAAGTCCGCTGGTTTCAGTCACTGATGGTAAGAAGAAATGAAAATGAATAAAATGATTTAAAACGTTTATTAATGTAAGTATTACCTATCATTATTGTTTCAACTGTGATATGTACTCTAATCCCGGAAAATATTTTATTTCTATGTATTTCTGTAATTTTTTTTTGTATTTTTTCTGTATTTCTCTGCATTTTATTATTTCTGTGTTGCTATTCAATAAAACAATTATTAAAAATAAAGTAGGCTATCTATAGTTTGTCACTTTCTTCATTGCGGCATTTAAAGCTCCTGTCTCCAATTTATTGATCTATTTTGACCCGTCTAGACCAGCGATGCTCAGTAATTTCAGTATGCAGTGTCATCAACACTTACAGTATTTTACTCTGCATCAGATGAGGCTACGTAGCGCAAAATCCCGGTAGATTTTTACATTCCAGTCAAACTCTTATTTAAGCTATCAGAAATAAGACGTATCCAGGTAAAAGAGTCCTTCTGGTCACCCTGAAATCAGCAAAGGTTTGTTTTTTGCTTTGTATTTTTGCATCCCCGTCTTTTCCACAACCAGTTTTCCGTTTCTGGGACTTTATCACGGCAACAGGCTGAGACAGTGGGTTTGGTCCATGTAAAAAGCCACATACCACCAACATACAATAACTCCTGATTTACACAGTTGAAACAATAATTATAATGCAGACTGACATTATTTTAATCATTTTTTTATTTTTATTTTTTACCATCAGTGTTTTCTTTTCTTCTCGGACTTTTTCAAACAATCTCCCGTTTATCATCTGTAAGGACTGAAACCAGCGGACTTGCCGTGATGTTACGTACGTCGCTGCTCACTTCAGAACATCAGTTCCATTACGGTGGTCCCGAGAAATAAAAATCACTTCCGTTGTGGCTTAATGTGTTGTGTTGTGGCTTTTGTTTTGCTGTGACACTTCAGGGCCACCGTAATGTCCTCATGCATACGTGCTTCTATGTTTACATGTATCCATGTTCCCTTGTTGACATGTCTCTATATTTACGTCTATGTTTTTGTATTTATGTGTCTGTTTACATGTTTACGTGTCTATGTTCACATTTACATGTCTTTAGGTGTACACGTTCACATCTCTGTTCACATGTCTGTTTCCATGTCTGTTTACATGTTTATGTGTCTTTATTTACACATACACCTCTCTATATTCACGTCATTATGTTAACATGTTTACGTGTCTGTGTTTACATGTTTATGTGTCTTTATTTACACATACACCTCTCTATATTCACGTCATTATGTTAACATGTTTACGTGTCTGTGTTTACATGTTTATGTGTCTTTATTTACACATACACCTCTCTATATTCACGTCATTATGTTAACATGTTTACGTGTCTGTGTTTACATGTTTATGTGTCTTTATTTACACATACACCTCTCTATATTCACGTCATGTTAACATGTTTACGTGTCTGTGTTTACATGTTTATGTGTCTTTATTTACACATACACCTCTCTATATTCACGTCATTATGTTAACATGTTTACGTGTCTGTGTTTACATGTTTATGTGTCTTTATTTACACATACACCTCTCTATATTCACGTCATGTTAACATGTTTACGTGTCTGTGTTTACATGTTTATGTGTCTTTATTTACACATACACCTCTCTATATTCACGTCATGTTAACATGTTTACGTGTCTGTGTTTACATGTTTATGTGTCTTTATTTACACATACACCTCTCTATATTCACGTCATTATGTTAACATGTTTACGTGTCTGTGTTTACATGTTTATGTGTCTTTATTTACACATACACCTCTCTATATTCACGTCATTATGTTAACATGTTTACGTGTCTGTGTTTACATGTTTATGTGTCTTTATTTACACATACACCTCTCTATATTCACGTCATTATGTTAACATGTTTACGTGTCTGTGTTTACATGTTTATGTGTCTTTATTTACACATACACCTCTCTATATTCACGTCATTATGTTAACATGTTTACGTGTCTGTGTTTACATGTTTATGTGTCTTTATTTACACATACACCTCTCTATATTCACGTCATGTTAACATGTTTACGTGTCTGTGTTTACATGTTTATGTGTCTTTATTTACACATACACCTCTCTATATTCACGTCATTATGTTAACATGTTTACGTGTCTGTGTTTACATGTTTATGTGTCTTTATTTACACATACACCTCTCTATATTCACGTCATTATGTTAACATGTTTACGTGTCTGTGTTTACATGTTTATGTGTCTTTATTTACACATACACCTCTCTATATTCACGTCATTATGTTAACATGTTTACGTGTCTGTGTTTACATGTTTATGTGTCTTTATTTACACATACACCTCTCTATATTCACGTCATTATGTTAACATGTTTACGTGTCTGTGTTTACATGTTTATGTGTCTTTATTTACACATACACCTCTCTATATTCACGTCATTATGTTAACATGTTTACGTGTCTGTGTTTACATGTTTATGTGTCTTTATTTACACATACACCTCTCTATATTCACGTCATGTTAACATGTTTACGTGTCTGTGTTTACATGTTTATGTGTCTTTATTTACACATACACCTCTCTATATTCACGTCATTATGTTAACATGTTTACGTGTCTGTGTTTACATGTTTATGTGTCTTTATTTACACATACACCTCTCTATATTCACGTCATTATGTTAACATGTTTACGTGTCTGTGTTTACATGTTTATGTGTCTTTATTTACACATACACCTCTCTATATTCACGTCATTATGTTAACATGTTTACGTGTCTGTGTTTACATGTTTATGTGTCTTTATTTACACATACACCTCTCTATATTCACGTCATTATGTTAACATGTTTACGTGTCTGTGTTTACATGTTTATGTGTCTTTATTTACACATACACCTCTCTATATTCACGTCATTATGTTAACATGTTTACGTGTCTGTGTTTACATGTTTATGTGTCTTTATTTACACATACACCTCTCTATATTCACGTCATGTTAACATGTTTACGTGTCTGTGTTTACATGTTTATGTGTCTTTATTTACACATACACCTCTCTATATTCACGTCATTATGTTAACATGTTTACGTGTCTGTGTTTACATGTTTATGTGTCTTTATTTACACATACACCTCTCTATATTCACGTCATTATGTTAACATGTTTACGTGTCTGTGTTTACATGTTTATGTGTCTTTATTTACACATACACCTCTCTATATTCACGTCATTATGTTAACATGTTTACGTGTCTGTGTTTACATGTTTATGCTCCACCTAGAACTGAACAACCACCTGGGGCTGAACAGCTGATCTATCTGAGGACGTAGGGACCTGCAGGACTGCCAGACACTCACATCACAGTCTTGGATGGCGTCCATAGCCAACAGGTCGTTGCCGTGGCGAAGCTGAAACTTGACCATGCTGGTGGCCGCCTGTAGCGCCGTAAGCTCCGCCTCCTGCGTCTGGCTGATCTCCTTCATGAGGTCGGTGAGTAGCAGAGCGTATTTACTCATCCTCTGAATGGGCTTCAGGAGGTAGGAGGACAGGTCCATCTTGTCCCCCAGCTCCAGCTGCTTCTTCTGTGGTGGGGGGGTCAGCGTCAGAGGTCAGAGGTCAGAGGTCAGCACAAGGTGGAGAAGAGACCAAAGTTCTCACCCTGAAGAAGGCGTGGCCGTGACTGGACAGCAAGACGTCGGACTTGGGTTTGTTCTTGCTGTACAGAGCGTAGAGACCGAACTGCTCCTGCTGCTCACACACACACACACACACACACACACACACACACACACAAACAAACATAAATACACACACACACAATGTGAGGGGTCTGTTCCAAAAATCAGGTTTAAACTCCATCCAGTCGAGGAACACCTGGAATCTGACGTGTCGGTGTGTCGGTGTGCTGACGTGTCGGTGTGTCGGTGTGCTGACGTGTCGGCGTGCTGACGTGTCGGCGTGCTGACGTGTCGGTGTGTCGGTGTGCTGACGTGTCGGCGTGCTGACGTGTCGGTGTGCTGACGTGTCGGTGTGCTGACGTGTCGGTGTGTCGGTGTGCTGACGTGTCGGTGTGCTGACGTGTCGGTGTGTCGGTGTGCTGACGTGTCGGCGTGCTGACGTGTCGGTGTGCTGACGTGTCGGCGTGCTGACGAGTCGGCGTGCTGACGTGTCGGTGTGTCGGTGTGCTGACGTGTCGGCGTGCTGACGTGTCGGTGTGCTGACGTGTCGGTGTGTCGGTGTGCTGACGTGTCGGTGTGTCGGTGTGCTGACGTGTCGGCGTGCTGACGTGTCGGTGTGCTGACGTGTCGGTGTGTCGGTGTGCTGACGTGTCGGTGTGTCGGTGTGCTGACGTGTCGGTGTGCTGACGTGTCGGTGTGTCGGTGTGCTGACGTGTCGGCGTGCTGACGTGTCGGTGTGCTGACGTGTCGGTGTGCTGACGTGTCGGTGTGTCGGTGTGCTGACGTGTCGGTGTGCTGACGTGTCGGTGTGTCGGCGTGCTGACGTGTCGGTGTGTCGGTGTGCTGACGTGTCGGCGTGTCGGCGTGCTGACGTATCGGCGTGCTGACGAGTCGGCGTGCTGACGTGTCGGCGTGCTGACGAGTCGGCGTGCTGACGTGTCGGCGTGCTGACGAGTCGGCGTGCTGACGTGTCGGCGTGCTGACGAGTCGGCGTGCTGACGTGTCGGCGTGCTGACGTGTCGGCGTGCTGACGTGTCGGCGTGTCGGTGTGTTGACGTGTCGGCGTGCTGACGTGTCGGCGTGTCGGTGTTGACGTGTCGGCGTGCTGACGTGTTGGCGTGCTGACGTGTCGGCGTGCTGACGTGTCGGCGTGCTGACGTGTCGGCGTGTCGGTGTGTTGACGTGTCGGCGTGCTGACGTGTCGGCGTGTCGGCGTGCTGACGTGTCGGCGTGCTGACGTGTCGGCGTGTCGGCGTGCTGACGTGTCGGCTTGTCGGCGTGCTGACGTGTCGGCGTGCTGACGTGTCGGCGTGCTGACGTGTCGGCGTGCTGACGTGTCGGCGTGCTGACGTGTCGGCGTGTCGGCGTGTTGACGTGTTGGTGTGCTGACGAGTCGGTGTGCTGACGAGTCGGTGTGCTGACGTGTTGGCGTGCTGACGAGTCGGTGTGCTGACGTGTCGGCGTGCTGACGTGTTGGCGTGTCGGTGTGCTGACGTGTTGGTGTGCTGACGTGTTGGTGTGCTGACGAGTCGGTGTGCTGACGAGTCGGTGTGCTGACGAGTCGGTGTGCTGACGAGTCGGTGTGCTGACGTGTTGGCGTGCTGACGTGTCGGCGTGTCGGTGTGCTGACGTGTTGGCGTGCTGACGTGTTGGCGTGCTGACGAGTCGGCGTGCTGACGTGTCGGCGTGCTGACATGTCGGCGTGTCGGTGTGTTGACGTGTCGGCGTGTTGACGTGTCGGCGTGTTGACGTGCTGACGTGTCGGCGTGCTGACGTGTCGGCGTGTTGACGTGTCGGTGTGCTGACGTGTCGGCGTGCTGACGTGTCGGCGTGTCGGTGTGCTGACGTGTCGGCGTGTTGACGTGTCGGTGTGCTGACGTGTCGGTGTGCTGACGTGTCGGCGTGCTGACGTGTCGGCGTGCTGACGTGTCGGCGTGCTGACGAGTCGGCGTGCTGACGTGTCGGTGTGCTGACGTGTCGGTGTGCTGACGAGTCGGCGTGCTGACGTGTCGGCGTGCTGACGAGTCGGCGTGCTGACGAGTCGGCGTGCTGACGTGTCAGCGTGCTGACGTGTCGGTGTGCTGACGAGTCGGCGTGCTGACGTGTCGGCGTGTTGACGTGTCGGCGTGCTGACGTGTCGGTGTGCTGACGTGTCGGCGTGTTGACGTGTCGGCGTGTCGGTGTGCTGACGTGTCGGCGTGTTGACGTGCTGACGTGTCGGCGTGTTGGCGTGCTGACGTGTCGGCGTGTCGGTGTGCTGACGTGTCGGCGTGTTGACGTGCTGACGTGTCGGCGTGTCGGTGTGCTGACGTGTCGGCGTGCTGACGTGTCGGCGTGTCGGTGTGCTGACGTGTCGGCGTGCTGACGTGTTGACGTGTCGGCGTGCTGACGTGTCGGCGTGCTGACGTGTCGGCGTGTCGGTGTGCTGACGTGTCGGCGTGTTGGCGTGCTGACGTGTCGGCGTGCTGACGTGTCGGCGTGCTGACGTGTTGACGTGTCGGCGTGCTGACGTGGTGGCGAGTCGGCGTGCTGACGTGTCGGCGTGTTGACGTGTCGGCGTGCTGACGTGTCGGCGTGTTGGCGTGCTGACGTGGTGGCGAGTCGGCGTGCTGACGTGTCGGCGTGTCGGTGTGCTGACGTGTCGGCGTGTTGACGTGTCGGCGTGTTGACGTGTCGGCGTGCTGACGTGGTGGCGAGTCGGCGTGCTGACGTGGTGGCGTGTCGGTGTGCTGACGTGTCGGCGTGCTGACGTGTCGGCGTGCTGACGTGTCGGCGTGTTGACGTGTCGGCGTGCTGACGTGGTGGCGAGTCGGCGTGCTGACGTGTCGGCGTGTCGGTGTGCTGACGTGTCGGCGTGCTGACGTGTTGGCGTGTTGATGTGTCGGCGTGCTGACGTGTCGGCGTGTTGACGTGTCGGCGTGCTGACGTGGTGGCGAGTCGGCGTGCTGACGTGGTGGCGAGTCGGCGTGCTGACGTGGTGGCGAGTCGGCGTGCTGACGTGTCGGCGTGTTGACGTGTCGGCGTGCTGACGTGTCGGCGTGTTGGCGTGCTGACGTGGTGGCGAGTCGGCGTGCTGACGTGTCGGCGTGTCGGTGTGCTGACGTGTCGGCGTGTTGACGTGTCGGCGTGTTGACGTGTCGGCGTGCTGACGTGGTGGCGAGTCGGCGTGCTGACGTGGTGGCGAGTCGGCGTGCTGACGTGTCGGCGTGTCGGTGTGCTGACGTGTCGGCGTGTTGACGTGTCGGCGTGTTGACGTGTCGGCGTGCTGACGTGTCGGCGTGTCGGCGTGCTGACGTGTCGGCGTGCTGACGTGTCGGTGTGCTGACGTGTCGGCGTGCTGACGTGTTGGCGTGTTGACGTGTCGGCGTGCTGACGTGTCGGCGTGTTGACGTGTCGGCGTGCTGACGTGGTGGCGAGTCGGCGTGCTGACGTGGTGGCGAGTCGGCGTGCTGACGTGTCGGCGTGTTGACGTGTCGGCGTGCTGACGTGTTGGCGTGTTGATGTGTCGGCGTGCTGACGTGTCGGCGTGTTGACGTGTCGGCGTGCTGACGTGGTGGCGAGTCGGCGTGCTGACGTGGTGGCGAGTCGGCGTGCTGACGTGGTGGCGAGTCGGCGTGCTGACGTGTCGGCGTGTTGACGTGTCGGCGTGCTGACGTGTCGGCGTGTTGACGTGTCGGCGTGCTGACGTGTCGGCGTGCTGACGTGTCGGCGTGCTGACGTGTCGGCGTGTTGGCGTGCCGACGTGTCGGCGTGCTGACGTGTCGGCGTGCTGACGTGTCGGCGTGCTGACGTGTTGACGTGTCGGCGTGCTGACGTGTCGGCGTGCTGACGTGTCGGCGTGTTGGCGTGCTGACGTGGTGGCGTGTCGGTGTGCTGACGTGTCGGCGTGTTGACGTGTCGGCGTGCTGACGTGTCGGCGTGCCGACGTGTCGGCGTGCTGACGTGTTGACGTGTCGGTGTGCTGACGTGTCGGCGTGCTGACGTGTTGACGTGTCGGCGTGCTGACGTGTCGGCGTGTTGGCGTGCTGACGTGGTGGCGTGTCGGTGTGCTGACGTGTCGGCGTGTTGACGTGTCGGCGTGTTGGCGTGCTGACGTGTCGGCGTGTTGGCGTGCTGACGTGTCGGCGTGCTGACGTGTCGGCGTGTCGGCGTGCTGACGTGTCGGCGTGCTGACGTGTCGGCGTGTCGGTGTGCTGACGTGTCGGCGTGCTGACGTGTCGGCGTGTCGGTGTGCTGACGTGTCGGCGTGCTGACGTGTTGACGTGTCGGCGTGCTGACGTGTCGGCGTGCTGACGTGTCGGCGTGTCGGTGTGCTGACGTGTCGGCGTGTTGACGTGCTGACGTGTCGGCGTGTTGGCGTGCTGACGTGTCGGCGTGTCGGTGTGCTGACGTGTCGGCGTGTTGACGTGCTGACGTGTCGGCGTGTTGACGTGTCGGCGTGCTGACGTGTCGGCGTGTTGACGTGCTGACGTGTCGGCGTGTTGACGTGTCGGCGTGCTGACGTGTCGGCGTGCTGACGTGTCGGCGTGTTGACGTGTCGGCGTGCTGACGTGTCGGCGTGCTGACGTGTCGGCGTGTTGGCGTGCTGACGTGTCGGCGTGCTGACGTGTCGGCGTGCTGACGTGTTGACGTGTCGGCGTGCTGACGTGTCGGCGTGTTGGCGTGCTGACGTGGTGGCGTGTCGGTGTGCTGACGTGTCGGCGTGCTGACGTGTCGGCGTGCCGACGTGTCGGCGTGCCGACGTGTCGGCGTGCTGACGTGTCGGCGTGCTGACGTGTTGACGTGTCGGCGTGTTGGCGTGCTGACGTGGTGGCGTGTCGGTGTGCTGACGTGTCGGCGTGTTGACGTGTCGGCGTGCTGACGTGTCGGCGTGCTGACGTGTCGGCGTGCTGACGTGTCGGTGTGCTGACGTGTCGGCGTGCTGACGTGTTGACGTGTCGGCGTGCTGACGTGTCGGCGTGTTGACGTGCTGACGTGTCGGCGTGTTGGCGTGCTGACGTGTCGGCGTGTCGGTGTGCTGACGTGTCGGCGTGTTGACGTGCTGACGTGTCGGCGTGTTGGCGTGCTGACGTGTCGGCGTGTTGACGTGCTGACGTGTCGGCGTGCTGACGTGTTGACGTGTCGGCGTGCTGACGTGGTGGCGTGTCGGTGTGCTGACGTGTCGGCGTGTTGACGTGCTGACGTGTCGGCGTGTTGGCGTGCTGACGTGTCGGTGTGCTGACGTGTCGGCGTGCTGACGTGTCGGCGTGTCGGTGTGCTGACGTGTCGGCGTGTTGACGTGTCGGCGTGCTGACGTGTCGGCGTGCTGACGTGTTGACGTGTCGGCGTGTTGGCGTGCTGACGTGGTGGCGTGTCGGTGTGCTGACGTGTCGGCGTGTTGACGTGTCGGCGTGCTGACGTGTCGGCGTGTTGGCGTGCTGACGTGTCGGCGTGCTGACGTGTCGGCGTGCTGACGTGTCGGCGTGCTGACGTGTCGGCGTGCTGACGTGTCGGCGTGTCGGTGTGCTGACGTGTCGGCGTGTTGACGTGCTGACGTGTCGGCGTGTTGGCGTGCTGACGTGTCGGCGTGTCGGTGTGCTGACGTGTCGGCGTGTTGACGTGCTGACGTGTCGGCGTGTCGGTGTGCTGACGTGTCGGCGTGCTGACGTGTCGGCGTGTCGGTGTGCTGACGTGTCGGCTCGCTGACGTGTTGACGTGTCGGCGTGCTGACGTGTCGGCGTGCTGACGTGTCGGCGTGTCGGTGTGCTGACGTGTCGGCGTGTTGACGTGCTGACGTGTCGGCGTGTTGGCGTGCTGACGTGTCGGCGTGCTGACGTGTCGGCGTGCTGACGTGTTGACGTGTCGGCGTGCTGACGTGGTGGCGAGTCGGCGTGCTGACGTGTCGGCGTGTTGACGTGTCGGCGTGCTGACGTGTCGGCGTGTTGGCGTGCTGACGTGGTGGCGAGTCGGCGTGCTGACGTGTCGGCGTGTCGGTGTGCTGACGTGTCGGCGTGTTGACGTGTCGGCGTGCTGACGTGGTGGCGAGTCGGCGTGCTGACGTGGTGGCGAGTCGGCGTGCTGACGTGTCGGCGTGTCGGTGTGCTGACGTGTCGGCGTGTTGACGTGTCGGCGTGTTGACGTGTCGGCGTGTTGACGTGTCGGCGTGCTGACGTGTCGGCGTGTCGGTGTGCTGACGTGTCGGCGTGCTGACGTGTCGGTGTGCTGACGTGTCGGCGTGCTGACGTGTTGGCGTGTTGACGTGTCGGCGTGCTGACGTGTCGGCGTGTTGACGTGTCGGCGTGCTGACGTGGTGGCGAGTCGGCGTGCTGACGTGGTGGCGAGTCGGCGTGCTGACGTGTCGGCGTGTTGACGTGTCGGCGTGCTGACGTGTCGGCGTGTTGACGTGTCGGTGTGCTGACGTGGTGGCGAGTCGGCGTGCTGACGTGTCGGCGTGTCGGTGTGCTGACGTGTCGGCGTGTTGACGTGTCGGCGTGCTGACGTGTCGGCGTGTTGACGTGTCGGTGTGCTGACGTGTCGGCGTGTTGACGTGTCGGCGTGCTGACGTGGTGGCGAGTCGGCGTGCTGACGTGGTGGCGAGTCGGCGTGCTGACGTGTCGGCGTGTTGACGTGTCGGCGTGCTGACGTGTCGGCGTGTTGACGTGTCGGCGTGCTGACGTGTCGGCGTGCTGACGTGTCGGCGTGCTGACGTGTCGGCGTGTTGGCGTGCCGACGTGTCGGCGTGCTGACGTGTCGGCGTGCTGACGTGTCGGCGTGCTGACGTGTTGACGTGTCGGCGTGCTGACGTGTCGGCGTGTTGGCGTGCTGACGTGGTGGCGTGTCGGTGTGCTGACGTGTCGGCGTGTTGACGTGTCGGCGTGCTGACGTGTCGGCGTGCCGACGTGTCGGCGTGCTGACGTGTTGACGTGTCGGTGTGCTGACGTGTCGGCGTGCTGACGTGTTGACGTGTCGGCGTGCTGACGTGTCGGCGTGTTGGCGTGCTGACGTGGTGGCGTGTCGGTGTGCTGACGTGTCGGCGTGTTGACGTGTCGGCGTGTTGGCGTGCTGACGTGTCGGCGTGTTGGCGTGCTGACGTGTCGGCGTGCTGACGTGTCGGCGTGTCGGTGTGCTGACGTGTCGGCGTGCTGACGTGTCGGCGTGTCGGTGTGCTGACGTGTCGGCGTGCTGACGTGTTGACGTGTCGGCGTGCTGACGTGTCGGCGTGCTGACGTGTCGGCGTGTCGGTGTGCTGACGTGTCGGCGTGTTGACGTGCTGACGTGTCGGCGTGTTGGCGTGCTGACGTGTCGGCGTGTCGGTGTGCTGACGTGTCGGCGTGTTGACGTGCTGACGTGTCGGCGTGTTGACGTGTCGGCGTGCTGACGTGTCGGCGTGTTGACGTGCTGACGTGTCGGCGTGTTGACGTGTCGGCGTGCTGACGTGTCGGCGTGCTGACGTGTCGGCGTGTTGACGTGTCGGCGTGCTGACGTGTCGGCGTGCTGACGTGTCGGCGTGTTGACGTGCTGACGTGTCGGCGTGTTGGCGTGCTGACGTGTCGGCGTGTCGGTGTGCTGACGTGTCGGCGTGTTGACGTGCTGACGTGTCGGCGTGTTGGCGTGCTGACGTGTCGGCGTGTTGACGTGCTGACGTGTCGGCGTGCTGACGTGTTGACGTGTCGGCGTGCTGACGTGGTGGCGTGTCGGTGTGCTGACGTGTCGGCGTGTTGACGTGCTGACGTGTCGGCGTGTTGGCGTGCTGACGTGTCGGTGTGCTGACGTGTCGGCGTGCTGACGTGTCGGCGTGTCGGTGTGCTGACGTGTCGGCGTGTTGACGTGTCGGCGTGCTGACGTGTCGGCGTGCTGACGTGTTGACGTGTCGGCGTGTTGGCGTGCTGACGTGGTGGCGTGTCGGTGTGCTGACGTGTCGGCGTGTTGACGTGTCGGCGTGCTGACGTGTCGGCGTGTTGGCGTGCTGACGTGTCGGCGTGCTGACGTGTCGGCGTGCTGACGTGTCGGCGTGCTGACGTGTCGGCGTGTTGGCGTGCTGACGTGTCGGCGTGTTGGCGTGCTGACGTGTCGGTGTGCTGACGTGTCGGCGTGCTGACGTGTCGGCGTGTTGGCGTGCTGACGTGTCGGCGTGTCGGTGTGCTGACGTGTCGGCGTGTTGACGTGCTGACGTGTCGGCGTGTCGGTGTGCTGACGTGTCGGCGTGCTGACGTGTCGGCGTGTCGGTGTGCTGACGTGTCGGCGTGCTGACGTGTTGACGTGTCGGCGTGCTGACGTGTCGGCGTGCTGACGTGTCGGCGTGTCGGTGTGCTGACGTGTCGGCGTGTTGACGTGCTGACGTGTCGGCGTGTTGGCGTGCTGACGTGTCGGCGTGCTGACGTGTCGGCGTGCTGACGTGTTGACGTGTCGGCGTGCTGACGTGGTGGCGAGTCGGCGTGCTGACGTGTCGGCGTGCTGACGTGTCGGCGTGTTGGCGTGCTGACGTGGTGGCGAGTCGGCGTGCTGACGTGTCGGCGTGTCGGTGTGCTGACGTGTCGGCGTGTTGACGTGTCGGCGTGTTGACGTGTCGGCGTGCTGACGTGGTGGCGAGTCGGCGTGCTGACGTGGTGGCGAGTCGGCGTGCTGACGTGTCGGCGTGTCGGTGTGCTGACGTGTCGGCGTGTTGACGTGTCGGCGTGTTGACGTGTCGGCGTGTTGACGTGTCGGCGTGCTGACGTGTCGGCGTGTCGGTGTGCTGACGTGTCGGCGTGCTGACGTGTCGGTGTGCTGACGTGTCGGCGTGCTGACGTGTTGGCGTGTTGACGTGTCGGCGTGCTGACGTGTCGGCGTGTTGACGTGTCGGCGTGCTGACGTGGTGGCGAGTCGGCGTGCTGACGTGGTGGCGAGTCGGCGTGCTGACGTGTCGGCGTGTTGACGTGTCGGCGTGCTGACGTGTCGGCGTGTTGACGTGTCGGTGTGCTGACGTGGTGGCGAGTCGGCGTGCTGACGTGTCGGCGTGTCGGTGTGCTGACGTGTCGGCGTGTTGACGTGTCGGCGTGCTGACGTGTCGGCGTGTTGACGTGTCGGTGTGCTGACGTGTCGGCGTGTTGACGTGTCGGCGTGCTGACGTGGTGGCGAGTCGGCGTGCTGACGTGTCGGCGTGTTGACGTGTCGGCGTGCTGACGTGTCGGCGTGTTGGCGTGCTGACGTGGTGGCGAGTCGGCGTGCTGACGTGTCGGCGTGTCGGTGTGCTGACGTGTCGGCGTGTTGACGTGTCGGCGTGCTGACGTGGTGGCGAGTCGGCGTGCTGACGTGGTGGCGAGTCGGCGTGCTGACGTGTCGGCGTGTCGGTGTGCTGACGTGTCGGCGTGTTGACGTGTCGGCGTGTTGACGTGTCGGCGTGTTGACGTGTCGGCGTGCTGACGTGTCGGCGTGTCGGTGTGCTGACGTGTCGGCGTGCTGACGTGTCGGTGTGCTGACGTGTCGGCGTGCTGACGTGTTGGCGTGTTGACGTGTCGGCGTGCTGACGTGTCGGCGTGTTGACGTGTCGGCGTGCTGACGTGGTGGCGAGTCGGCGTGCTGACGTGTCGGCGTGTCGGTGTGCTGACGTGTCGGCGTGTTGACGTGTCGGCGTGCTGACGTGTCGGCGTGCTGACGTGTCGGCGTGCTGACGTGTTGACGTGTCGGCGTGTTGGCGTGCTGACGTGGTGGCGTGTCGGTGTGCTGACGTGTCGGCGTGTTGACGTGTCGGCGTGCTGACGTGTCGGCGTGTTGGCGTGCTGACGTGTCGGCGTGCTGACGTGTCGGCGTGCTGACGTGTCGGCGTGCTGACGTGTCGGCGTGCTGACGTGTCGGCGTGTCGGTGTGCTGACGTGTCGGCGTGTTGACGTGCTGACGTGTCGGCGTGTTGGCGTGCTGACGTGTCGGCGTGTCGGTGTGCTGACGTGTCGGCGTGTTGACGTGCTGACGTGTCGGCGTGTCGGTGTGCTGACGTGTCGGCGTGTTGACGTGCTGACGTGTCGGCGTGTTGGCGTGCTGACGTGTCGGCGTGTCGGTGTGCTGACGTGTCGGCGTGTTGACGTGCTGACGTGTCGGCGTGTCGGTGTGCTGACGTGTCGGCGTGCTGACGTGTCGGCGTGTCGGTGTGCTGACGTGTCGGCGTGCTGACGTGTTGACGTGTCGGCGTGCTGACGTGTCGGCGTGCTGACGTGTCGGCGTGTCGGTGTGCTGACGTGTCGGCGTGTTGACGTGCTGACGTGTCGGCGTGTTGGCGTGCTGACGTGTCGGCGTGCTGACGTGTCGGCGTGCTGACGTGTTGACGTGTCGGCGTGCTGACGTGGTGGCGAGTCGGCGTGCTGACGTGTCGGCGTGTTGACGTGTCGGCGTGCTGACGTGTCGGCGTGTTGGCGTGCTGACGTGGTGGCGAGTCGGCGTGCTGACGTGTCGGCGTGTCGGTGTGCTGACGTGTCGGCGTGTTGACGTGTCGGCGTGTTGACGTGTCGGCGTGCTGACGTGGTGGCGAGTCGGCGTGCTGACGTGGTGGCGAGTCGGCGTGCTGACGTGTCGGCGTGTCGGTGTGCTGACGTGTCGGCGTGTTGACGTGTCGGCGTGTTGACGTGTCGGCGTGCTGACGTGTCGGCGTGTCGGTGTGCTGACGTGTCGGCGTGCTGACGTGTCGGTGTGCTGACGTGTCGGCGTGCTGACGTGTTGGCGTGTTGACGTGTCGGCGTGCTGACGTGTCGGCGTGTTGACGTGTCGGCGTGCTGACGTGGTGGCGAGTCGGCGTGCTGACGTGGTGGCGAGTCGGCGTGCTGACGTGTCGGCGTGTTGACGTGTCGGCGTGCTGACGTGTCGGCGTGTTGACGTGTCGGTGTGCTGACGTGGTGGCGAGTCGGCGTGCTGACGTGTCGGCGTGTCGGTGTGCTGACGTGTCGGCGTGTTGACGTGTCGGCGTGCTGACGTGTCGGCGTGTTGACGTGTCGGCGTGCCGACGTGTCGGCGTGCTGACGTGTCGGCGTGCTGACGTGTCGGCGTGCTGACGTGTTGACGTGTCGGCGTGCTGACGTGTCGGCGTGTTGGCGTGCTGACGTGTTGACGTGTCGGCGTGCTGACGTGTCGGCGTGCTGACGTGTTGACGTGTCGGCGTGTTGGCGTGCTGACGTGGTGGCGTGTCGGTGTGCTGACGTGTCGGCGTGTTGACGTGTCGGCGTGCTGACGTGTCGGCGTGCTGACGTGTCGGCGTGCTGACGTGTCGGCGTGCTGACGTGTCGGCGTGCTGACGTGTTGACGTGTCGGCGTGCTGACGTGTCGGCGTGTTGACGTGCTGACGTGTCGGCGTGTTGGCGTGCTGACGTGTCGGCGTGTCGGTGTGCTGACGTGTCGGCGTGTTGACGTGCTGACGTGTCGGCGTGTTGGCGTGCTGACGTGTCGGCGTGTTGACGTGCTGACGTGTCGGCGTGCTGACGTGTTGACGTGTCGGCGTGCTGACGTGGTGGCGTGTCGGTGTGCTGACGTGTCGGCGTGTTGACGTGCTGACGTGTCGGCGTGTTGGCGTGCTGACGTGTCGGTGTGCTGACGTGTCGGCGTGCTGACGTGTCGGCGTGCTGACGTGTTGACGTGTCGGCGTGCTGACGTGGTGGCGAGTCGGCGTGCTGACGTGTCGGCGTGTTGACGTGTCGGCGTGCTGACGTGTCGGCGTGCTGACGTGGTGGCGAGTCGGCGTGCTGACGTGGTGGCGAGTCGGCGTGGTGGCGAGTCGGCGTGCTGACGTGTCGGCGTGTCGGTGTGCTGACGTGTCGGCGTGTTGACGTGTCGGCGTGTTGACGTGTCGGCGTGTTGACGTGTCGGCGTGCTGACGTGTCGGCGTGTCGGTGTGCTGACGTGTCGGCGTGCTGACGTGTCGGTGTGCTGACGTGTCGGCGTGCTGACGTGTTGGCGTGTTGACGTGTCGGCGTGCTGACGTGTCGGCGTGTTGACGTGTCGGCGTGCTGACGTGGTGGCGAGTCGGCGTGCTGACGTGGTGGCGAGTCGGCGTGCTGACGTGTCGGCGTGTTGACGTGTCGGCGTGCTGACGTGTCGGCGTGTTGACGTGTCGGTGTGCTGACGTGGTGGCGAGTCGGCGTGCTGACGTGTCGGCGTGTCGGTGTGCTGACGTGTCGGCGTGTTGACGTGTCGGCGTGCTGACGTGTCGGCGTGTTGACGTGTCGGTGTGCTGACGTGTCGGCGTGTTGACGTGTCGGCGTGCTGACGTGGTGGCGAGTCGGCGTGCTGACGTGTCGGCGTGTTGACGTGTCGGCGTGCTGACGTGTCGGCGTGTTGACGTGTCGGCGTGCTGACGTGTCGGCGTGCTGACGTGTCGGCGTGCTGACGTGTCGGCGTGTTGGCGTGCCGACGTGTCGGCGTGCTGACGTGTCGGCGTGCTGACGTGTCGGCGTGCTGACGTGTTGACGTGTCGGCGTGCTGACGTGTCGGCGTGCTGACGTGTCGGCGTGTTGGCGTGCTGACGTGGTGGCGTGTCGGTGTGCTGACGTGTCGGCGTGTTGACGTGTCGGCGTGCTGACGTGTCGGCGTGCCGACGTGTCGGCGTGCTGACGTGTTGACGTGTCGGTGTGCTGACGTGTCGGCGTGCTGACGTGTTGACGTGTCGGCGTGCTGACGTGTCGGCGTGTTGGCGTGCTGACGTGGTGGCGTGTCGGTGTGCTGACGTGTCGGCGTGTTGACGTGTCGGCGTGTTGGCGTGCTGACGTGTCGGCGTGTTGGCGTGCTGACGTGTCGGCGTGCTGACGTGTCGGCGTGTCGGTGTGCTGACGTGTCGGCGTGCTGACGTGTCGGCGTGTCGGTGTGCTGACGTGTCGGCGTGCTGACGTGTTGACGTGTCGGCGTGCTGACGTGTCGGCGTGCTGACGTGTCGGCGTGTCGGTGTGCTGACGTGTCGGCGTGTTGACGTGCTGACGTGTCGGCGTGTTGGCGTGCTGACGTGTCGGCGTGTCGGTGTGCTGACGTGTCGGCGTGTTGACGTGCTGACGTGTCGGCGTGTTGACGTGTCGGCGTGCTGACGTGTCGGCGTGTTGACGTGCTGACGTGTCGGCGTGTTGACGTGTCGGCGTGCTGACGTGTCGGCGTGCTGACGTGTCGGCGTGTTGACGTGTCGGCGTGCTGACGTGTCGGCGTGCTGACGTGTCGGCGTGTTGACGTGCTGACGTGTCGGCGTGTTGGCGTGCTGACGTGTCGGCGTGTCGGTGTGCTGACGTGTCGGCGTGTTGACGTGCTGACGTGTCGGCGTGTTGGCGTGCTGACGTGTCGGCGTGTTGACGTGCTGACGTGTCGGCGTGCTGACGTGTTGACGTGTCGGCGTGCTGACGTGGTGGCGTGTCGGTGTGCTGACGTGTCGGCGTGTTGACGTGCTGACGTGTCGGCGTGTTGGCGTGCTGACGTGTCGGTGTGCTGACGTGTCGGCGTGCTGACGTGTCGGCGTGTCGGTGTGCTGACGTGTCGGCGTGTTGACGTGTCGGTGTGCTGACGTGTCGGCGTGTTGACGTGTCGGCGTGCTGACGTGTCGGCGTGCTGACGTGTTGACGTGTCGGCGTGCTGACGTGGTGGCGTGTCGGTGTGCTGACGTGTCGGCGTGTTGACGTGCTGACGTGTCGGCGTGTTGGCGTGCTGACGTGTCGGTGTGCTGACGTGTCGGCGTGCTGACGTGTCGGCGTGCTGACGTGTTGACGTGTCGGCGTGCTGACGTGGTGGCGAGTCGGCGTGCTGACGTGTCGGCGTGTTGACGTGTCGGCGTGCTGACGTGTCGGCGTGCTGACGTGGTGGCGAGTCGGCGTGCTGACGTGGTGGCGAGTCGGCGTGGTGGCGAGTCGGCGTGCTGACGTGTCGGCGTGTCGGTGTGCTGACGTGTCGGCGTGTTGACGTGTCGGCGTGTTGACGTGTCGGCGTGTTGACGTGTCGGCGTGCTGACGTGTCGGCGTGTCGGTGTGCTGACGTGTCGGCGTGCTGACGTGTCGGTGTGCTGACGTGTCGGCGTGCTGACGTGTTGGCGTGTTGACGTGTCGGCGTGCTGACGTGTCGGCGTGTTGACGTGTCGGCGTGCTGACGTGGTGGCGAGTCGGCGTGCTGACGTGGTGGCGAGTCGGCGTGCTGACGTGTCGGCGTGTTGACGTGTCGGCGTGCTGACGTGTCGGCGTGTTGACGTGTCGGTGTGCTGACGTGGTGGCGAGTCGGCGTGCTGACGTGTCGGCGTGTCGGTGTGCTGACGTGTCGGCGTGTTGACGTGTCGGCGTGCTGACGTGTCGGCGTGTTGACGTGTCGGTGTGCTGACGTGTCGGCGTGTTGACGTGTCGGCGTGCTGACGTGGTGGCGAGTCGGCGTGCTGACGTGGTGGCGAGTCGGCGTGCTGACGTGTCGGCGTGTTGACGTGTCGGCGTGCTGACGTGTCGGCGTGTTGACGTGTCGGCGTGCTGACGTGTCGGCGTGCTGACGTGTCGGCGTGCTGACGTGTCGGCGTGTTGGCGTGCCGACGTGTCGGCGTGCTGACGTGTCGGCGTGCTGACGTGTCGGCGTGCTGACGTGTTGACGTGTCGGCGTGCTGACGTGTCGGCGTGCTGACGTGTCGGCGTGTTGGCGTGCTGACGTGGTGGCGTGTCGGTGTGCTGACGTGTCGGCGTGTTGACGTGTCGGCGTGCTGACGTGTCGGCGTGCCGACGTGTCGGCGTGCTGACGTGTTGACGTGTCGGTGTGCTGACGTGTCGGCGTGCTGACGTGTTGACGTGTCGGCGTGCTGACGTGTCGGCGTGTTGGCGTGCTGACGTGGTGGCGTGTCGGTGTGCTGACGTGTCGGCGTGTTGACGTGTCGGCGTGTTGGCGTGCTGACGTGTCGGCGTGTTGGCGTGCTGACGTGTCGGCGTGCTGACGTGTCGGCGTGTCGGTGTGCTGACGTGTCGGCGTGCTGACGTGTCGGCGTGTCGGTGTGCTGACGTGTCGGCGTGCTGACGTGTTGACGTGTCGGCGTGCTGACGTGTCGGCGTGCTGACGTGTCGGCGTGTCGGTGTGCTGACGTGTCGGCGTGTTGACGTGCTGACGTGTCGGCGTGTTGGCGTGCTGACGTGTCGGCGTGTCGGTGTGCTGACGTGTCGGCGTGTTGACGTGCTGACGTGTCGGCGTGTTGACGTGTCGGCGTGCTGACGTGTCGGCGTGTTGACGTGCTGACGTGTCGGCGTGTTGACGTGTCGGCGTGCTGACGTGTCGGCGTGCTGACGTGTCGGCGTGTTGACGTGTCGGCGTGTTGACGTGTCGGCGTGCTGACGTGTTGACGTGTCGGCGTGCTGACGTGTCGGCGTGCTGACGTGTCGGCGTGTCGGTGTGCTGACGTGTCGGCGTGCTGACGTGTCGGCGTGTTGACGTGTCGGCGTGCTGACGTGTCGGCGTGCTGACGTGTCGGCGTGCTGACGTGTCGGCGTGTTGACGTGCTGACGTGTCGGCGTGTTGGCGTGCTGACGTGTCGGCGTGTCGGTGTGCTGACGTGTCGGCGTGTTGACGTGCTGACGTGTCGGCGTGTCGGCGTGCTGACGTGTCGGCGTGTCGGTGTGCTGACGTGTCGGCGTGTTGACGTGTCGGCGTGCTGACGTGTCGGCGTGCTGACGTGTTGACGTGGTGGCGTGTCGGTGTGCTGACGTGTCGGCGTGTTGACGTGTCGGCGTGCTGACGTGTCGGCGTGTTGGCGTGCTGACGTGTCGGCGTGCTGACGTGTCGGCGTGCTGACGTGTCGGCGTGCTGACGTGTCGGCGTGTCGGTGTGCTGACGTGTCGGCGTGTTGACGTGCTGACGTGTCGGCGTGTTGGCGTGCTGACGTGTCGGCGTGTCGGTGTGCTGACGTGTCGGCGTGTTGACGTGCTGACGTGTCGGCGTGTCGGTGTGCTGACGTGTCGGCGTGCTGACGTGTCGGCGTGTCGGTGTGCTGACGTGTCGGCGTGCTGACGTGTTGACGTGTCGGCGTGCTGACGTGTCGGCGTGCTGACGTGTCGGCGTGTCGGTGTGCTGACGTGTCGGCGTGCTGACGTGTTGACGTGTCGGCGTGCTGACGTGTCGGCGTGTTGGCGTGCTGACGTGGTGGCGTGTCGGTGTGCTGACGTGTCGGCGTGTTGACGTGTCGGCGTGTTGGCGTGCTGACGTGTCGGCGTGTTGGCGTGCTGACGTGTCGGCGTGCTGACGTGTCGGCGTGTCGGTGTGCTGACGTGTCGGCGTGCTGACGTGTCGGCGTGTCGGTGTGCTGACGTGTCGGCGTGCTGACGTGTCGGCGTGTTGACGTGTCGGTGTGCTGACGTGGTGGCGAGTCGGCGTGCTGACGTGTCGGCGTGTCGGTGTGCTGACGTGTCGGCGTGTTGACGTGTCGGCGTGCTGACGTGTCGGCGTGTTGACGTGTCGGTGTGCTGACGTGTCGGCGTGTTGACGTGTCGGCGTGCTGACGTGGTGGCGAGTCGGCGTGCTGACGTGGTGGCGAGTCGGCGTGCTGACGTGTCGGCGTGTTGACGTGTCGGCGTGCTGACGTGTCGGCGTGCTGACGTGTCGGCGTGCTGACGTGTCGGCGTGCTGACGTGTCGGCGTGTTGGCGTGCCGACGTGTCGGCGTGCTGACGTGTCGGCGTGCTGACGTGTCGGCGTGCTGACGTGTTGACGTGTCGGCGTGCTGACGTGTCGGCGTGCTGACGTGTCGGCGTGTTGGCGTGCTGACGTGGTGGCGTGTCGGTGTGCTGACGTGTCGGCGTGTTGACGTGTCGGCGTGCTGACGTGTCGGCGTGCCGACGTGTCGGCGTGCTGACGTGTTGACGTGTCGGTGTGCTGACGTGTCGGCGTGCTGACGTGTTGACGTGTCGGCGTGCTGACGTGTCGGCGTGTTGGCGTGCTGACGTGGTGGCGTGTCGGTGTGCTGACGTGTCGGCGTGTTGACGTGTCGGCGTGTTGGCGTGCTGACGTGTCGGCGTGTTGGCGTGCTGACGTGTCGGCGTGCTGACGTGTCGGCGTGTCGGTGTGCTGACGTGTCGGCGTGCTGACGTGTCGGCGTGTCGGTGTGCTGACGTGTCGGCGTGCTGACGTGTTGACGTGTCGGCGTGCTGACGTGTCGGCGTGCTGACGTGTCGGCGTGTCGGTGTGCTGACGTGTCGGCGTGTTGACGTGCTGACGTGTCGGCGTGTTGGCGTGCTGACGTGTCGGCGTGTCGGTGTGCTGACGTGTCGGCGTGTTGACGTGCTGACGTGTCGGCGTGTTGACGTGTCGGCGTGCTGACGTGTCGGCGTGTTGACGTGCTGACGTGTCGGCGTGTTGACGTGTCGGCGTGCTGACGTGTCGGCGTGCTGACGTGTCGGCGTGTTGACGTGTCGGCGTGCTGACGTGTCGGCGTGCTGACGTGTCGGCGTGTTGGCGTGCCGACGTGTCGGCGTGCTGACGTGTCGGCGTGTTGGCGTGCTGACGTGGTGGCGTGTCGGTGTGCTGACGTGTCGGCGTGTTGACGTGTCGGCGTGCTGACGTGTCGGCGTGCCGACGTGTCGGCGTGCTGACGTGTCGGCGTGCTGACGTGTTGACGTGTCGGCGTGTTGGCGTGCTGACGTGGTGGCGTGTCGGTGTGCTGACGTGTCGGCGTGTTGACGTGTCGGCGTGCTGACGTGTCGGCGTGCTGACGTGTCGGCGTGCTGACGTGTCGGTGTGCTGACGTGTCGGCGTGCTGACGTGTTGACGTGTCGGCGTGCTGACGTGTCGGCGTGTTGACGTGCTGACGTGTCGGCGTGTTGGCGTGCTGACGTGTCGGCGTGTCGGTGTGCTGACGTGTCGGCGTGTTGACGTGCTGACGTGTCGGCGTGTTGGCGTGCTGACGTGTCGGCGTGTTGACGTGCTGACGTGTCGGCGTGCTGACGTGTTGACGTGTCGGCGTGCTGACGTGGTGGCGTGTCGGTGTGCTGACGTGTCGGCGTGTTGACGTGCTGACGTGTCGGCGTGTTGGCGTGCTGACGTGTCGGTGTGCTGACGTGTCGGCGTGCTGACGTGTCGGCGTGTCGGTGTGCTGACGTGTCGGCGTGTTGACGTGTCGGCGTGCTGACGTGTCGGCGTGCTGACGTGTTGACGTGTCGGCGTGTTGGCGTGCTGACGTGGTGGCGTGTCGGTGTGCTGACGTGTCGGCGTGTTGACGTGTCGGCGTGCTGACGTGTCGGCGTGTTGGCGTGCTGACGTGTCGGCGTGCTGACGTGTCGGCGTGCTGACGTGTCGGCGTGCCGACGTGTCGGCGTGCTGACGTGTCGGCGTGCTGACGTGTTGACGTGTCGGCGTGTTGGCGTGCTGACGTGGTGGCGTGTCGGTGTGCTGACGTGTCGGCGTGTTGACGTGTCGGCGTGCTGACGTGTCGGCGTGCTGACGTGTCGGCGTGCTGACGTGTCGGTGTGCTGACGTGTCGGCGTGCTGACGTGTTGACGTGTCGGCGTGCTGACGTGTCGGCGTGTTGACGTGCTGACGTGTCGGCGTGTTGGCGTGCTGACGTGTCGGCGTGTCGGTGTGCTGACGTGTCGGCGTGTTGACGTGCTGACGTGTCGGCGTGTTGGCGTGCTGACGTGTCGGCGTGTTGACGTGCTGACGTGTCGGCGTGCTGACGTGTTGACGTGTCGGCGTGCTGACGTGGTGGCGTGTCGGTGTGCTGACGTGTCGGCGTGTTGACGTGCTGACGTGTCGGCGTGTTGGCGTGCTGACGTGTCGGTGTGCTGACGTGTCGGCGTGCTGACGTGTCGGCGTGTCGGTGTGCTGACGTGTCGGCGTGTTGACGTGTCGGCGTGCTGACGTGTCGGCGTGCTGACGTGTTGACGTGTCGGCGTGTTGGCGTGCTGACGTGGTGGCGTGTCGGTGTGCTGACGTGTCGGCGTGTTGACGTGTCGGCGTGCTGACGTGTCGGCGTGTTGGCGTGCTGACGTGTCGGCGTGCTGACGTGTCGGCGTGCTGACGTGTCGGCGTGCTGACGTGTCGGCGTGTCGGTGTGCTGACAGGTCGGCGTGTTGACGTGCTGACGTGTCGGCGTGTTGGCGTGCTGACGTGTCGGCGTGTCGGTGTGCTGACGTGTCGGCGTGTTGACGTGCTGACGTGTCGGCGTGTCGGTGTGCTGACGTGTCGGCGTGCTGACGTGTCGGCGTGTCGGTGTGCTGACGTGTCGGCGTGCTGACGTGTTGACGTGTCGGCGTGCTGACGTGTCGGCGTGCTGACGTGTCGGCGTGTCGGTGTGCTGACGTGTCGGCGTGTTGACGTGCTGACGTGTCGGCGTGTTGGCGTGCTGACGTGTCGGCGTGTCGGTGTGCTGACGTGTCGGCGTGTTGACGTGCTGACGTGTCGGCGTGTTGACGTGTCGGCGTGCTGACGTGTCGGCGTGTTGACGTGCTGACGTGTCGGCGTGTTGACGTGTCGGCGTGCTGACGTGTCGGCGTGCTGACGTGTCGGCGTGTTGACGTGTCGGCGTGCTGACGTGTCGGCGTGCTGACGTGTCGGCGTGTTGGCGTGCCGACGTGTCGGCGTGCTGACGTGTCGGCGTGCTGACGTGTTGACGTGTCGGCGTGCTGACGTGTCGGCGTGTTGGCGTGCTGACGTGGTGGCGTGTCGGTGTGCTGACGTGTCGGCGTGTTGACGTGTCGGCGTGCTGACGTGTCGGCGTGCTGACGTGTCGGCGTGCCGACGTGTCGGCGTGCCGACGTGTCGGCGTGCTGACGTGTTGACGTGTCGGCGTGTTGGCGTGCTGACGTGGTGGCGTGTTGGCGTGCTGACGTGTCGGCGTGCTGACGTGTCGGCGTGCTGACGTGTCGGCGTGCCGACGTGTCGGTGTGCTGACGTGTCGGCGTGCTGACGTGTTGACGTGTCGGCGTGCTGACGTGTCGGCGTGTTGACGTGCTGACGTGTCGGCGTGTTGGCGTGTCGGCGTGTTGACGTGTCGGCGTGCTGACGTGTCGGCGTGCTGACGTGTTGACGTGTCGGCGTGCTGACGTGGTGGCGTGTCGGTGTGCTGACGTGTCGGCGTGTTGACGTGCTGACGTGTCGGCGTGTTGGCGTGCTGACGTGTCGGTGTGCTGACGTGTCGGCGTGCTGACGTGTCGGCGTGCTGACGTGTTGACGTGTCGGCGTGCTGACGTGGTGGCGAGTCGGCGTGCTGACGTGTCGGCGTGTTGACGTGTCGGCGTGCTGACGTGTCGGCGTGCTGACGTGGTGGCGAGTCGGCGTGCTGACGTGGTGGCGAGTCGGCGTGGTGGCGAGTCGGCGTGCTGACGTGTCGGCGTGTCGGTGTGCTGACGTGTCGGCGTGTTGACGTGTCGGCGTGTTGACGTGTCGGCGTGTTGACGTGTCGGCGTGCTGACGTGTCGGCGTGTCGGTGTGCTGACGTGTCGGCGTGCTGACGTGTCGGTGTGCTGACGTGTCGGCGTGCTGACGTGTTGGCGTGTTGACGTGTCGGCGTGCTGACGTGTCGGCGTGTTGACGTGTCGGCGTGCTGACGTGGTGGCGAGTCGGCGTGCTGACGTGGTGGCGAGTCGGCGTGCTGACGTGTCGGCGTGTTGACGTGTCGGCGTGCTGACGTGTCGGCGTGTTGACGTGTCGGTGTGCTGACGTGGTGGCGAGTCGGCGTGCTGACGTGTCGGCGTGTCGGTGTGCTGACGTGTCGGCGTGTTGACGTGTCGGCGTGCTGACGTGTCGGCGTGTTGACGTGTCGGTGTGCTGACGTGTCGGCGTGTTGACGTGTCGGCGTGCTGACGTGGTGGCGAGTCGGCGTGCTGACGTGGTGGCGAGTCGGCGTGCTGACGTGTCGGCGTGTTGACGTGTCGGCGTGCTGACGTGTCGGCGTGTTGACGTGTCGGCGTGCTGACGTGTCGGCGTGCTGACGTGTCGGCGTGCTGACGTGTCGGCGTGTTGGCGTGCCGACGTGTCGGCGTGCTGACGTGTCGGCGTGCTGACGTGTCGGCGTGCTGACGTGTTGACGTGTCGGCGTGCTGACGTGTCGGCGTGCTGACGTGTCGGCGTGTTGGCGTGCTGACGTGGTGGCGTGTCGGTGTGCTGACGTGTCGGCGTGTTGACGTGTCGGCGTGCTGACGTGTCGGCGTGCCGACGTGTCGGCGTGCTGACGTGTTGACGTGTCGGTGTGCTGACGTGTCGGCGTGCTGACGTGTTGACGTGTCGGCGTGCTGACGTGTCGGCGTGTTGGCGTGCTGACGTGGTGGCGTGTCGGTGTGCTGACGTGTCGGCGTGTTGACGTGTCGGCGTGTTGGCGTGCTGACGTGTCGGCGTGTTGGCGTGCTGACGTGTCGGCGTGCTGACGTGTCGGCGTGTCGGTGTGCTGACGTGTCGGCGTGCTGACGTGTCGGCGTGTCGGTGTGCTGACGTGTCGGCGTGCTGACGTGTTGACGTGTCGGCGTGCTGACGTGTCGGCGTGCTGACGTGTCGGCGTGTCGGTGTGCTGACGTGTCGGCGTGTTGACGTGCTGACGTGTCGGCGTGTTGGCGTGCTGACGTGTCGGCGTGTCGGTGTGCTGACGTGTCGGCGTGTTGACGTGCTGACGTGTCGGCGTGTTGACGTGTCGGCGTGCTGACGTGTCGGCGTGTTGACGTGCTGACGTGTCGGCGTGTTGACGTGTCGGCGTGCTGACGTGTCGGCGTGCTGACGTGTCGGCGTGTTGACGTGTCGGCGTGCTGACGTGTCGGCGTGCTGACGTGTCGGCGTGTTGACGTGCTGACGTGTCGGCGTGTTGGCGTGCTGACGTGTCGGCGTGTCGGTGTGCTGACGTGTCGGCGTGTTGACGTGCTGACGTGTCGGCGTGTCGGCGTGCTGACGTGTCGGCGTGTCGGTGTGCTGACGTGTCGGCGTGTTGACGTGTCGGCGTGCTGACGTGTCGGCGTGCTGACGTGTTGACGTGGTGGCGTGTCGGTGTGCTGACGTGTCGGCGTGTTGACGTGTCGGCGTGCTGACGTGTCGGCGTGTTGGCGTGCTGACGTGTCGGCGTGCTGACGTGTCGGCGTGCTGACGTGTCGGCGTGCTGACGTGTCGGCGTGTCGGTGTGCTGACGTGTCGGCGTGTTGACGTGCTGACGTGTCGGCGTGTTGGCGTGCTGACGTGTCGGCGTGTCGGTGTGCTGACGTGTCGGCGTGTTGACGTGCTGACGTGTCGGCGTGTCGGTGTGCTGACGTGTCGGCGTGCTGACGTGTCGGCGTGTCGGTGTGCTGACGTGTCGGCGTGCTGACGTGTTGACGTGTCGGCGTGCTGACGTGTCGGCGTGCTGACGTGTCGGCGTGTCGGTGTGCTGACGTGTCGGCGTGCTGACGTGTTGACGTGTCGGCGTGCTGACGTGTCGGCGTGTTGGCGTGCTGACGTGGTGGCGTGTCGGTGTGCTGACGTGTCGGCGTGTTGACGTGTCGGCGTGTTGGCGTGCTGACGTGTCGGCGTGTTGGCGTGCTGACGTGTCGGCGTGCTGACGTGTCGGCGTGTCGGTGTGCTGACGTGTCGGCGTGCTGACGTGTCGGCGTGTCGGTGTGCTGACGTGTCGGCGTGCTGACGTGTTGACGTGTCGGCGTGCTGACGTGTCGGCGTGCTGACGTGTCGGCGTGTCGACGTGTCGGCGTGTTGACGTGCTGACGTGTCGGCGTGTTGGCGTGCTGACGTGTCGGCGTGTCGGTGTGCTGACGTGTCGGCGTGTTGACGTGCTGACGTGTCGGCGTGTTGACGTGTCGGCGTGTTGACGTGTCGGCGTGCTGACGTGGTGGCGAGTCGGCGTGCTGACGTGGTGGCGAGTCGGCGTGCTGACGTGTCGGCGTGCTGACGTGTCGGTGTGCTGACGTGTCGGCGTGCTGACGTGTTGGCGTGTTGACGTGTCGGCGTGCTGACGTGTCGGCGTGTTGACGTGTCGGCGTGCTGACGTGGTGGCGAGTCGGCGTGCTGACGTGGTGGCGAGTCGGCGTGCTGACGTGTCGGCGTGTTGACGTGTCGGCGTGCTGACGTGTCGGCGTGTTGACGTGTCGGTGTGCTGACGTGGTGGCGAGTCGGCGTGCTGACGTGTCGGCGTGTCGGTGTGCTGACGTGTCGGCGTGTTGACGTGTCGGCGTGCTGACGTGTCGGCGTGTTGACGTGTCGGTGTGCTGACGTGTCGGCGTGTTGACGTGTCGGCGTGCTGACGTGGTGGCGAGTCGGCGTGCTGACGTGGTGGCGAGTCGGCGTGCTGACGTGTCGGCGTGTTGACGTGTCGGCGTGCTGACGTGTCGGCGTGCTGACGTGTCGGCGTGCTGACGTGTCGGCGTGCTGACGTGTCGGCGTGTTGGCGTGCCGACGTGTCGGCGTGCTGACGTGTCGGCGTGCTGACGTGTCGGCGTGCTGACGTGTTGACGTGTCGGCGTGCTGACGTGTCGGCGTGCTGACGTGTCGGCGTGTTGGCGTGCTGACGTGGTGGCGTGTCGGTGTGCTGACGTGTCGGCGTGTTGACGTGTCGGCGTGCTGACGTGTCGGCGTGCCGACGTGTCGGCGTGCTGACGTGTTGACGTGTCGGTGTGCTGACGTGTCGGCGTGCTGACGTGTTGACGTGTCGGCGTGCTGACGTGTCGGCGTGTTGGCGTGCTGACGTGGTGGCGTGTCGGTGTGCTGACGTGTCGGCGTGTTGACGTGTCGGCGTGTTGGCGTGCTGACGTGTCGGCGTGTTGGCGTGCTGACGTGTCGGCGTGCTGACGTGTCGGCGTGTCGGTGTGCTGACGTGTCGGCGTGCTGACGTGTCGGCGTGTCGGTGTGCTGACGTGTCGGCGTGCTGACGTGTTGACGTGTCGGCGTGCTGACGTGTCGGCGTGCTGACGTGTCGGCGTGTCGGTGTGCTGACGTGTCGGCGTGTTGACGTGCTGACGTGTCGGCGTGTTGGCGTGCTGACGTGTCGGCGTGTCGGTGTGCTGACGTGTCGGCGTGTTGACGTGCTGACGTGTCGGCGTGTTGACGTGTCGGCGTGCTGACGTGTCGGCGTGTTGACGTGCTGACGTGTCGGCGTGTTGACGTGTCGGCGTGCTGACGTGTCGGCGTGCTGACGTGTCGGCGTGTTGACGTGTCGGCGTGCTGACGTGTCGGCGTGCTGACGTGTCGGCGTGTTGGCGTGCCGACGTGTCGGCGTGCTGACGTGTCGGCGTGTTGGCGTGCTGACGTGGTGGCGTGCTGACGTGGTGGCGTGTCGGCGTGTTGACGTGTCGGCGTGCTGACGTGTCGGCGTGCCGACGTGTCGGCGTGCTGACGTGTCGGCGTGCTGACGTGTTGACGTGTCGGCGTGTTGGCGTGCTGACGTGGTGGCGTGTCGGTGTGCTGACGTGTCGGCGTGTTGACGTGTCGGCGTGCTGACGTGTCGGCGTGCTGACGTGTCGGCGTGCTGACGTGTCGGTGTGCTGACGTGTCGGCGTGCTGACGTGTTGACGTGTCGGCGTGCTGACGTGTCGGCGTGTTGACGTGCTGACGTGTCGGCGTGTTGGCGTGCTGACGTGTCGGCGTGTCGGTGTGCTGACGTGTCGGCGTGTTGACGTGCTGACGTGTCGGCGTGTTGGCGTGCTGACGTGTCGGCGTGTTGACGTGCTGACGTGTCGGCGTGCTGACGTGTTGACGTGTCGGCGTGCTGACGTGGTGGCGTGTCGGTGTGCTGACGTGTCGGCGTGTTGACGTGCTGACGTGTCGGCGTGTTGGCGTGCTGACGTGTCGGTGTGCTGACGTGTCGGCGTGCTGACGTGTCGGCGTGTCGGTGTGCTGACGTGTCGGCGTGTTGACGTGTCGGCGTGCTGACGTGTCGGCGTGCTGACGTGTTGACGTGTCGGCGTGTTGGCGTGCTGACGTGGTGGCGTGTCGGTGTGCTGACGTGTCGGCGTGTTGACGTGTCGGCGTGCTGACGTGTCGGCGTGTTGGCGTGCTGACGTGTCGGCGTGCTGACGTGTCGGCGTGCTGACGTGTCGGCGTGCTGACGTGTCGGCGTGCCGACGTGTCGGCGTGCTGACGTGTCGGCGTGCTGACGTGTTGACGTGTCGGCGTGTTGGCGTGCTGACGTGGTGGCGTGTCGGTGTGCTGACGTGTCGGCGTGTTGACGTGTCGGCGTGCTGACGTGTCGGCGTGCTGACGTGTCGGCGTGCTGACGTGTCGGTGTGCTGACGTGTCGGCGTGCTGACGTGTTGACGTGTCGGCGTGCTGACGTGTCGGCGTGTTGACGTGCTGACGTGTCGGCGTGTTGGCGTGCTGACGTGTCGGCGTGTCGGTGTGCTGACGTGTCGGCGTGTTGACGTGCTGACGTGTCGGCGTGTTGGCGTGCTGACGTGTCGGCGTGTTGACGTGCTGACGTGTCGGCGTGCTGACGTGTTGACGTGTCGGCGTGCTGACGTGGTGGCGTGTCGGTGTGCTGACGTGTCGGCGTGTTGACGTGCTGACGTGTCGGCGTGTTGGCGTGCTGACGTGTCGGTGTGCTGACGTGTCGGCGTGCTGACGTGTCGGCGTGTCGGTGTGCTGACGTGTCGGCGTGTTGACGTGTCGGCGTGCTGACGTGTCGGCGTGCTGACGTGTTGACGTGTCGGCGTGTTGGCGTGCTGACGTGGTGGCGTGTCGGTGTGCTGACGTGTCGGCGTGTTGACGTGTCGGCGTGCTGACGTGTCGGCGTGTTGGCGTGCTGACGTGTCGGCGTGCTGACGTGTCGGCGTGCTGACGTGTCGGCGTGCTGACGTGTCGGCGTGTCGGTGTGCTGACAGGTCGGCGTGTTGACGTGCTGACGTGTCGGCGTGTTGGCGTGCTGACGTGTCGGCGTGTCGGTGTGCTGACGTGTCGGCGTGTTGACGTGCTGACGTGTCGGCGTGTCGGTGTGCTGACGTGTCGGCGTGCTGACGTGTCGGCGTGTCGGTGTGCTGACGTGTCGGCGTGCTGACGTGTTGACGTGTCGGCGTGCTGACGTGTCGGCGTGCTGACGTGTCGGCGTGTCGGTGTGCTGACGTGTCGGCGTGTTGACGTGCTGACGTGTCGGCGTGTTGGCGTGCTGACGTGTCGGCGTGTCGGTGTGCTGACGTGTCGGCGTGTTGACGTGCTGACGTGTCGGCGTGTTGACGTGTCGGCGTGCTGACGTGTCGGCGTGTTGACGTGCTGACGTGTCGGCGTGTTGACGTGTCGGCGTGCTGACGTGTCGGCGTGCTGACGTGTCGGCGTGTTGACGTGTCGGCGTGCTGACGTGTCGGCGTGCTGACGTGTCGGCGTGTTGGCGTGCCGACGTGTCGGCGTGCTGACGTGTCGGCGTGCTGACGTGTTGACGTGTCGGCGTGCTGACGTGTCGGCGTGTTGGCGTGCTGACGTGGTGGCGTGTCGGTGTGCTGACGTGTCGGCGTGTTGACGTGTCGGCGTGCTGACGTGTCGGCGTGCCGACGTGTCGGCGTGCCGACGTGTCGGCGTGCTGACGTGTTGACGTGTCGGCGTGTTGGCGTGCTGACGTGGTGGCGTGTTGGCGTGCTGACGTGTCGGCGTGCTGACGTGTCGGCGTGCTGACGTGTCGGCGTGCCGACGTGTCGGTGTGCTGACGTGTCGGCGTGCTGACGTGTTGACGTGTCGGCGTGCTGACGTGTCGGCGTGTTGACGTGCTGACGTGTCGGCGTGTTGGCGTGCTGACGTGTCGGCGTGTCGGTGTGCTGACGTGTCGGCGTGTTGACGTGCTGACGTGTCGGCGTGTTGGCGTGCTGACGTGTCGGCGTGTTGACGTGCTGACGTGTCGGCGTGCTGACGTGTTGACGTGTCGGCGTGCTGACGTGGTGGCGTGTCGGTGTGCTGACGTGTCGGCGTGTTGACGTGCTGACGTGTCGGCGTGTTGGCGTGCTGACGTGTCGGCGTGCTGACGTGTCGGCGTGCTGACGTGTCGGCGTGTCGGTGTGCTGACGTGTCGGCGTGTTGACGTGCTGACGTGTCGGCGTGTTGGCGTGCTGACGTGTCGGCGTGTCGGTGTGCTGACGTGTCGGCGTGCTGACGTGCTGACGTGTCGGCGTGCTGACGTGGTGGCGTGTCGGTGTGCTGACGTGTCGGCGTGTTGACGTGCTGACGTGTCGGCGTGCTGACGTGTCGGTGTGCTGACGTGTCGGCGTGTCGGTGTGCTGACGTGTCGGCGTGTTGACGTGCTGACGTGTCGGCGTGTTGGCGTGCTGACGTGTCGGCGTGTCGGTGTGCTGACGTGTCGGCGTGTTGACGTGCTGACGTGTCGGCGTGTTGGCGTGCTGACGTGTCGGCGTGTCGGTGTGCTGACGTGTCGGCGTGCTGACGTGTTGACGTGTCGGCGTGCTGACGTGGTGGCGTGTCGGTGTGCTGACGTGTCGGCGTGTTGACGTGCTGACGTGTCGGCGTGTTGGCGTGCTGACGTGTCGGTGTGCTGACGTGTCGGCGTGCTGACGTGTCGGCGTGTCGGTGTGCTGACGTGTCGGCGTGCTGACGTGGTGGCGTGTCGGTGTGCTGACGTGTCGGCGTGTTGACGTGCTGACGTGTCGGCGTGTTGGCGTGCTGACGTGTCGGCGTGTTGGCGTGTCGGCGTGTTGGCGTGCTGACGTGTCGGCGTGCTGACGTGTCGGCGTGCTGACGTGTCGGCGTGTTGGCGTGCTGACGTGTCGGCGTGTTGACGTGCTGACGTGTCGGCGTGCTGACGTGTTGACGTGTCGGCGTGCTGACGTGGTGGCGTGTCGGTGTGCTGACGTGTCGGCGTGTTGACGTGCTGACGTGTCGGCGTGTTGGCGTGCTGACGTGTCGGTGTGCTGACGTGTCGGCGTGCTGACGTGTCGGCGTGTCGGTGTGCTGACGTGGTGGCGTGTCGGTGTGCTGACGTGTCGGCGTGTTGACGTGTCGGCGTGCTGACGTGTCGGCGTGCTGACGTGTTGACGTGTCGGCGTGTTGGCGTGCTGACGTGGTGGCGTGTCGGTGTGCTGACGTGTCGGCGTGTTGACGTGTCGGCGTGCTGACGTGTTGGCGTGCTGACGTGTCGGCGTGCTGACGTGTCGGCGTGCTGACGTGTCGGCGTGCTGACGTGTCGGCGTGTCGGTGTGCTGACGTGTCGGCGTGTTGACGTGCTGACGTGTCGGCGTGTTGGCGTGCTGACGTGTCGGCGTGTCGGTGTGCTGACGTGTCGGCGTGTTGACGTGCTGACGTGTCGGCGTGTCGGCGTGCTGACGTGTCGGCGTGTCGGTGTGCTGACGTGTCGGCGTGCTGACGTGTTGACGTGTCGGCGTGCTGACGTGGTGGCGTGTCGGTGTGCTGACGTGTCGGCGTGTTGACGTGCTGACGTGTCGGCGTGCTGACGTGTCGGTGTGCTGACGTGTCGGCGTGCTGACGTGTCGGCGTGTCGGTGTGCTGACGTGTCGGCGTGTTGACGTGCTGACGTGTCGGCGTGTTGGCGTGCTGACGTGTCGGCGTGCTGACGTGTCGGCGTGTTGACGTGCTGACGTGTCGGCGTGTTGGCGTGCTGACGTGTCGGCGTGTCGGTGTGCTGACGTGTCGGCGTGCTGACGTGTTGACGTGTCGGCGTGCTGACGTGGTGGCGTGTCGGTGTGCTGACGTGTCGGCGTGTTGACGTGCTGACGTGTCGGCGTGTTGGCGTGCTGACGTGTCGGCGTGCTGACGTGTCGGCGTGTCGGTGTGCTGACGTGTCGGCGTGCTGACGTGGTGGCGTGTCGGTGTGCTGACGTGTCGGCGTGTTGACGTGCTGACGTGTCGGCGTGTTGGCGTGCTGACGTGTCGGCGTGTTGGCGTGTCGGCGTGTTGGCGTGCTGACGTGTCGGCGTGCTGACGTGTCGGCGTGCTGACGTGTCGGCGTGTCGGTGTGCTGACGTGTCGGCGTGCTGACGTGGTGACGTGTCGGCGTGCTGACGTGTCGGCGTGCTGACGTGTCGGCGTGTTGGCGTGTCGGCGTGTTGGCGTGCTGACGTGTCGGCGTGCTGACGTGTCGGCGTGCTGACGTGTCGGCGTGTCGGTGTGCTGACGTGTCGGCGTGCTGACGTGTCGACGTGCCGGCGTGCTGACGTGTCGGCGTGCTGACGTGTCGGCGTGTTGACGTGTCGGCGTGCTGACGTGTTGACGTGTCGGCGTGCTGACGTGTCGGCGTGTTGGCGTGCTGACGTGGTGGCGTGTCGGTGTGCTGACGTGTCGGCGTGTTGACGTGTCGGCGTGTTGGCGTGCTGACGTGTCGGCGTGTTGGCGTGCTGACGTGTCGGCGTGCTGACGTGTCGGCGTGTCGGTGTGCTGACGTGTCGGCGTGCTGACGTGTCGGCGTGTCGGTGTGCTGACGTGTCGGCGTGCTGACGTGTTGACGTGTCGGCGTGCTGACGTGTCGGCGTGCTGACGTGTCGGCGTGTCGGTGTGCTGACGTGTCGGCGTGTTGACGTGCTGACGTGTCGGCGTGTTGGCGTGCTGACGTGTCGGCGTGTCGGTGTGCTGACGTGTCGGCGTGCTGACGTGTCGGCGTGTTGACGTGTCGGCGTGCTGACGTGTCGGCGTGTTGACGTGCTGACGTGTCGGCGTGTTGACGTGTCGGCGTGCTGACGTGTCGGCGTGCTGACGTGTCGGCGTGTTGACGTGTCGGCGTGCTGACGTGTCGGCGTGCTGACGTGTCGGCGTGTTGGCGTGCCGACGTGTCGGCGTGCTGACGTGTCGGCGTGCTGACGTGTTGACGTGTCGGCGTGCTGACGTGTCGGCGTGTTGGCGTGCTGACGTGGTGGCGTGTCGGTGTGCTGACGTGTCGGCGTGTTGACGTGTCGGCGTGCTGACGTGTCGGCGTGCCGACGTGTCGGCGTGCTGACGTGTTGACGTGTCGGCGTGTTGGCGTGCTGACGTGGTGGCGTGTCGGTGTGCTGACGTGTCGGCGTGTTGACGTGTCGGCGTGCTGACGTGTCGGCGTGCTGACGTGTCGGCGTGCTGACGTGTCGGTGTGCTGACGTGTCGGCGTGCTGACGTGTTGACGTGTCGGCGTGCTGACGTGTCGGCGTGTTGACGTGCTGACGTGTCGGCGTGTTGGCGTGCTGACGTGTCGGCGTGTCGGTGTGCTGACGTGTCGGCGTGTTGACGTGCTGACGTGTCGGCGTGTTGGCGTGCTGACGTGTCGGCGTGTTGACGTGCTGACGTGTCGGCGTGCTGACGTGTTGACGTGTCGGCGTGCTGACGTGGTGGCGTGTCGGTGTGCTGACGTGTCGGCGTGTTGACGTGCTGACGTGTCGGCGTGTTGGCGTGCCGACGTGTCGGTGTGCTGACGTGTCGGCGTGTTGACGTGTCGGCGTGCTGACGTGTCGGCGTGCTGACGTGTTGACGTGTCGGCGTGTTGGCGTGCTGACGTGGTGGCGTGTCGGTGTGCTGACGTGTCGGCGTGCTGACGTGTCGGCGTGTCGGTGTGCTGACGTGTCGGCGTGCTGACGTGTTGACGTGTCGGCGTGCTGACGTGTCGGCGTGCTGACGTGTCGGCGTGTCGGTGTGCTGACGTGTCGGCGTGTTGACGTGCTGACGTGTCGGCGTGTTGGCGTGCTGACGTGTCGGCGTGTCGGTGTGCTGACGTGTCGGCGTGTTGACGTGCTGACGTGTCGGCGTGTTGACGTGTCGGCGTGCTGACGTGTCGGCGTGTTGACGTGCTGACGTGTCGGCGTGTTGACGTGTCGGCGTGCTGACGTGTCGGCGTGCTGACGTGTCGGCGTGTTGACGTGTCGGCGTGCTGACGTGTCGGCGTGCTGACGTGTCGGCGTGTTGGCGTGCCGACGTGTCGGCGTGCTGACGTGTCGGCGTGCTGACGTGTTGACGTGTCGGCGTGCTGACGTGTCGGCGTGTTGGCGTGCTGACGTGGTGGCGTGTCGGTGTGCTGACGTGTCGGCGTGTTGACGTGTCGGCGTGCTGACGTGTCGGCGTGCCGACGTGTCGGCGTGCCGACGTGTCGGCGTGCTGACGTGTTGACGTGTCGGCGTGTTGGCGTGCTGACGTGGTGGCGTGTCGGTGTGCTGACGTGTCGGCGTGTTGACGTGTCGGCGTGCTGACGTGTCGGCGTGTTGGCGTGCTGACGTGTCGGCGTGCTGACGTGTCGGCGTGCTGACGTGTCGGCGTGCTGACGTGTCGGTGTGCTGACGTGTCGGCGTGCTGACGTGTTGACGTGTCGGCGTGCTGACGTGTCGGCGTGTTGACGTGCTGACGTGTCGGCGTGTTGGCGTGCTGACGTGTCGGCGTGTCGGTGTGCTGACGTGTCGGCGTGTTGACGTGCTGACGTGTCGGCGTGTTGGCGTGCTGACGTGTCGGCGTGTTGACGTGCTGACGTGTCGGCGTGCTGACGTGTTGACGTGTCGGCGTGCTGACGTGGTGGCGTGTCGGTGTGCTGACGTGTCGGCGTGTTGACGTGCTGACGTGTCGGCGTGTTGGCGTGCTGACGTGTCGGTGTGCTGACGTGTCGGCGTGCTGACGTGTCGGCGTGTCGGTGTGCTGACGTGGTGGCGTGTCGGTGTGCTGACGTGTCGGCGTGTTGACGTGTCGGCGTGCTGACGTGTCGGCGTGCTGACGTGTTGACGTGTCGGCGTGTTGGCGTGCTGACGTGGTGGCGTGTCGGTGTGCTGACGTGTCGGCGTGTTGACGTGTCGGCGTGCTGACGTGTTGGCGTGCTGACGTGTCGGCGTGCTGACGTGTCGGCGTGCTGACGTGTCGGCGTGCTGACGTGTCGGCGTGTCGGTGTGCTGACGTGTCGGCGTGTTGACGTGCTGACGTGTCGGCGTGTTGGCGTGCTGACGTGTCGGCGTGTCGGTGTGCTGACGTGTCGGCGTGTTGACGTGCTGACGTGTCGGCGTGTTGGCGTGCTGACGTGTCGGCGTGTCGGTGTGCTGACGTGTCGGCGTGCTGACGTGTTGACGTGTCGGCGTGCTGACGTGGTGGCGTGTCGGTGTGCTGACGTGTCGGCGTGTTGACGTGCTGACGTGTCGGCGTGCTGACGTGTCGGCGTGCTGACGTGTCGGCGTGTCGGTGTGCTGACGTGTCGGCGTGTTGACGTGCTGACGTGTCGGCGTGTTGGCGTGCTGACGTGTCGGCGTGTCGGTGTGCTGACGTGTCGGCGTGTTGACGTGCTGACGTGTCGGCGTGTTGGCGTGCTGACGTGTCGGCGTGTCGGTGTGCTGACGTGTCGGCGTGCTGACGTGTTGACGTGTCGGCGTGCTGACGTGGTGGCGTGTCGGTGTGCTGACGTGTCGGCGTGTTGACGTGCTGACGTGTCGGCGTGTTGGCGTGCTGACGTGTCGGTGTGCTGACGTGTCGGCGTGCTGACGTGTCGGCGTGTCGGTGTGCTGACGTGTCGGCGTGCTGACGTGGTGGCGTGTCGGTGTGCTGACGTGTCGGCGTGTTGACGTGCTGACGTGTCGGCGTGTTGGCGTGCTGACGTGTCGGCGTGTTGGCGTGTCGGCGTGTTGGCGTGCTGACGTGTCGGCGTGCTGACGTGTCGGCGTGCTGACGTGTCGGCGTGTTGGCGTGCTGACGTGTCGGCGTGTTGACGTGCTGACGTGTCGGCGTGCTGACGTGTTGACGTGTCGGCGTGCTGACGTGGTGGCGTGTCGGTGTGCTGACGTGTCGGCGTGTTGACGTGCTGACGTGTCGGCGTGTTGGCGTGCTGACGTGTCGGTGTGCTGACGTGTCGGCGTGCTGACGTGTCGGCGTGTCGGTGTGCTGACGTGGTGGCGTGTCGGTGTGCTGACGTGTCGGCGTGTTGACGTGTCGGCGTGCTGACGTGTCGGCGTGCTGACGTGTTGACGTGTCGGCGTGTTGGCGTGCTGACGTGGTGGCGTGTCGGTGTGCTGACGTGTCGGCGTGTTGACGTGTCGGCGTGCTGACGTGTTGGCGTGCTGACGTGTCGGCGTGCTGACGTGTCGGCGTGCTGACGTGTCGGCGTGCTGACGTGTCGGCGTGTCGGTGTGCTGACGTGTCGGCGTGTTGACGTGCTGACGTGTCGGCGTGTTGGCGTGCTGACGTGTCGGCGTGTCGGTGTGCTGACGTGTCGGCGTGTTGACGTGCTGACGTGTCGGCGTGTTGGCGTGCTGACGTGTCGGCGTGTCGGTGTGCTGACGTGTCGGCGTGCTGACGTGTTGACGTGTCGGCGTGCTGACGTGGTGGCGTGTCGGTGTGCTGACGTGTCGGCGTGTTGACGTGCTGACGTGTCGGCGTGCTGACGTGTCGGTGTGCTGACGTGTCGGCGTGCTGACGTGTCGGCGTGTCGGTGTGCTGACGTGTCGGCGTGTTGACGTGCTGACGTGTCGGCGTGTTGGCGTGCTGACGTGTCGGCGTGTCGGTGTGCTGACGTGTCGGCGTGTTGACGTGCTGACGTGTCGGCGTGTTGGCGTGCTGACGTGTCGGCGTGTCGGTGTGCTGACGTGTCGGCGTGCTGACGTGTTGACGTGTCGGCGTGCTGACGTGGTGGCGTGTCGGTGTGCTGACGTGTCGGCGTGTTGACGTGCTGACGTGTCGGCGTGTTGGCGTGCTGACGTGTCGGTGTGCTGACGTGTCGGCGTGCTGACGTGTCGGCGTGTCGGTGTGCTGACGTGTCGGCGTGCTGACGTGGTGGCGTGTCGGTGTGCTGACGTGTCGGCGTGTTGACGTGCTGACGTGTCGGCGTGTTGGCGTGCTGACGTGTCGGCGTGTTGGCGTGTCGGCGTGTTGGCGTGCTGACGTGTCGGCGTGCTGACGTGTCGGCGTGTCGGTGTGCTGACGTGTCGGCGTGCTGACGTGGTGACGTGTCGGCGTGCTGACGTGTCGGCGTGCTGACGTGTCGGCGTGTTGGCGTGTCGGCGTGTTGGCGTGCTGACGTGTCGGCGTGCTGACGTGTCGGCGTGCTGACGTGTCGGCGTGTCGGTGTGCTGACGTGTCGGCGTGCTGACGTGTCGACGTGCCGGCGTGCTGACGTGTCGGCGTGCTGACGTGTCGGCGTGCTGACGTGTCGGCGTGGTGGCGTGCTGACGTGTCGGCGTGTCGGTGTGCTGACGTGTCGGCGTGCTGACGTGTCGGCGTGCTGACGTGTTGGCGTGCTGACGTGGTGGCGTGTCGGTGTGCTGACGTGTCGGCGTGTTGACGTGTCGGCGTGCTGACGTGTCGGCGTGCTGACGTGTCGGCGTGCTGACGTGTCGGCGTGCTGACGTGGTGGCGTGTCGGTGTGCTGACGTGTCGGCGTGCTGACGTGTCGGCGTGCTGACGTGTCGGCGTGCTGACGTGTCGGTGTGCTGACGTGTCGGCGTGTCCTACGTGTCTCAGGAAGCAGTGTGGGACTCTCAGCGGGTGCTTCCAGCAGGCCTCCAGCTCCCGCAGGAAGAACTGGCTGTGGAAGTCCAGCAGCTTCTCCAGGTTCCCAAAGACGACGGAACGTTTCCCCCTCATGTCCTGCGGAACGTCGGCTCGCTCCATCTCAGGGAAGTAGTGATGGATGATGTAACGCAGAGAGCGGACGTACTCCTGCTCTGTGGTCACCATCTCCTCTACGATGTGACGCAGCTTACTGCACACACACACACGATGAGGGTCACATCAACCCCCCCACCACCACCTCCCCCTGCTGATCACCCACCTTCCTCTGGGCTGGCCGCGTGTGCTGAGAGTCCTGGAGGTCCCGGAGGTCCGGGGGCTCCCCGGTCCCCTGCCTGCCCAGCCGTGAGCTGCTGTTCTGGGGCAGAGACTCCGGCTGGATGCCTCCGTGCTGCTGACCTCCAGTCCACGGATGAAGACGCCCGTGTTGCCGCAGTGCGCCGGCTCGCTGAGGGCGCGAGGACATGGGCTGTAGCGGACCGCCTCAGGGGTGGGGGGGCAGTCGAAGCTCTGAGTCTTCCTGAGCTGCTGCCGCCTGCTGGAGGAGGAGGAGGGGAGGAAGCTGGGGGAGGAGCTGAGGCGGGGAAGGCTGGGACTGGTGTGCTGTGGGGTCGGAGAGGAGGTGATCTCCTCCGGAGGACAAGAGGAGGTCTCATGGAGACCCCAGAGTCCTGACAGAGTCCTCCTGGAGGAGGTGGAGCTTCTGCTGGTGATGGAGTCAGAGCGGCGTCGGTGGGCGGAGTCTCGCGTCTTCAGAGCTGCCTCCATCTTCCTCTCAAACATCTTCTGGGTCTCCTGGCACTTGGACCAGGCGAAGCTCCACTGGCGGAGGCCGTGCTCCCCCCGCAGCTCCACCGCCTCCACCTTCATGTCCTGGAAACGCCCGTCTGGGATGGGCGGGTGTTTGCGCCGGTAGTCCTCCAGGCAGCCAATCACAGCCTGGCATTTGTCTGGCAGCGTGCAGTCGTCCATACTGACCCCGGCGAGGCGATGCATGCCCTCCAGCGCCCAACCGTACGCCTGCAGCGGGAACACGTGATGTCACACAGTTACTGCCAATCACAAGCAAGCTCCGCCCCCAGAGACCACGATGCACTTGAATGAAGGTTTAACAGAAACTGTGTTCCTGGGTCCACCTGGGCCGGACCCGACCAGAAGCCGCTCGCTTCCCAGACACACACACACACGTATGTACACACACATGTACACATACGTACACACACATATATGTACACACACACACACACACACACACACACACACGTACACATGTACACACACACACACACGTACGTACACACACACGTATGTACACACACGTACACATACGTACACACACACATATGTACACACACACACACACACACACACACGTACACATGTACACACACACACACACGTACGTACACACACACGTATGTACACACACATGTACACATACGTACACACACATATATGTACACACACACACACACACATACGTACACACACACGTATGTACACACACGTACACATACGTACACACACACATATGTACACACACACACACACACACACACGTACACATGTACACACACACACACACGTACGTACACACACACGTATGTACACACACGTACACATACGTACACACACACATATGTACACACACATACACACGCACACATGTACACACACGTACACACACACGTATGTACACACACGTACACACACACATACACGTACACACACACACGTACGTACACACACACACGTATGTACACACACGTACACATACGTACACACACACATATGTACACACACATACACACGCACACATGTACACACACACGTACACACACACACGTATGTACACACACGTACACACACACATACACGTACACACACACGTATGTACACACACACGTATGTACACACACGTACACATACGTACACACACATATGTACACACACACACACACACACGCACACATGTACACACACACACACACGTACACACACACGTATGTACACACACATGTACACATACGTACACACACACATATGTACACACACACACACACACGTACACACACACACACGTACACACACACGTATGTACACACACACACACACACGTACACACACACACGTACACACACACACGTATGTACACACACACGTACACACACACACACGTACACACACACGTATGTACACACACGTACACATACGTACACACACACACACACACACACACACACGTATGTACACACACATGTACACATATGTACACACACACACACACACACGTACACATGTACACACACACACACACGTACACACACACACGTATGTACACACACACACATGTACACACACACACACGTATGTACACACGTACACATACGTACACACACACATATGTACACACACACACACACACACGCACACATGTACACACACACACACACGTACACACACACACGTATGTACACACACACACATGTACACACACACACACGTATGTACACACACACGTACACACACGTATGTACACAAACGTACACAGGCACACATGTACACACACACACGTATGTACACACACGTATGTACACACACGTACACACACGTATGTACACACACATGTACACACACGTATGTACACACACATGTACACACACGTATGTACACACACATGTACACATACGTACACACACACATATGTACACACACACACACGTATGTACACAAACGTACACACACACGTACACAGGCACACATGTACACACACACACGTATGTACACACACATGTACACACACGTACACACACACACGTATGTACACACACATACACACACACACGTATGTACACACACGTACACACACACACACACGTACACACACACATGTACACACACACACACGCAGCATCTTCATCCTTCCAGTTTCCTTCTTTGTGTGTGTGGGGCTCTACACACACAAAGAAGGAAACAGGTGGGCAGAGTCTATCCCAGCCGCTGTCAGATGTGAGGCAAAACCATAGACATCATTTATACATAGACGCCGCATTTTTTTAAAGGATTCTTTAACACTGTGAGGTACAGCCTTTGGCCCTGGGCGAAGGTTTATGTTCTCGGAGTGCTTTTCTTGTATTAGGTTAGGTTTTAGGTTGGCACTCGGAGAATTCAAACCTCCGCCAAGGCCTTTCGAAAGTTCCTGGATCCAAACGGTGATCTGGATCACCACCGAGATTAACTGAGAACTGAGAGCGGACATAACGGTAGCTGCTAACCGAGATCGGACATAACGGTAGCTGCTAACTGAGAGCGGACATAACGGTAGCTGCTAACCGAGAGCAGACATAACGGTAGCTACTAACCGAGAGCAGACATAACGGTAGCTGCTAACTGAGAGCGGACATAACGGTAGCTGCTAACTGAGAGCGGACATAACGGTAGCTACTAACCGAGAGCAGACATAACGGTAGCTGCTAACTGAGAGCGGACATAACGGTAGCTGCTAACTGAGAGCGGACATAACGGTAGCTGCTAACAGAGCGGACATAACGGTAGCTGCTAACTGAGAGCGGACATAACGGTAGCTGCTAACCGAGAGCAGACATAACGGTAGCTGCTAACTGAGAGCAGACATAACGGTAGCTGCTAACTGAGAGCGGACATAACGGTAGCTGCTAACAGAGCGGACATAACGGTAGCTGCTAACTGAGAGCGGACATAACGGTAGCTGCTAACCGAGAGCAGACATAACGGTAGCTACTAACCAAGAGCAGACATAACGGTAGCTGCTAACAGAGCGGACATAACGGTAGCTGCTAACATGAGAGCGGACATAACGGTAGCTGCTAACATGAGAGCAGACATAACGGTAGCTGCTAACATGAGAGCAGACATAACGGTAGCTGCTAACAGAGCGGACATAACGGTAGCTGCTAACATGAGAGCGGACATAACGGTAGCTCCTAACAGAGCGGACATAACGGTAGCTGCTAACAGAGCGGACATAACGGTAGCTGCTAACATGAGAGCAGACATAACGGTAGCTGCTAACATGAGAGCAGACATAACGGTAGCTGCTAACAGAGCGGACATAACGGTAGCTGCTAACATGAGAGCAAACATAATGTTAGCTACTAATGCAAGAGCAGACATTTATGTTTATTACGGCCAAGGTTGAAAAGACGGAACGTCATTTGCACATGCCTAGATGTAAAAAACAGAAAACCTCAGATATACGGGTCTATGTGCAGGAAGACATTGGAGTACCATTCAGGCAGCGACACGTCAGCTTTCATGTCTTCGCATCATCGCGATGCCTTCCTGGAACCATTATGAAGAACATCCAGAAACAGAGGAAGAACGTTCAGCAGGTTGAAGACAACTCTGTATATTTTAACGTGGCGATATCATAAAGGAAGGAAGGATTCTTTTGGCCAATCAGAGGACTGCAGTGTGTGACGCTCTGCCTCTTAGGGTTGGATTGGTAAGACTAAGCAGAAGGTCCCAAAACAGTTTGCATATTCTGGTACCGAGTTGGGCTTGAATGGACTCCGGAGGCCCATCGGTTCTCTGATCAGATCTACTCGTAGAGGGAGGTGATGGGAGGACTGTGGACAATCCTGAAATGGGAGGGGATGGAGCTTCCTGTGGAGGTGAAACAGCCGTTCAGGGCTTCATCCCATTTCTGTTGAACTGATCTGGTTTAAGCGAGGACTGGAAGATCAATACCCCCAGAGCCGATCCATACACCCGTAAACTGATCAACTTATGATGAACCCGGCTTCTCATTCTGCTCAGACACTTGGGGATTCTAACTACCGGCCTCTGATCAAAGCAGATTATCCATGGCATTGATCAGACTGTAAACTGCTGAAGTAAACAAATAAACAACCCGTCAACAAAGCTCCACTTTTTACTAACAACCTGTCAGATAGCATCCAGGCTCTAGACATCCCATAATATCCATCAGATAGGCTGCTTCACCAGCTAGGGGCGAGTGAGCAGTTAAACTACAGAGAGAGAGAGAGAGAGAGAGAGAGAGAGAGCGAGAGAGAGAACTACATGCTACAGGACATGGGAACATGTGAGTTTACATGCATGTAAGCGTGTGCGTGTTCTGCAGCCCGACTGAAGCCAGCAGAAAGCAGCAGCCTGACCATAGACCCCCCCCCCTCCCCCCCAAAACCTCCCCCCGCCCCCTGACAGGCTGAGTGGCAGATGGGCGGTCCCAGAAAGGGGGGGGTGGGTCTGTCACCGTGGCAACAAAGATTTAGTGGTGAAAGGATTTTCCAGCCTACAGGGTCTCGGGGTGGTAACCCCCCTCCCCATGGAGAAGAAGGAAAAGAGAGGAGAGACGGCCTGATGGGGTCAGAACCAGAACCAGAACCAGATCAGTGGTTACATCAGTAGATTCTGGGGTGAACTTGGAACCAGTTTCCAGTCCTGCTCCGTCTGGTCCGCTTCCTGTGATGGATCAAAGTGGACTCTCAAACAGCCGACAACGCATGGCATTGTGGGTAAATACAACCTAAAGCGGCGCATGGAGCAATGGAGGTTCTGGTTCTGTTCACCGGTCAAACTCAGAACTCAGAGAGGTTCTGACAGAAACCAGATCCATGCTTTCCTCTGATCCGACATCAACCTAAACACGAACCAAGTTTCTTCTTTGTTGGTATTCTCTTCTTCTCTGGCAGTGATTCCTGGTGCAGCGCCTCCTCTGGAGGACTCTGGAACACAAAGCTCAAAGGTCCAGTTGGCGCCAGGAACGTAGACTGGATCCAGCAGAACATTTCAGCTCCGACTAAAGTCCAGCAGAAACGGGACAATGTGGGTCAGGATTCTGGACCACCTGACCACGAGCCAGGTCCTCTTCATCATCATCATCATCATCTCTTGATATGGTTCTCACACGTTCCTGATATGTTCCTGATATGTTCCTCACACGTTCCTCACATTGTTCTCATATATTCCTCATATGGTTCTCAGATGTTTCTCAGTTGTTCCTCATATGGTTCTCACACGTTCCTGATATATTCCTCATATGGTTCTCACACGTTCCTCACATGCTCCTCATATGGTTCTCAGATGTTTCTCAGTTGTTCCTCATATGGTTCTCACACGTTCCTGATATATTCCTCATATGGTTCTCACACGTTCCTCACATGCTCCTCATATGGTTCTCATGTTTCTCACACGTTCCTCAGTTGTTCCTCATATGGTTCTCACGTTCCTGATATGTTCCTCACACGTTCCTCACATTGTTTTCATATATTCCTCATATGGTTCTCAGATGTTTCTAAGTTGTTCCTCACATGGTTCCTCACACGTTCCTCAGACATTCTTCATATGTTCCTCACACGTTCCTCAGATGCTCCTCATATGTTCCTCACACATTCCTCAGCTGTTCCTCATATGGTTCTCACGTTCCTCACATGCTCCTCATTTGGTTCTCATATGTTCCTCAGATGCTCCTCATGTTCCTCACACGTTCCTCAGATGCTCCTCATATGTTCCTCACGTTTCTCAGTTGTTCCTTATATGGTTCTCGCACGTTCCTGATATGTTACTCATATGGTTCCTCACACGTTGCTCATATGGTTATCACGTATTCCTCACACGTTCCTTACATGGTTCCTCACACGTTCCTCATATGTTTTTTACACGTTCCTGATATGTTCCACACACGTTCCTCAACTGTTCTCCAGACGTTCCTTCCATTTGTCAGACCCCTCCGTGGTTGCTGACCGTCCCAGGTTGCTGGGAGGGAGTTTTTGGTGGAGAAGGTTCCTCTGTTCAGGTTCTGTAAGGCTGCAGACAGACTCAAATAATCATGTCTCAGATTGCACTTGTTCAAATTTCATCATCATCATCAGTTACAGTAAAGTCAAGCAGACTTTACTGTAACCCCCCCCCCCCCACCCTTTACAACTCCCAACCCAAAACCCCGACAGTCCTCCTCTTCTTCCTCAGATCGTCCTGATCGACACTGCTGGGATCTTTATAGATCCAGAACCTGGTTGGACCTGCAGGGAAACTTCAGCAACGTTTCTGTAGAGCGGACATATTCTGCCACCGCTGGAGGAGGGGGGGGCAGTTCTGGTTCTGTCTGGACCCGACAGACTTCCTACAGACACAGAGACAATCTGCTGTCAGGACTCTACCTGGTCCAGGAAGCGATAGAGCTGAACGGCCCGCTCGATGTTTTGCCCGGTTCCGTCGACCCGCTTAGAGAAGTCCTGCAGCTGAGCCCGGAAGGCCTGAACTTTCAGCTTGAAGACGTGGAGGTCAGCCGAAGACAAGTTGTCCCACCGGTCCAGACGGGACAGCAGCTCCTCACCTTCCTTACAGCGGTTCTGCAAGACAGACGGGAGCAGAACCTTCACACATGTGCAGAACCCTCCCAGAACAGAACAAACCGTTCCGCTGACAGAACAGAACCGTTCCTCTGACAGAACCCCTCAGACTGACAGATGTACAGATCATGTTATAATGGTTCTAATGTTCTGATGGTTCTTACATCATCTGCAGCGGTTCTGTTTCTGCTTTTTAGGCTCCAAATACTTTCAGTTTCTTGAAGGAGCTCGTGTTCTGATGGTTGTGTGTGTGTGTGTGTGTGTGTGTGTGTGTGTGTCTCTTACATAAGCTGTTGTGTAAAACCCTTTGAACTCCTGCTGTTTTCTGGTGAGAAGCTCCAGAGAATCTGCAGGTTCCTCCAGATTCTTTAGGTGGACTTCCCCAACCTCCTCCAGCCACGTCCTCACCTGTCAGAGGACGGACAGGAAGACGGACAGGAGGATGGGTTAGAGGACGGGTCAGAGGACGGATAGGAAGACGGATAGGAGGATGGGTTAGAGGACGGGTCAGAGGATGGATAGGAAGACGGATAGGAGGATGGGTTAGAGGACGATAGGAAGACGGATAGGAGGATGGGTTAGAGGACGGGTCAGAGGACGATAGGAAGACGGATAGGAGGATGGGTTAGAGGACGGGTCAGAGGATGGATAGGAAGACGGATAGGAGGATGGGTTAGAGGACGATAGGAAGACGGATAGGAGGATGGGTTAGAGGACGGGTCAGAGGACGATAGGAAGACGGATAGGAGGATGGGTTAGAGGACGGGTCAGAGGATGGATAGGAAGACGGATAGGAGGATGGGTTAGAGGACGATAGGAAGACGGATAGGAGGATGGGTTAGAGGACGGGTCAGAGGACGATAGGAAGACGGATAGGAGGATGGGTTAGAGGACGCATCAGAGGACGGATAGGAAGACGGACAGGAGGATGGGTTAGAGGACGGGTCAGAGGACGGATAGGAAGACGGATAGGAGGATGGGTTAGAGGACGGGTCAGAGGATGGATAGGAAGACGGATAGGAGGATGGGTTAGAGGACGATAGGAAGACGGATAGGAGGATGGGTTAGAGGACGGGTCAGAGGACGATAGGAAGACGGATAGGAGGATGGGTTAGAGGACGGGTCAGAGGACGATAGGAAGACGGACAGGAGGATGGGTTAGAGGACGGGTCAGAGGACGATAGGAAGACGGATAGGAGGATGGGTTAGAGGACGGGTCAGAGGACGCATCAGAGGACGGATAGGAGGATGGGTTAGAGGACGGGTCAGAGGACGCATCAGAGGACGGATAGGAGGATGGGTTAGAGGACGGGTCAGAGGATGGATAGGAAGACGGATAGGAGGATGGGTTAGAGGACGATAGGAAGACGGATAGGAGGATGGGTTAGAGGACGGGTCAGAGGACGATAGGAAGACGGATAGGAGGATGGGTTAGAGGACGGGTCAGAGGATGGATAGGAAGACGGATAGGAGGATGGGTTAGAGGACGATAGGAAGACGGATAGGAGGATGGGTTAGAGGACGGGTCAGAGGACGATAGGAAGACGGATAGGAGGATGGGTTAGAGGACGGGTCAGAGGATGGATAGGAAGACGGATAGGAGGATGGGTTAGAGGACGATAGGAAGACGGATAGGAGGATGGGTTAGAGGACGGGTCAGAGGACGATAGGAAGACGGATAGGAGGATGGGTTAGAGGACGCATCAGAGGACGGATAGGAAGACGGACAGGAGGATGGGTTAGAGGACGGGTCAGAGGACGGATAGGAAGACGGATAGGAGGATGGGTTAGAGGACGGGTCAGAGGATGGATAGGAAGACGGATAGGAGGATGGGTTAGAGGACGATAGGAAGACGGATAGGAGGATGGGTTAGAGGACGGGTCAGAGGACGATAGGAAGACGGATAGGAGGATGGGTTAGAGGACGGGTCAGAGGACGATAGGAAGACGGACAGGAGGATGGGTTAGAGGACGGGTCAGAGGACGATAGGAAGACGGATAGGAGGATGGGTTAGAGGACGGGTCAGAGGACGCATCAGAGGACGGATAGGAGGATGGGTTAGAGGACGGGTCAGAGGACGCATCAGAGGACGGATAGGAGGATGGGTTAGAGGACGGGTCAGAGGACGGATAGGAAGACGGATAGGAGGATGGGTTAGAGGACGGGTCAGAGGACGCATCAGAGGACGGATAGGAAGACGGATAGGAGGATGGGTTAGAGGACGGGTCAGAGGACGGATAGGAAGACGGATAGGAGGATGGGTTAGAGGACGGGTCAGAGGACGGATAGGAAGACGGATAGGAGGATGGGTTAGAGGACGGGTTAGAGGACGGGTCAGAGGACGGATAGGAAGACGGATAGGAGGATGGGTTAGAGGACAGGTCAGAGGACGCATCAGAGGACGGATAGGAAGACAGATAGGAGGATGGGTTAGAGGACGGGTCAGAGGACGGATAGGAAGACGGATAGGAGGATGGGTTAGAGGACGGATAGGAAGACGGATAGGAGGATGGGTTAGAGGACGGGTCAGAGGACGGGTCAGAGGACGGATAGGAAGACGGATAGGAGGATGGGTTAGAGGACGCATCAGAGGACGGATAGGAAGACGGATAGGAGGATGGGTTAGAGGACGGGTCAGAGGACGGATAGGAAGACGGATAGGAGGATGGGTTAGAGGACGGGTCAGAGGACGGATAGGAAGACGGATAGGAGGATGGGTTAGAGGACGGGTCAGAGGACGGATAGGAAGACGGATAGGAGGATGGGTTAGAGGACGCATCAGAGGACGGATAGGAAGACGGACAGGAGGATGGGTTAGAGGACGGGTCAGAGGACGGATAGGAAGACGGATAGGAGGATGGGTTAGAGGACGGGTCAGAGGACGGATAGGAAGACGGATAGGAGGATGGGTTAGAGGACGGGTCAGAGGACGGATAGGAAGACGGATAGGAGGATGGGTTAGAGGACGGGTCAGAGGACGGATAGGAAGACGGATAGGAGGATGGGTTAGAGGACGCATCAGAGGACGGATAGGAAGACGGACAGGAGGATGGGTTAGAGGACGGGTCAGAGGACGGATAGGAAGACGGATAGGAGGATGGGTTAGAGGACGCATCAGAGGACGGATAGGAAGACAGACAGGAGGATGGGTTAGAGGACGGGTCAGAGGACGGATAGGAAGACGGATAGGAGGATGGGTTAGAGGACGCATCAGAGGACGGATAGGAAGACGGATAGGAGGATGGGTTAGAGGACGGGTCAGAGGACGGATAGGAAGACGGACAGGAGGATGGGTTAGAGGACGGGTCAGAGGACGGATAGGAAGACGGATAGGAGGATGGGTTAGAGGACGGGTCAGAGGACGGATAGGAAGACGGATAGGAGGATGGGTTAGAGGACGGGTCAGAGGACGGATAGGAAGACGGACAGGAGGATGGGTTAGAGGACGGGTCAGAGGACGGATAGGAAGACGGATAGGAGGATGGGTTAGAGGACGGGTCAGAGGACGGATAGGAAGACGGATAGGAGGATGGGTTAGAGGACGCATCAGAGGACGGATAGGAAGACGGACAGGAGGATGGGTTAGAGGACGGGTCAGAGGACGGATAGGAAGACGGATAGGAGGATGGGTTAGAGGACGCATCAGAGGACGGATAGGAAGACGGACAGGAGGATGGGTTAGAGGACGGATAGGAAGACGGATGGGAGGATGGGTTAGAGGACGCATCAGAGGACGGATAGGAAGACGGACAGGAGGATGGGTTAGAGGACGGGTCAGAGGACGGATAGGAAGACGGATAGGAGGATGGGTTAGAGGACGGGTCAGAGGACGGATAGGAAGACGGATAGGAGGATGGGTCAGAGAACAGGTCGGAGGACGGGCCAGAAACACGGTGTCTATTCAGACATTCTGATTGGCTGCCGCTTTCAGGCACCAGGAGAGGGCGCCATGTTGCAGTGTCTGGAGACGTTTCTGACCAATCGCTTCAAAGCTTTCATCTTGATATTTATTCTGCTGTTTAAAGGTAGAGTATGTAAGATTTTCAAAATTCATAATTAGATAGTTTTTTAAACATGTATGTTCCAGTCTGTCCATATTTGATGCGTTATTAAATTACAAGTTTAATTAATGACAAAGACCCTTCTTAAATGTTTTCTGACCAGTAAAAAAAAAAAAAAAAGTACTTTTTTCCACCAGTAGGGGGAGTATAAGCCCATTTATTGCAGAGCGGCTCTCAGCTACAGCTCACAAGCGATTCCTGCTGTCATTGGAGCTGGCAAGGAGGAGGGGTGAGTTTTGCTCATCACTGCCAACCTGTGGTCGTTTGTGGAGGTAGTAGTTTTGTGGTTTTGCTCACGACCTGGTGTTTGCCACTTGGTGGTGGAAAGAATCGCCTTAAAATCTTACATACTTTGCCTGAGAAGGCCACTACTGAGCATGCTCAGACCCACCTGGCTGAAGCCCTGCTCCAGACTCCTGAAGTCCAAGATGAAGTCCAGCTCCCGGGTCCGGGAGTTGGACAGGGTCACCAGACGGTGCAGCATTTCGTCAACCTGATTGTAAAGAGACGCCACCGTCTCCACCGCCACCCGCTGATCCTCGGACAACCTGCCTCCCTCTTCGCTGCGGAGGCAGGACAAACAGGTCCCGCCCTCTTGCTGCAGCTGGACCAATCGGCTGTCAGCCAGGACGCTGCTCATCATGGCCTTGTACCTGGACAGCTGGAGCTGTGCGTCCTGGAGAGACCAGAGACACACCTGTTCAGGTAACATCCGACAAACATCCAATCAACTGCAGACGGTGCGTTACCTTGGCGACAGCAGGTAAAGGCGAGCTCTGCAGGACGCTGATGGTTTCCTGTAGCAGCGTGACGACGTCTTCACACTGACTGGTCAGATGGTCCACTCTCTGGCATGAGACAGAGGACATGAGACAGAGGTTTTGCAGAGTGGTTATGTGGTTCTGATCGATGATACGGACCGATCGGAAACGGATCCATCTGCTGTGGCTGAAGACGGCGGTCCCTCCCAGCTCGGCAGGCAGCTGCTGGACGTCCACGTGTCTCTGCAGAGACCTGACGGACGTCAGGACGTCCACCTGCACCAAAGACGCAGTCCCACCGTCATCCAACGCTCCTGCCTCCACATACACCAACATCCGTCTCCACGGTTACACACCAACATCCATCTCCATGGTTACCTGTATGTTTGCAGGTCTGTCCACAAGCAGAGGCGAGTCCTTGTTCACCAGGATGAAGACGGAGTGGACCGAGCCCGGAGCGTCCTCCTGGACAGAGCAGAGACACACAGCTGGTCCAGAACCGGTCCTGAACTTGGTCTGGAACCTGGTCCAGCACCCGGTCCGCAACCTGGTCCGGAACCTGGACCGGAACCTGGTTCTGGCAAAAGTTCTGACTAGTCACGACGCTCCAAAATGTCACATAATACACATCGATCGTCATCTTAAGAGCATGAGAACATTTAACGGATAACTGAGGCGAACAAATACATTTAAAAAGATAAATTATAGGGAGATTTTAATATGTCCAGAAGCAGGAACTGACAATTCAATTCAATTCAACTTTGCCATCTCAAGACGCTTTACAGACAGAGGGGAAAACATAATGAAGGCCAATTCATAACAGCCTATATAAGGAAACCAACAGATTGAGTTGGGTCCAACTCAATCTCCCATCCTGAGCAAGCACACTGGCTGAGAGAAAGAAGCTCAGTGTATCAGGAAATGTCCCTCAGCAGTCTAAACCTATAGCAGCATAACTAAGGGATGCTAACCACCCCTAGCTATAGGACTTATCAAAAAGATAAGTCTTCAGCCTAGTCTTAAAGGTGGGGAGGGTGTCTGCTTCCCTAACACTAACTGGGAGCTTATTCCATAAGAGAGGGGCCTGATAACCAAAGGCTCTGCCTCCTGCTCGGCTCTTTGAGACTCTAGGAACCACAAGTAAGCCTGCAGTCTGCGAACGAAGTACTCTGCTTGGTATATAAGGAACTATGAGGTCTTTGATATATAGTGGTGCCTGGTTGTGGAGGGCTTTATATGTAAGGAGAAGGATTTTAAATTCTATTCTAGATTCAACAGGTAGCCAATGAAGAGAGGCTAAAACTGGAGAAATATGATCTCTCCTGCTGGTTCTGGTCAGGACTCTGGCTGCAGAATTCTGGATCAGCTGAAGGCTTTTCAGGGCATATTTAGGACAGCCCAGTAATAGAGAGTTACAGTAATCTAGTCTCGAAGTAACAAAAGCGTGAACCAGTTTTTCTGCATCACTCCGAGACAGAATGTCCCTAATTTTGGCTATATTACGTAAATGAAAGAAGGCTGTTTTAGTAACCTGCTTAATATGTGGGCCAAAGGACAGGTCAGGGTCAAATATTACTCCAAGGTTTCTCACTGTAGCACTGGAAGCTAAAGTAATGCCATCCAGGTTCATTACAAAACCGGAAAATTTAGCTCTGAGTTTTTCAGATCCAACGAGAATTACTTCAGTCTTATCTGAGTTTAAGAGGAGAAAATTTCTAGACATCCAAGTCTTTATGTCTATGAGACAATTTTGTAGCCTATTGGGCTGATTTGTTTCATCTGGTTTAAAGGATAAGTATAGTTGAGTATCATCTGCATAACAATGAAAGTTTATTCCATGCTGTCTAATAATTTTGCCTAAAGGGAGCATATATAGCGTGAAGAGTACTGGTCCAAGTACAGAACCTTGAGGAACTCCATGACTTACTGTAGTTTGGGAGGAGGACTTGTCATTTACATGAACAAACTGAAGTCTATCAGATAAATATGATTTAAACCAGCTTAACGCTGTACCTGTAATTCCAACCACCTGTTCTAGTCTTTGTAACAGAATGTTATGATCGACTGTATCAAATGCAGCACTAAGATCAAGCAAGATAAGTACGGACACAAGTCCTTTGTCTGAGGCCATAAGAAGGTCATTAGTAACTTTCACCAATGCTGTCTCAGTGCTATGATGAGCTCTAAATCCTGACTGAAACTCCTCGCATAAATTATTTCTGCTCAGGTGGGCATGTAGCTGAGCGGAAACTATTTTCTCCAGAATTTTGGACATAAACGGGAGGTTAGATATAGGTCTATAATTTGCTCTCACCTCTGGATCCAGAGATTGCTTTTTAAGTAAAGGCTTGATTACAGCAGTTTTAAATGATTGTGGTACATATCCTGTCACTAAAGACATATTGATAAGGTTTAGTAGTGATGTATTAATTAAAGGGAAAATGTCCTTAAAGAGGCTCGTTGGGAGAGGGTCTAAGATACAGGTGGATGGTTTAGATGAAGCTATTATTTTAGTTAATTCAGAGGGTTGGACAGGACAGAAACTATTTAGACACAAGTCAGATCCTGGTTCTAAGGATGCTTCGGAGACCACAACAGGCTCAAATCATAGGTAGAAGGAAGAATATTGTGAATTTGATCTCTAATAGTGTCAATTTTATTCCTGAAAAAATACATGAAATCATCACAGCTAAGTGAGAAAGGAATACATGGCTCCACAGCGCTCCGGCTCCTAGTAAGCCTAGCTACAGTGCTGAAAAGAAACCGAGGGTTGTTTTTGTTTTCCTCTATCAATGATGAATAATAAGCTGTTCTTGCCGTACGTAAGGCTTTTTTGTATACGATTAAACTTTCTTTCCAGGTTAAGTGAGACTCCTCTAGTCCTGATGAACGCCATCTGTTTTCCAAACGCCTTGACGCCTGTTTTAGAGCTCGAAGCTGGGAATTAAACCAGGGAGCCTTCATAATCTTACCTAATTTCTTCTTCTTTAGGGGAGCAACATTATCCAAGGTTGTACGCATTGAAGCTGTTATAGTATCAGCATGTTGATCAATCTGAGCAGGAGTAAGGCTTAAAGGGGGACTCTCAGTCATGCTAACACATGGTAGAGGGGAAAAAATTGATTCAATTGATTGTTTAAATTTTGTAATATTATTGTCTGATAAACATCTACTATAATAGAATTTATTTTTGGTCAGTGAGTAATCAAATAAAGTGAATTCAAAGGTTAATAAGAAGTGATCGAACAAGACAGGGTTTTGAGGAAATACTTTGAGCTTATCAGTCTCAATACCAGATGTTAGAACCAGATCAAGAGTATGACCATGAGAGTGAGTGGCTCCATTGACATTTTGTGAAAACCCAATTGAGTTTAGAATAGAGCTAAAGGAAATGTTTAAACTATCATTTTCATGGTCAACATGAATATTAAAATCACCTAGTACAATGACCTTATCAGTAGTCAGCACTAACTCAGACAAGAGATCAGAGAATTCGGTCAGAAACTCGGAGTAAGGTCCAGGTGAGCGATACACTAATGCTAAAAGGAGCGGTTTCTCTGAATTCCATTTTGGATGAGATAAATTTAATGTCAGGAATTCAAAGGATTTATAGTTAGTTTTGTGCTTAGGATTAATTAAAAATTCTGACTGAAAAATAGCTGCAACACCTCCTCCTCTGCCTGTAGTTCTAGGAATGTGAAAGTTTAAATAGTTAGCTGGCGTAGCTTCATTAATACTAACATAATCCTCTTGCTGTCACCAGGTTTCCGTAAGACAGAGTAAATCAATGTGGTGATCACCTATCAAGTCATTGACTAATAAAGACTTATTTGAGAGGGATCTGATATTCAGAAGGCCACACTTTATTGTCTTATTTTCAGATTTTATTAGATCCATTGTTTTTATTTTTATGAGGTTTTCACGATTAACCCCAGAAGTGTTTTTGTGTTGTTTAATTCTTACTGCTGGGAAGTTGTATAAGGTCGGAATGGGGTTTTGGGTGGGCGGCGGCAGGTGGGAAGCTGCAGAAAAGTGTGTAGGACTACAATTCTGCCTCCTGGTCCCAACCCTGAGTTGTCAATTTAGCTGACTAATAAAAGAGTCCATACTGCTAGATAAGAGAGCGGCTCCATCCAACGTGGGATGGATGCCATCTCTCCTAATAAGACCAGGCTTTCCCCAAAAAGCGCTCCAGTTATCTATAAAACCCACGTTGTTATCGGAACACCACCTAGACAACCAGTGGTTGAAGGATGACATGCGGCTAAACATGTCATCGCTGATTAAATTTGGCAAGGGACCAGAGAAAACTACGGAGTCCGACATGCTCTTGGCAAAGTTACACACCGAAGCAACATTAATTTTAGTGACCTCCGATTGGCGTAACCGGGTGTCGTTACCGCCGACGTGAATTACAATCTTACGGTATTTACGTTTAGCCTTAGTCAGCAGTTTCAAATACGATTCGACGTCGCCCGCTCTGGCCCCAGGAATGCATTTGACTATGGTCCCCGGTGTCTCTAGAGCCACGTTTCTGACTATGGAACTACCTATAATCAGGGTTTCTGCCTCAGCGGGTGTGTCGCCGAGAGGGGAAAATCTGTTAGAAACGTGAACAGGTCGGTGGTGGCCAGTGGGTTTTGGTTTGAGGCTACGTTTCCGCCTGACCGTCGTCCAGCCCGCCTCGGCTCCCGGCTGCGCGGGAACTGCTGAGGGACCACTAGGTGGGCTAGCTGCCCTGGCTGGTAGCTCCGCACTGGCTAATGGGGGCTTGCTGACTAACTGCTTCCCTAACTGAGTGCGGAGCTTCTAACTCACAGAGCCTCGCCTCCAAAGCTGCCAAGCTGCTACACTTAATACACCTACCGTTATCACTAAAGGAGGCGGAGGAGTAGCTAAACATCAGACACACCGAGCAAGAAAAGGCAGGGGACCGGGGTGTGGGAAGAGAGCTAGCAGCCATGCTAAAACCGAGTGCTTGAGCTGTTTAAGTCAAGTAAACAGAAAGCCTAAGATCCCGAAAATAAATGCAATATATAGAAGAGTGGTTTGGGAAGGTATTGTGCGCTGAAGTGAGTGGTTGGTTAACAATAGATAGAAGTTAGAAAGAAATTAAAGGAGCCAACGGCTCGTAGCAATCCGCAGTGACACACGCTAGGCAAACAGGAAATGACACAATACGTTACCGCAACGTCAGCACGGTTCTGATGGGTTCTCTCTGGTTCTGACCGGTTCTGATAGGTTCTGTCTGGTTCTGACCGGTTCTGATGGGTTCTGTCTGGTTCTGACCGGTTCTGATGGGTTCTGTCTGGTTCTGACCGGTTCTGATAGGTTCTGTCTGGTTCTGACCGGTTCTGATGGGTTCTGTCTGGTTCTGACCGGTTCTGATGGGTTCTGTCTGGTTCTGACCAGTTCTGATAGGTTCTGTCTGGTTCTGATAGGTTCTGACCGGTTCTGACCGGTTCTGATAGGTTCTGTCTGGTTCTGACCGGTTCTGATGGGTTCTGTCTGGTTCTGATGGGTTCTGTCTGGTTCTGATAGGTTCTGACCGGTTCTGATGGGTTCTGTCTGGTCCTGACCGGTTCTGATGGGTTCTGTCTGGTTCTGACCGGTTCTGACCGGTTCTGATGGGTTCTGTCTGGTTCTGACCGGTTCTGATGGGTTCTGTCTGGTTCTGATAGGTTCTGACCGGTTCTGATGGGTTCTGTCTGGTCCTGACCGGTTCTGATGGGTTCTGTCTGGTTCTGACCGGTTCTGATAGGTTCTGTCTGGTTCTGACCGGTTCTGATGGGTTCTGTCTGGTTCTGATAGGTTCTGACCGGTTCTGATAGGTTCTGTCTGGTTCTGACCGGTTCTGATGGGTTCTGTCTGGTTCTGACCGGTTCTGATGGGTTCTGTCTGGTTCTGATGGGTTCTGTCTGGTTCTGACCGGTTCTGATGGGTTCTGTCTGGTTCTGATGGGTTCTGTCTGGTTCTGTTTGGTTCTGATAGGTTCTGATGGGTTCTGTCTGGTTCAGGATGGGTTCTGTCCGGTTCTGATGGGTTCTGTCTGGTTCAGGATGGGTTCTGTCCGGTTCTGATGGGTTCTGTCTGGTTCTGATGGGTTCTGTCTGGTTCTGATGGGTTCTGACCGGTTCTGATGGGTTCTGTCTGGTTCTGTTTGGTTCTGATAGGTTCTGATGGGTTCTGTCTGGTTCTGATGGGTTCTGACCAGTTCTGATGGGTTCTGTCTGGTTCTGTCTGGTTCTGACCGGTTCTGATGGGTTCTGTCTGGTTCTGATGGGTTCTGTCTGGTTCTGACCGGTTCTGATGGGTTCTGTCTGGTTCTGATGGGTTCTGACCAGTTCTGATGGGTTCTGTCTGGTTCTGACCGGTTCTGATGGGTTCTGTCTGGTTCTGATAGGTTCTGTCTGGTTCTGATAGGTTCTGTCTGGTTCTGATGGGTTCTGACCGGTTCTGATGGGTTCTGTCTGGTTCTGATGGGTTCTGTCTGGTTCTGATGGGTTCTGACCGGTTCTGATGGGTTCTGTCTGGTTCTGACCGGTTCTGTCTGGTTCTGTTGGTTCTGATGGGTTCTGTCTGGTTCTGATGGGTTCTGACCGGTTCTGATGGGTTCTGTCTGGTTCTGTTTGGTTCTGATGGGTTCTGTCTGGTTCTGATGGGTTCTGACCAGTTCTGATGGGTTCTGTCTGGTTCTGACCGGTTCTGATGGGTTCTGTCTGGTTCTGATGGGTTCTGACCGGTTCTGATAGGTTCTGTCTGGTTCTGATGGGTTCTGACCGGTTCTGATGGGTTCTGTCTGGTTCTGACCGGTTCTGATGGGTTCTGTCTGGTTCTGATGGGTTCTGACCGGTTCTGATGGGTTCTGTCTGGTTCTGATAGGTTCTGATAGGTTCTGTCTGGTTCTGACGGTTCTGATGGGTTCTGTCTGGTTCTGACCGGTTCTGTCTGGTTCTGATGGGTTCTGACCGGTTCTGATGGGTTCTGACCGGTTCTGATGGGTTCTGTCTGGTTCTGATGGGTTCTGACCGGTTCTGATGGGTTCTGTCTGGTTCTGACCGGTTCTGATAGGTTCTGTCTGGTTCTGACCGGTTGTGATGGGTTCTGTCTGGTTCTGACCGGTTGTGATGGGTTCTGTCTGGTTCTGATAGGTTCTGTCTGGTTCTGTTGGTTCTGATGGGTTCTGTCTGGTTCTGATGGGTTCTGTTTGGTTCTGATGGGTTCTGTCTGGTTCTGACCGGTTCTGATGGGTTCTGTCTGGTTCTGTTTGGTTCTGATAGGTTCTGATGGGTTCTGTCTGGTTCTGATGGGTTCTGACCAGTTCTGATGGGTTCTGTCTGGTTCTGTCTGGTTCTGACCGGTTCTGATGGGTTCTGTCTGGTTCTGATGGGTTCTGTCTGGTTCTGACCGGTTCTGTCTGGTTCTGATAGGTTCTGTCTGGTTCTGATGGGTTCTGACCGGTTCTGATGGGTTCTGTCTGGTTCTGATGGGTTCTGTCTGGTTCTGATGGGTTCTGACCGGTTCTGATGGGTTCTGTCTGGTTCTGACCGGTTCTGTCTGGTTCTGACCGGTTCTGATGGGTTCTGTCTGGTTCTGATAGGTTCTGTCTGGTTCTGTTGGTTCTGATGGGTTCTGTCTGGTTCTGATGGGTTCTGACCGGTTCTGATGGGTTCTGTCTGGTTCTGTTTGGTTCTGATAGGTTCTGATGGGTTCTGTCTGGTTCTGATGGGTTCTGACCAGTTCTGATGGGTTCTGTCTGGTTCTGTCTGGTTCTGACCGGTTCTGATGGGTTCTGTCTGGTTCTGACCGGTTCTGTCTGGTTCTGATAGGTTCTGTCTGGTTCTGACCGGTTCTGATGGGTTCTGTCTGGTTCTGACCGGTTCTGATGGGTTCTGTCTGGTTCTGATGGGTTCTGTCTGGTTCTGATGGGTTCTGACCGGTTCTGATGGGTTCTGTCTGGTTCTGACCGGTTCTGATAGGTTCTGTCTGGTTCTGACCGGTTCTGATGGGTTCTGTCTGGTTCTGATAGGTTCTGTCTGGTTCTGACCGGTTCTGGTGGGTTCTGACCGGTTCTGATGGGTTCTGTCTGGTTCTGATGGGTTCTGATGGGTTCTGATGGGTTCTGACCGGTTCTGATGGGTTCTGTCTGGTTCTGACCGGTTCTGATAGGTTCTGTCTGGTTCTGACCGGTTCTGATGGGTTCTGTCTGGTTCTGATAGGTTCTGTTGGTTCTGATGGGTTCTGTCTGGTTCTGATGGGTTCTGACCGGTTCTGATGGGTTCTGTCTGGTTCTGTTTGGTTCTGATAGGTTCTGATGGGTTCTGTCTGGTTCTGATGGGTTCTGTCTGGTTCTGACCGGTTCTGTCTGGTTCTGATAGGTTCTGTCTGGTTCTGACCGGTTCTGATGGGTTCTGTCTGGTTCTGACCGGTTCTGATGGGTTCTGTCTGGTTCTGATAGGTTCTGTCTGGTTCTGTTGGTTCTGATGGGTTCTGTCTGGTTCTGACCGGTTCTGATGGGTTCTGTCTGGTTCTGTTTGGTTCTGATAGGTTCTGATGGGTTCTGTCTGGTTCTGACCAGTTCTGATGGGTTCTGTCTGGTTCTGTCTGGTTCTGACCGGTTCTGATGGGTTCTGTCTGGTTCTGATGGGTTCTGTCTGGTTCTGACCGGTTCTGTCTGGTTCTGATAGGTTCTGTCTGGTTCTGACCGGTTCTGATGGGTTCTGTCTGGTTCTGATGGGTTCTGACCGGTTCTGATAGGTTCTGTCTGGTTCTGATAGGTTCTGTCTGGTTCTGTTGGTTCTGATGGGTTCTGTCTGGTTCTGACCGGTTCTGATGGGTTCTGTCTGGTTCTGTTTGGTTCTGATAGGTTCTCTCTGGTTCTGTCTGGTTCTGATGGGTTCTGACCAGTTCTGATGGGTTCTGTCTGGTTCTGTCTGGTTCTGACCGGTTCTGATGGGTTCTGTCTGGTTCTGATGGGTTCTGTCTGGTTCTGACCGGTTCTGTCTGGTTCTGATAGGTTCTGTCTGGTTCTGACCGGTTCTGATGGGTTCTGACCGGTTCTGTCTGGTTCTGATGGGTTCTGACCGGTTCTGATGGGTTCTGTCTGGTTCTGATGGGTTCTGACCGGTTGTGATGGGTTCTGTCTGGTTCTGATGGGTTCTGTCTGGTTCTGATGGGTTCCGTCTGGTTCTGCTATGATGGACCAGTTAGTGATGTCATGAACCTGGTGATCATGTGACCCACCTGCAGCGACTGGAGGGCGAAGAACATGGCGGAGACCGGAGCAGCTCTACGGGCGTCGACCAGAACCACAAGACCCAATGCTCGGACCTCATTCCTGTCCCAGACAGGAAGTGATGTCAGAGAGAGAACTACAGTCAGATGGGAGGAGGAGGAGGATGATGAGGTGGAGGAGGAGGAGAAGAGTACCTGAGTGTGGAGGTGTAGTACAGCAGGAGGCGGAGCAGCTCGGAACCGCAGCATGCCGGGTTGGACCAGACGCCGTCTGAGGAGCGCACGGTGAGGAGAGGACGTCCTCCTCTGTCTCTGGTTCCTGCATCCAGATCAAAACCAGAACCGACACCATCAGTCAGATTTGGACCAGAGATCCTGGTCCAGGTCTCTGTAGACCTGCAGACTGGACTCATGGTCCGGGCTAACAGACCCGGCTCCGGATCAGAAGGACTTTCTGGACCAGAACTTGGTCTCCTTCTTACCGGGCAGACAGACAGCTCCAGACCTCAGGAGGACACTGTAGAACCTGGACTGGACTGGAACTGTAGCAGCAGGTTCTGGTTCTACTGGACCGAAACCAGACAGACGGGCCTCCAACTGGACCAGACAAGACTCCTCCAGACCTGAGGAGGAGCAGCAGAGACATCTGTATGACCTGGGCATGCGTGTACGCTGGTACGGAGGAGGTCAGGAGGAGGTGGAGAGGAGGTGGAGAGGTCAGGAGGAGGTGGAGAGGAGGTCAGGAGGAAGTGGAGAGGAGGTGGAGAGGAGGTCAGGAGGAGGTGGAGAGGAGGTCAGGAGGAAGTGAAGTGGAGGTGGAGAGGAGGTCAGGAGGAGGTGGAGAGGAGGTCAGGAGGAAGTGAAGTGGAGGTGGAGAGGAGGTCAGGAGGAGGTGGAGAGGAGGTCAGGAGGAAGTGAAGTGGAGGTGGAGAGGAGGTCAGGAGGAGGTGGAGAGGAGGTCAGGAGGAAGTGAAGAGGAAATGAAGAGGAGGTCAGGAGGAGGTGAAGAGGAAATGAAGACGAGGTCAGGAGGAGGTGAGGATGAAGTGGAGAGGAGGTCAGAAGGAGGTGAAGAGGAAATGAAGAGGTCAGGAGGAGGTGAAGAGGAGGTCAGGAGGCGGTGGAGAGGAGGCGCAGAGGAGGTGAATAGGAAGTCAGGAGGAGGTGAAGAGGAGGCCAGGAGGTCAGAAGGAGGTGAAAAGGAAATGAAGAGGAGGTCAGGAGGAGGTGAGGATGAAGTGAAGAGCAGGTCAGGAGGACGTGAATACGAAGTCAGGAGGAGGTGAGGAGGAGGTGAAGAAGAGAAAGTGAGAAGAGCAGTGTAGATGAGGAGGTGAGTTCGCATATTGAGCAGAGGAAGGAGGTGAAAGGGAGAAGGAGTACCTTCATTGTGACGTTCGGGAGATCTTCCTCCTTCAGACTCCTTGCGGCTGCACTCCTCCTTCTCAGGAAGTGTTTGTGGTTTCCTTCCAGATTCTCCTCTCTCTTCCTCCTCTCCTTTTGGTGCATCTCTCTTCACCTCCTCCTCTACCTCCACCTCCTCTGGTCCTTCCTCCTCTACCTGCTCCTCCTCCTCTTTGCTAACTGCTGTTCCTACAGCTTTTATTTCTGTCACCTCCTCAATTCTTCCTCCCTGCACTGTACCCCTCTTTACCTCCTCCCTCCTCTGCGTCTCCTCCTGCACCTCCTCTCTGTCCTCCCATTGGTCTGAACTGGTTTCAGGTACTGGACTCAGGTCCACGCTCCCTTTGGGACCTGTACCTCCTGTTGGCTGACTCCTGGGATCTCCTTCAGGAGGAGCAGAGGAGGAGAAGGGGGCGAGTACGACGGGTCTGCACAGCTCCTGGTTCTGCTTGGTTCTGGATCGGTTCTGGAGGCTGATGGACTGGGTTAAGGACCCTTTCTGGGGGGAGAACCGGGGGAGCTCCATCAGCTCCACGTACTCCCCCTCCGAGTCGTCCCCCTTGCTGCCGGCTGCTGATTGGTCGCTTTCTGTGGGGGGCGGGCCAGAGGACCGGCTGTCCCCGTCTCCGACCGAGGACTCCCGGTCCTCCTCGGGGGCGGTCCTCGGGCCGCTGAGGAATGGCGGGTAGACCAGGTCCTCCCAGGGGACCTGGAAGACGTCGCCGCCGGCGGACAGGAGACAGCGGTCCAGCCTCGCCGCTCCTCGCCGCTCCCTGTCCCGATTGACCGAGTCCAGCCAGGACATGCTGAACAGCGTCCTCAGAGACGCCGACGGCACCTCCTGCTGCTCCACATGGCGGCCGCCGGCGGACAGGCTGCAGAGGAGCAGGCGGGGAGGTGGGGCTGAGCCGCTGCAGGAGGTGTGGGGTCGAGGAGGAGCAGCAGGAGGTGCAACCAGGAGGTAGAAGTCTCCTGGACGGAGGACACGCTGGTTCAGAGGACAGAGCTGGACAACGACCTTCTCATGGATACACAGAGGCCAACCTTCATGGAGAAAGTGGAGTCCAGAGAAAGGAGACTGGAGGAGGGGGAGAGGGGGGGAGGAGGTGCAAGGGAGTAAAGGGGAAGGAGTGGGAGAAGAGGGCTGGAGAGTCTTTATTACTTTATGCCTAAAAAATTTGGCAAAAGAATATGTTCTGGAGGAGGACGAGGGGGGAGGGAGGAGGAGAGAACAGGGGGCAGGGGGAGGTTGCAGGAGGAGCAGATCAGATACTCACGCAGGCCTCCTGCTGGAGGTCCTGTAGGAAGTGCTTGGCCGGCAGCAGGAAGTGGATCAGGTATCGGAGACCGTCTCCTCGGTAACAGGCCTCCACGACACTGAGGACCTGACAGAGGACGGTCGGGGATGTGGCCTGGAAAGGCGGGTAGAGGGCGGCCAGAGCCGTCTGGATGCAGCGGTCCAAAGACTCCGAGTCCTGCACGAAGACAGATGGAGGTTACAATGGGAGGACAGACCGTTACCATGACGACGATAAGTAGCGATTCAACCATAGACTGTATATAAAAGATGGGCGGAGCCTCCGTGACGCCACCCGTAGGTTTCTGAAGAGGTGAATTGAAGCTCGGTGGGCGGTTCCTACCATCACCATGTTGGCAGAGGCACACATGTCGTCTCACCCGGAAAATACAAATATGGGCAAAGAGGTGGAGCTGAGAGGGGGGCTGTGGGCGTCATGGTAGATGACTGACATCTAGCGAACTCCGAGCTGCCTGTAGCTAAGAGCTAACCGAGCTAACCCGGAGATAATAGGAGCTAACCAGCTAACGGAGGTAAGCGGGCTAAAACTAAGTCACATTTTTTTTTTTTTTTTTTTAACCTGTCCTGTCCAGCATCTCAGCATACAGAACAGCAATCTGCGCGACATATTTTTGCCAAACAGACCATCCATCCATCCATCTTCTGCCGCTTATCCGGGGTCGGGTCGTGGGGGCAGCAGCCTAAGCAGAGAAGCCCAGACTTCCCTCTCCCCAGCCACATTTGCCAACTCTGCGGGGGGGATCCCGAGGCGTTCCCAGGCCAGCCAAGAGATATAATCCCTCCAGCGTGTCCTGGGTTTTCCCCGGGGTCTCCTCCCAGAGGGACGTGCCTGGAACACCTCACCAGGGAGGTCCAGGAGGCATCCTGACCAGATGCCCGAGCCACCTCAACTGGTTCCTCTCGATGCGGAGGAGCAGCGGCTCTATTCTGTTCTCCTCCCGGATGACCGAGCTCCTCACCCTATCTCTCAGGGAGAGCCCGGCCACCCTGTGGAGGAAACCCATTTCAGCCACCTGTATACGAGATCTTGTTCTTTCGGTCACGACCCACAGCTCATGACCATAGGTGAGGGTAGGAACGTAGATCGACTGGTAAATCGAGAGCTTCGCCTTCTGGCTCAGCTCCTTCTTCACCACGACAAGCTCTGACACCTGTTGTACAGGGACCGGACAGCTCGTACAAGGGGGTCCGGTACCCTATACTCCCGGAGTACCCCCCACAGGAGTCCCCAGGGGACACGGTCGAACGCCTTCTCCAGGTCCACAAAGCACATGTAGACTGGTTGGGCAAACTCCCATGCCCCCTCCAGGACCCCAAAGACAGTATAGAGCTGGTCCACTGTTCCGCGACCAGGACAAAAACCACACTGCTCCTCCTCAATCCGAGATTCGACTACCCGGCGGACCCTCCTCTCCAGGACCCCTGAATAGACCTTACCCGGGAGGCTGAGGAGTGTGATTCCCCTGTAATTGGAACACACCCTCCGGTCCCCCTTCTTAAAAAGGGGGACCACCACCCCAGTCTGCCAATCCAGCGGTACTGCCCCCGATGTCCACGCGATGCTGCAGAGGCGTGTCAGCCAGGACAGCCCCACAGCATCCAGAGCCTTAAGGAACTCCGGGCGGATCTCATCCACCCCCGGGGCCTTGCCGCCAAGGAGCTTTTTGACCACCTCAGCAACTTCAGCCCCAGAGATAGGAGAGTCCACCCCTGAGTCCGCCAGCTCTGCTTCCTCATCGGAAGACGTGTTGGTAGGATTGAGGAGGTCTTCGAAGTATTCCCTCCACCGACCCACTACGTCCCGAGTTGAGGTCAGCAGCTCCCCACCTCCACTGTACACAGTGTTGATGGAGCACTGCTTCCCCCTCCTGAGCCGCCGATGGTGGACCAGAATCTCCTCGAAGCCGTCCGGAAGTCTTTCTCCATGGCCTCGCCGAACTCCTCCCACACACGAGTTTTTGCCTTGGGGACAACCGAAGCCGCATGCCGCTTAGCCCGTCGGTACCCATCAGCTGCCTCCAGTCCCACAGGCCAAGAAGGCCCGATAGGACTCCTTCTTCAGCTTGACGGCATCCCTCACTGCTGGTGTCCACCAACGAGTCCTGGGATTACTGCCACGACAGGCACCAACGACCTTACAGCCACAGCTCCGGCTGGCCGCCTCAGCAATAGAGGCACGGAACACAGCCCATTCGGACTCAATGTCCCCCGCCTCACTCGGGACATGGTTGAAGCTCTGCTGAAGGTGGGAGTTGAAGCTCGCTCTGACAGGGGACTCAGCCAGACGTTCCCAGCAGACCCTCACAACACGTTTGGGCCTGCCAGATCTGACCGGCTTCCTCCCCCACCATCTGAGCCAACTCACCACCAGGTGGTGATCAGTTGAAGCTCCGCCCCCCTCTTCACCCGAGTGTCCAAGGCATGTGGCCGCAGGTCCGACGATACGACTACAAAACCCATCATCGAACTGCGGCCCAGGGAATCCTGATGCCAGGTGTACATATGGACACTCTTATGCTGGAACATGGTGTTCGTTATGGACAATCCATGACGAGCACAGAAGTCCAATAACAAAACACCATTTGGGTTCAGAGGGGGGGGGGACCATGCCTCCCCATCACGCCCCTCCAGGTCTCACTGTTGTTGCCCACGTGAGCATTGAAGTCCCCCAGCAGAACAATGGAGTCCCCAGAAGGAGCACCCTCCAGCACTCCCTCCAAGGACTCCAGAAAGGGTGGGTACTCTGAACTGCTGTTCGGTGCATAAGCACAGACAACAGTCAGGACCCGTCCCCCCACCCGGAGGCGGAGGGAAACTACCCTTTCATCCACCGGGGTAAACCCCAACGTGCAGGCACCAAGCTGGGGGCTGATGAGAATGCCCACACCTGCTCGGCGCCTCCCACCATGAGCAACTCCAGAGTGGAAGAAGGTCCAGCCCCTCTCGAGGGTACTGGTTCCAGAGCCCAAGCCATGCGTCGAGGTGAGTCCAACTATATCTAGCCGGAACCGCTCAACCTCGCGCACAAGCTCAGGCTCCTTCCCCACCAGAGAGGTGACGCCAGACAGACATCTCATGTATATAGCTGCCCTTGATAATCTGAATATTTTTATTATTATGATAATTATTATGATAATTATTTTATTTTATTTATTTCTTTATTTTCCTTTTATCATTTTGTAATCATCGCCAGTCTTGGCCGAGCTGGACCTGGCAGGGAAAGAGGAAAAAGAGGAAATGAAAGGATGAAAAAGAGAGAGAAAAGAAAGGCGTGTCTAAGCTGCTAAAGTTACAGTATTTGCAAAACAATATAAAGTACTGAAAAAATACAAGACATAAGTAGGATAGTGACAATATTCAAAAACAGACAAAAAAATGAAAAATAAAAGTAAAAAAAGTAAATGAATTAATAAAATAACAATTACAATACCAACCGTTATTAAACATACCTACAGAGAGTCATCAGCAACATTTAGTAGGAAACAGATGGGAAGATGAGCGCTTTGTGGGCGTGCACGTGTGAGTGTTCAACCTGTGATCATGCAATCAAAGATCAGCTGAGTGCTTGTAGGGGAGCACGACCACAACCCGAGGTGTAGGGGAGGAAGCCAAGGCCCCCAGGGCCCACCGCGCACAGAGCCCGGGCAGGCAAAGTAGAGAGAGCCTCCGTCCCCCGAGCCCAGAGCAGTGGAAGCCTCCAGGCAGGCGCCACCCGGCGCGACGAGGCAGGGGCACCGGGTAGCACAGGGTGACGGCAAGCCGGCCCGGCGGGCGCCGGGTGCCAAAGTGCGGGCCGCACAGAGAGCCTGGGCCTGGGGGGCCTTGCTCCAGGCGACCAAGGCCCCCCAGGCCAGGCCTCCCCATCCCGGAGGGAGGCAGCCCCGAAACCTGGGGGCCCCGGCCCCCCATGCAGCCCGCACAACAGCAACCCGGCCACCCAGCCCAGGCCACCCCCTGGCCCGCCCCCAAGCGACCCCAGCCTCTGGGCCACCAGAACTCCAAGCCGGCCAGGCGAGCAGCGCCCAAAGCAATGACCCGCCCAGACCCCCGGCCCGAGAGTCTCCCCGCCCCGAGGACTCCAAGCCCCCCAATCCACCCCCCAGGGCCGCCGAGGTCCCAGCCCCCCTTCCCATTAGGTGATGTGATTAATTAGCAGGGTCCAGGGAGAGCGAGCATTGGCCGATTCATTTTTGATGGAAGCAGATGTGATCTGGAGACTGATGTGTTCCAACAGGAGATTTTTGTAGTGATTAATACTTAGACTTCTTTTGGACTTCCAGTTTAATAGGATAGTTTCTTTTGCTATACATCGGGCCACAAGGATAGTGTGTGTGTTGTTGGGGTCCATGTTGATGTCACTAAGGTCTCCCAGTAAGCAAAGCTTGGGGCATGCAGGAATGTTGCATCTGAACCATGTTGATAATTCCCCACAAACCTTATTCCAGACATTTTGAACAGGTGGACAGAGCCATAGAGCATGTAAATAATTATCTACTGCGTTACATGTGCACTGTGTGCAGATCTCTGAGTGATTTAGACCAATCTTGAACATTCTTTGTCCTGTGTAATGTGTTCTATGAAGAATTTTGTATTGGATGAGTTGTAGATTTGAACTGTCTGTCATATTAAAAGCATTTAGACATATTTGCAGCCAAGAAGGTTGCCTGAGACTGATAGATAGGTCTGCCTCCCATTTGGAAGTTGGCAAGGAATTTCAATCATCTATTTTTGACATCGACCTGTATATTTTTGAAAGTAACTTTGGGCTACGAAGTTTCATTAATTCTGCTACTGTGGGAGGAAGTTCCAAGTCTATTTGATGAAGCGGGAATTTCGTAAGTATAATGGATTTGAGTTGCTGATATTCTATAAATCTGCTACTATTAATTCCATATTGTGATGATAGAGTGTCAAAAGATAAAATTCTTCTGTTATGGATAATATGCTCTAAATAATTATTTCCTTTAGTAATCCATTGTTTAAAGTTGATCATATTTTTGTTTAGAAGAATGTCAGGGTTGTTCCAGATAGGTGTGAGTTTACATGGGATTATTGATGAATTGTTTTTTTTTTAAGAAATTCCCACCAAGCTGTCAGAGAGGTGCTAATGTTGACGCTTTTGAAGCACTTTAACTTTTTTACACTGAAGCTAAAGAATGGAAGACTAGAGATTTCCAGATTGTCACAGAATGTTTGTTCTAAGTCTATCCATGGTTCATCTAATGGACTCGGTTTAAGCCATTTTAAGATATATTGCAGCCTATTGGCTAAGAAATAATGTTGAAAGTTAGGCAAGTCTAAGCCTCCCCGATCTTTAGGTTTTTGTAATGTTTTTAAACCAATCCGGGGTGGTTTATTCTTCCAGAGAAATTGGGAAGTGTATGATTCTAGTGATTTGAACCAGGTGGAGGGAGGTTTCATAGGAATCGTGGAGAACAGATAATTGATTTTGGGTAGAACCATCATTTTTATCGTAGCAACTCTCCCCATAAGTGAAATGGGGAGTGACTTCCAGCGAGTGAGATCATCTTCTATTGTCTTAAGAAGGTTAGTGTAATTACATTTTATCAGTTCTGACAGCCTGGGGGGAATATTTATGCCTAAGTATCTAATGTTACCTGATTGTAAATTAGTGTTGGATGGATTTTGAAACCTGCAGTTAATTGGTAGGACTGTGCTCTTAGACCAATTAATAGAGTCGTCAGATAGTGATGAGAATTTATTAACTAGTGAGATTGTTTCATATAATGATGTTTGTGAGTTTTGGAGGAATAGTAAAATATCATCGGCATAAAGGCTTATTTTATGAATTATATTTTTGGACTAGATGCCCTTTATAATTTTATTCTGTCGAATTGCAGCAGCTAGTGGTTCAATAAATACAGCAAAAAGTGAGGGAGAGAGTGGACAACCTTGTCTGGTGCCCCTTTGAAGATTAAAACTTGGAGAGGTTTGATCGTTCGTCCTGACTCTCGCATTAGGGGAGCTGTAGAAGATTTTGATCCAGTGAAGAAAGGAAGGTCCAAAGCCAAATCTATTTAAATTAGCTAGTAAGAATTTCCAATTCACTCTATCAAAAGCCTTCTCTGCATCCAGAGAAACTATAGTTGTTTCCAGGTTATTGATGGTAGAGTAATCTATTATATTGATTAGCCTGCGCATGTTAACAGAGAAATATCTGCCTTTTATAAAGCCTGTTTGATCAGGGTATATAATGAGTGGAGTTACTTTCTCTAACCTTGCAGCTAAAGCCTTGCAGATTATTTTAAGGTCTGCATTTATCAGTGAGATGGGTCTGTAGCTAGATGGAAGTGTGGAGTCTTTGCCTGGTTTTAACAGTACAATTATGCTGGCAGAATTCATGTTTCGGGGTAAGTAGCCATTTTCCTTTATTTGTGTCAGCATTTTGAAAAACGTAGGGGCCAGTATTGTCCAGAATACTTGATAGAACTCTGCTGGGAAGCCATCCGGTCCTGGGGCTTTTTTACATGGCATATGTTTGAGGGCTTCATGTAGCTCCTCTGCTGTAAGGGGAGAATCTAAGGCTGTAACGTGTTCCTGCTGTAGTCCTGGGAGGTCTATATTATTAAGAAACTGATTTATGTCATTATCTGATGGATCTAATCGGGATGTATACAGATTTTTATAGAAGTCTCTAAAAATGCTATTTATTGTGTCTGGGTCATGTAAGATATTACCTGCTGGATCTTTAACAGATGAAATAGTTGCTCTTTCTTTGTTTGTTTTTAGTTGACTGGCTAAAAATTTTCCAGATTTGTTGCTGTGTTCAAACCTCTCCAAGCGTAACCTTTGCACCAGAAACTCCGTTCTTTCATTGATTATTTTGTTTAATTCAAGTTTCGCCTTCCTTATTTGATTCAACGTTTGTTCATTTGGTAAAGCACTGTAGGCATCCTCTAATGATTTCATTCTTAATTCTAGTTCTGATATTTTTGAGTTATCCTTCTTTTTTTATATGATGCAAAAGAGATAATTTTTCCTCTCATTACCGCCTTACCTGCTTCCCACAGAACACATGCTGAAACTCCTGGTTTATCATTATTTTCTAGGTAAACAGCCCATTCTTTTGTGAAATAGCTGATAAAGTCGGGGTCTTTAAGCAGTGCTGTATTAAATCTCCAGCTTTTAGCAGGTGGTGTGATTCTCGTATTTCTTACAGTGAAGGAAACTGGTGCATGATCGCTGACTGTAATGGGGTGGATCTGGGTTTCTGAAATCATACACACCAACGAGCTGCTAACCAGGAAATAATCTAGCCTAGAATATAAGTGGTGAACTGAGGAAAAACAAGTGTATTCCTTGATATTAGGATGAAAAGACCGCCATATATCGCAAAGACCAAGTTCTTCCATATATTGTTTAACAGTGTTTGTAGACTGCCAGTTTCTATTGTTTTCTGAATTATTCATCCTGTCTACGGGACCCATTGCCAAATTAAAATCTCCTCCTATGATAAGTGTGCTGTCTGAGTGTTCTGAGACAGTTTTAAAAAAGGAATGAAAGGAGGAGGAATCATCCACATTTGGCCTACATATGTTAGCTAAACATAACTTCATATTTTGGATAGTTAATGTCACTATAATATATCTTCCCTCTGGATCCGTGGTTCTGTTGATTTCTGTGAATGTCACTTTTCTATTTATCAAAATGGCAACTCCTCTCTGTCTGGAGTTATAGCAGGCGGAGTAAACATGAGGAAATTGTGATATAGAGAGAGCATCCACTGAAGTATTTGTCATATGAATCTCCTGTAAGAACACAATGTCTGCCTGTAGATCATTTAGCCTGTTAAAGATTTTTAGTCTCTTCTCTCTGGTCCCAGCTCCGTGAATATTCCACGTGATAAACCTAAGTACTGTCATGCTTGTGGAGACAGGGTAGGTGTTAGATGCTTCCACTTGATGTGAATAAGTGTGTGCGCAGGTGTAAGTATGTATGCCTTGTGTCGTGTGACTGTATTGAATGTTACTAAATATGTTTGAAATAATAACTGAGAGTGTTGGGTTATGTCTGTAAGTGTTATCTAATGAACTGTGTAGTTTTGAATCTGTGTTATTTAGTTCTGTGAGGTGGCAGCTAGAAAAGAAAGAAGGAAAAGAGTATGGAAGAAGAGAGAAAAAGATGAGCCAGAAGTTGACCAAAAGAGGAAAGTGGGTGAAAAGGAAAAACAAACCCATAAGGAGATCTGTTTTGTGAAAGAGACTGGCAGTGTTGTTAACTATTGTGAGCAAACATTAAACTCTGATTAAATCCCAGTGAGACTTATTAGCCTGAATATCACCAGTGCAAAGCGCGTAGAGTGTGGATACATATCTGAGGTTAGTAGAGCCAGGGAGTGGTGTTATGGTCACGATGTAGCTGGCCATTGACATAGAGGTTGTCCACCGAGATGACCGCGCGGGCTCCTCCGTCCAGGAATTTCCTCCTGATGGGGAACAAGATCTTACGACGCTCCAGGATCTCTCTGGGGAACTGATCACTCATGCTGATATGAGTCCCACGGAGCTGTCTCCCACAGCGCTTCACCTCTTCTTTTTCTTTGTGTAGCACGAATTTAGCAATTATTGGTCTTGGTCTGCCCTCCGATGTTTTTCTCCCCATGCAATGAACACGGTGAAAGGAGATGGCTTTTACCTTTTCCTCTGGAAGCTTCAGGTGGGATTAAATTTATCTCATCCAAAATGGAATTGAGAGAAACCGCTCCTTTTAGCATTAGTGTATCGCCCACCTGGACCTTACTCCGAGTTTCTGACCGAATTCTCTGATCTCTTGTCTGAGTTAGTGCTGACTACTGATAAAGTCATTGTATTAGGTGATTTTAATATTCATGTTGATGATGAAAATGATAGTTTAAACATTTCCTTTAGCTCTATTCTAAACTCAGTTGGGTTTTCACAAAATGTCCATGGAGCCACTCACTCTCATGGCCATACTCTTGATCTGGTTCTAACATCTGGTATTGAGACTGATAAGCTCAAAGTATTTCCTCAAAACCCTGTCTTGTCCGATCACTTCTTATTAACCTTTGATTTCACTTTATTTGATTACTCACTGACCAAAAATAAATTCTACTATAGTAGATGTTTATCAGACAATATTACAAAATTTAAACAATCAATTGAATCAATTTTTTCCCCTCTACCATGTGTTAGCATGACTGAGAGTCCCCCTTTAAGCCTTACTCCTGCTCAGATTGATCAACATCCTGATACTATAACAGCTTCAATGCGTACAACCTTGGATAATGTTGCTCCCCTAAAGAAGAAGAAATTAGGTAAAATTATGAAGGTTCCCTGGTTTAATTCCCAGCTTCGAGCTCTAAAACAGGCATCAAGGCGTTTGGAAAACAGATGGCGTTCATCAGGACTAGAGGAGTCTCGCTTAACCTGGAAAGAAAGTTTAATCGTATACAAAAAAGCCTTACGTACGGCAAGAACAGCTTATTATTCATCATTGATAGAGGAAAACAAAAACAACCCTGGGTTTCTTTTCAGCACTGTAGCCAGGCTTACTAGGAGCCGGAGCGCTGTGGAGCCATGTATTCCTTTCTCACTTAGCTGTGATGATTTCATGTATTTTTTCAGGAATAAAATTGACACTATTAGAGATCAAATTCACAATATTCTTCCTTCTACCTATGATTTGAGCCTGTTGTGGTCTCCGAAGCATCCTTAGAACCAGGATCTGACTTGTGTCTAAATAGTTTCTGTCCTGTCCAACCCTCTGAATTAACTAAAATAATAGCTTCATCTAAACCATCCACCTGTATCTTAGACCCTCTCCCAACGAGCCTCTTCTTATGGCCTCAGACAAAGGACTTGTGTCCGTACTTATCTTGCTTGATCTTAGTGCTGCAATTGATACAGTCGATCATAACATTCTGTTACAAAGACTAGAACAGGTGGTTGGAATTACAGGTACAGCGTTAAGCTGGTTTAAATCATATTTATCTGATAGACTTCAGTGAGAAACCTTGGAGTAATATTTGACCCTGACCTGTCCTTTGGCCCACATATTAAGCAGGTTACTAAAACAGCCTTCTTTCATTTACGTAATATAGCCAAAATTAGGGACATTCTGTCTCAGAGTGATGCAGAAAAACTGGTTCACGCTTTCGTTACTTCGAGACTAGATTACTGTAACTCTCTATTACTGGGCTGTCCTAAATATGCCCTGAAAAGCCTTCAGCTGATCCAGAATTCTGCAGCCAGAGTCCTGACCAGAACCAGCAGGAGAGATCATATTTCTCCAGTTTTAGCGTCTCTTCATTGGCTGCCTGTTGAATCTAGAATAAAATTTAAAATCCTTCTCCTTACATATAAAGCCCTCCACAACCAGGCACCACTATATATCAAAGACCTCATTGTTCCTCATATACCAAGCAGAGTACTTCGTTCCCAGACTGCAGGCTTACTTGTGGTTCCTAGAGTCTCAAAGAGCCGAGCAGGAGGCAGAGCCTTTGGTTATCAGGCCAAAGGCTCTGATACCCCCCCCCCAATAACAGTGTTGCATCATTAACATGTATGTCTCCTGTCTCAGCAGGTCTCCCTGGCCGGGAGTAGCAGTTCCTGTTGTCTGTTGTCTTTCTGTCCTCTTCCCCCCACACAGCAGAGGCAGATGGCTGCCTGTCCTGAGCCGGGTTCTGCCGGAGGTTTCCTTCCTGTTAAAAGGGAGTTTTTTCCTTCCCACTGTCGCCAGTGTGCTTGCTCAGGATGGGAGATTGAGTTGGACTCAACTCAATCTGTTGGTTTCCTTATATAGGCTGTTATGAATTGGCCTTCATTATGTTTTCCCCTCTGTCTGTAAAGCGTCTTGAGATGGCATTGCCGTGATTTGACGCTATATGAATAAAGTTGAATTGAATTGAATTGAATGTTTCCCCCCTCGGACCCGATCCTTAGAACCCAGGTTTCCCCCCTCAGACCAGGTTCTTAGACCCGGACCTGGACCTGTTCCATGTTTGCAGCAGGATTTCAGATGACACAGCAGAGCGTCTGCACATGCGGTCACATGATCCACTAACCCACTGGAACCATGTTTCTGTAAACACACCAGCTCGTCGTCATGGAGACAATACCTACCAGTTTATTCTGATCTTCGCAGCTGTTTGGTTTTTTTGTCGAGGTTAATCTCCAATCAGGAGCAAAGATCAAGAGAGAGGAGGCATTGTGTTGCCATGGCAACCACAGCGGGAGGCATTGTGTCTCCATGGTGACCACGGCAAGAAACATCATGTCTCCATGGCAACCAAGGCAGTAGGCATCGTGTCTCCTCGTGGCAACCACGGCAAGAGGCATCGTGTTTCCGTGGCAACCACGGCAAGAGGCATCGTGTCTCCGTGGCAGCTGGGCTTAAAAGACGTCAGATTCTCCATGAAGAACTAAAACAAACTGGTCTAGACACCAGTGAGGAGGACAATGATGAGAAGGGTGAGGGAGAGGAGTAGGATGAAGAAGAGGGTTGTTCCTGTGGGAGGACGAGGGACCATCCTCTCTGCAGAATAACTTTATTATCCTCAACAACTCAGACTTCCCACATTTTCCTGGTTGTTGGCTCTGATCTTGGATCGATGACATCACTAATAGCGCCATTAGAAGGAGGTCAAAGGTCAAGCAGTGACATTGGAAGACCATCTGACGAAGCAGATCTTGTGGTTCTGAACATGAACACGGACACAGCTGCTGACTGGCTGATGCCCGATGACACGTTTGGTACTCTGGTCTCCATGGAAACAGTTCCTGTCTTTAAACAAGAAGTCATGAGTAAAGGTCACGACCTCCACGGTAACCAATCAGAGAAGGGGATGTGACCTCTGACCTCCACCAGACACTAAAAACCAGATGTCTGCAGAAACCTGATCAGTGGAACATTCGCAAAAGTTCTGCCTGGACCTGGACCAGAACCAGAACCAGAACTAAAACAAAAACCAGTACCACAACCAGAACTAAAACCAGAATCAGAACTAAAACCAGAATCAGAACTAAAACCAGAATCAGAACTAAAACCACAACCAGAACTAAAACCAGAATCAGAACTAAAACCAGAACCAGAACTAAAACCAGAATCAGAACTAAAACCACAACCAGAACTAAAACCAGAACCAGAACTAAAACCAGAATCAGAACTAAAACCACAACCAGAACTAAAACCAGAATCAGAACTAAAACCAGAACCAGAACTAAAACCACAACCAGAACTAAAACCAGAATCAGAACTAAAACCAGAATCAGAACTAAAACCACAACCAGAACTAAAACCAGAACCAGAACTAAAACCACAACCAGAACTAAAACCACAACCAGAACTAAAACCAGAATCAGAACTAAAACCACAACCAGAACTAAAACCAGAATCAGAACTAAAACCAGAATCAGAACTAAAACCAGAATCAGAACTAAAACCAGAACCAGAACTAAAACCAGAATCAGAACTAAAACCACAACCAGAACTAAAACCAGAACCAGAACTAAAACCAGAATCAGAACTAAAACCACAACCAGAACTAAAACCAGAATCAGAACTAAAACCAGAACCAGAACTAAAACCACAACCAGAACTAAAACCAGAATCAGAACTAAAACCAGAATCAGAACTAAAACCACAACCAGAACTAAAACCAGAACCAGAACTAAAACCACAACCAGAACTAAAACCACAACCAGAACTAAAACCAGAGTCAGAACTAAAACCACAACCAGAACTAAAACCAGAATCAGAACTAAAACCACAACCAGAACTAAAACCAGAATCAGAACTAAAACCAGAACCAGAACTAAAACCACAACCAGAACTAAAACCAGAACCAGAACTAAAACCAGAATCAGAACTAAAACCAGAGTCAGAACTAAAACCAGAATCAGAACTAAAACCAGAGTCAGAACTAAAACCAGAGTCAGAACTAAAACGATAACCAGAACTAAAACCAGAACCAGAACTAAAACCAGAACCAGAACAAAAACCAGAACCAGAACCAGAACTAAAACCAGAACTAAAACCAGAATCAGAACTAAAACCAGAACTAAAACCAGAATCAGAACTAAAACCAGAGTCAGAACTAAAACCAGAGTCAGAACTAAAACGATAACCAGAACTAAAACCAGAACCAGAACTAAAACCAGAACCAGAACAAAAACCAGAACCAGAACCAGAACTAAAACCAGAACTAAAACCAGAATCAGAACTAAAACCAGAACTAAAACCAGAATCAGAACTAAAACCAGAACTAAAACCAGAATCAGAACTAAAACCAGAACCAGAACTAAAACCAGAACTAAAACCACAACCAGAACTAAAACCAGAATCAGAACTAAAACCAGAACCAGAACTAAAATCAGAATCAGAACTAAAACCACAACCAGAACTAAAACCACAACCAGAACTAAAACCACAAGCAGAACTAAAACCAGAATCAGAACTAAAACCACAACCAGAACTAAAACCAGAACCAGAACTAAAACCAGAACTAAAACCACAACCAGAACTAAAACCAGAACCAGAACTAAAACCACAACCAGAACTAAAACCACAACCAGAACTAAAACCAGAATCAGAACTAAAACCAGAGTCAGAACTAAAACCAGAACCAGAACTAAAACGATAACCAGAACTAAAACCAGAACCAGAACAAAAACCAGAACCAGAACAAAAACCAGAACCAGAACTAAAACCAGAATCAGAACTAAAACCAGAACTAAAACCACAACCAGAACTAAAACCAGAATCAGAACTAAAACCAGAACCAGAACTAAAATCAGAATCAGAACTAAAACCACAACCAGAACTAAAACCACAACCAGAACTAAAACCAGAATCAGAACTAAAACCACAACCAGAACTAAAACCAGAACGAGAACTAAAACCAGAATCAGAACTAAAACCAGAACTAAAACAAAAACCACAACCAGAAATAAAACCACAACCAGAACTAAAACCACAACCAGAACTAAAACCAGAACTAAAACCAGAATCAGAACTAAAACCAGAACCAGAACTAAAATCAGAATCAGAACTAAAACCACAACCAGAACTAAAACCACAACCAGAACTAAAACCAGAACGAGAACTAAAACCAGAATCAGAACTAAAACCAGAACTAAAACAAAAACCACAACCAAAACTAAAATCAGAATCAGAACTAAAACCAGAAGTAAAACCAGAACCAGAACTAAAACAAAAACCACAACCAGAACTAAAATCAGAATCAGAACTAAAACCAGAATCAGAACTAAAACCAGAATCAGAACTAAAACCACAACCAGAACTAAAACCACAACCAGAACTAAAACCAGAATCAGAACTAAAACCAGAACTAAAATCAGAATCAGAACAAAAACCAGAATCAGAACTAAAACCAGAATCAGAACTAAAACCACAACCAGAACTAAAACCAGAACCAGAACTAAAACCAGAACTAAAACCACAACCAGAACTAAAACCAGAACTAAAACCAGAATCAGAACTAAAACCAGAACCAGAACTAAAACCAGAACCAGAACTAAAACCACAACCAGAACTAAAACCAGAATCAGAACTAAAACCAGAACTAAAACAAAAACCACAACCAGAACTAAAACCAGAATCAGAACTAAAACCAGAACTAAAACAAAAACCACAACCAGAACTAAAACCACAACCAGAACTAAAACCAGAATCAGAACTAAAACCAGAATCAGAACTAAAACCACAACCAGAACTAAAACCAGAATCAGAACTAAAACCAGAACCAGAACTAAAACCACAACCAGAACTAAAACCAGAACGAGAACTAAAACCAGAATCAGAACTAAAACCAGAATCAGAACTAAAACCAGAGTCAGAACTAAAACCAGAATCAGAACTAAAACCACAACCAGAACTAAAACCAGAGTCAGAACTAAAACCAGAATCAGAACTAAAACCACAACCAGAACTAAAACCAGAACGAGAACTAAAACCAGAATCAGAACTAAAACCAGAATCAGAACTAAAACCAGAGTCAGAACTAAAACCAGAATCAGAACTAAAACCAGAACTAAAACAAAAACCACAACCAGAACTAAAACCAGAACCAGAACTAAAACCAGAATCAGAACTAAAACCACAACCAGAACTAAAACCAGAACGAGAACTAAAACCAGAATCAGAACTAAAACCAGAATCAGAACTAAAACCAGAGTCAGAACTAAAACCAGAATCAGAACTAAAACCAGAACTAAAACAAAAACCAGAGTCAGAACTAAAACCACAACCAGAACTAAAACCAGAACCAGAACTAAAACCAGAATCAGAACTAAAACCACAACCAGAACTAAAATCAGAATCAGAACTAAAACCACAACCAGAACTAAAATCAGAATCAGAACTAAAACCAGAACCAGAACTAAAACCAGAAGTAAAACCAAAACCAGAACTAAAACCAGAACTAAAATCAGAATCAGAACAAAAACCAGAACTAAAACCAGAACCAGAACTAAAACAAAAACCACAACCAGAACTAAATATCAGAATCAGAACTAAAACCAGAATCAGAACTAAAACCAAAACTAAAACTAGAACCAGAACTAAAACAAAAACAAATATCACAACTAAAACCAGATCCGGAACTAAAACCAGAACCAGAACTGAAACCACAACCAGAACTAAAACCAGAATCAGAACTAAAACCAGAACTAAAATCAGAATCAGAACAAAAACCAGAATCAGAACTAAAACCAGAATCAGAACTAAAACCACAACCAGAACTAAAACCACAACCAGAACTAAAACCAGAATCAGAACTAAAACCAGAACTAAAATCAGAATCAGAACAAAAACCAGAATCAGAACTAAAACCAGAATCAGAACTAAAACCACAACCAGAACTAAAACCAGAACCAGAACTAAAACCAGAACTAAAACCACAACCAGAACTAAAACCAGAACTAAAACCAGAATCAGAACTAAAACCAGAACCAGAACTAAAACCAGAACCAGAACTAAAACCACAACCAGAACTAAAACCAGAATCAGAACTAAAACCAGAACTAAAACAAAAACCACAACCAGAACTAAAACCAGAATCAGAACTAAAACCAGAACTAAAACAAAAACCACAACCAGAACTAAAACCACAACCAGAACTAAAACCAGAATCAGAACTAAAACCAGAATCAGAACTAAAACCACAACCAGAACTAAAACCAGAATCAGAACTAAAACCAGAACCAGAACTAAAACCACAACCAGAACTAAAACCAGAACGAGAACTAAAACCAGAATCAGAACTAAAACCAGAATCAGAACTAAAACCAGAGTCAGAACTAAAACCAGAATCAGAACTAAAACCACAACCAGAACTAAAACCAGAGTCAGAACTAAAACCAGAATCAGAACTAAAACCACAACCAGAACTAAAACCAGAACGAGAACTAAAACCAGAATCAGAACTAAAACCAGAATCAGAACTAAAACCAGAGTCAGAACTAAAACCAGAATCAGAACTAAAACCAGAACTAAAACAAAAACCACAACCAGAACTAAAACCAGAACCAGAACTAAAACCAGAATCAGAACTAAAACCACAACCAGAACTAAAACCAGAACGAGAACTAAAACCAGAATCAGAACTAAAACCAGAATCAGAACTAAAACCAGAGTCAGAACTAAAACCAGAATCAGAACTAAAACCAGAACTAAAACAAAAACCAGAGTCAGAACTAAAACCACAACCAGAACTAAAACCAGAACCAGAACTAAAACCAGAATCAGAACTAAAACCACAACCAGAACTAAAATCAGAATCAGAACTAAAACCACAACCAGAACTAAAATCAGAATCAGAACTAAAACCAGAACCAGAACTAAAACCAGAAGTAAAACCAAAACCAGAACTAAAACCAGAACTAAAATCAGAATCAGAACAAAAACCAGAACTAAAACCAGAACCAGAACTAAAACAAAAACCACAACCAGAACTAAATATCAGAATCAGAACTAAAACCAGAATCAGAACTAAAACCAAAACTAAAACTAGAACCAGAACTAAAACAAAAACAAATATCACAACTAAAACCAGATCCGGAACTAAAACCAGAACCAGAACTGAAACAAAACCAGAACCAGAGCCAGAACTAAAACCAGAGCCAGAACCAGAATTAAAACCAGAACCAGAACTTGGACCAGAATCCCGCTGCCTGCAGACATGTTGGCTACCTGTGTTTTTCGGTGCCACTAGCCGGCTGGAGGACGCGTTGGTCTGTCGGTGCCACTAGCCGGCTGGAGGACGCGTTGGTCTGTCGGTGCCACTAGCCGTCTGGAGGACGCGTTGGTCTGTCGGTGCCACTAGCCGGCTGGAGGACGCGTTGGTCTGTCGGTGCCACTAGCCGGCTGGAGGACGCGTTGGTCTGTCGGTGCCACTAGCCGGCTGGAGGACGCGTTGGTCTGTCGGTGCCACTAGCCGGCTGGAGGACGCGTTGGTCTGTCGGTGCCACTAGCCGGCTGGAGGACGCGTTGGTCTGTCGGTGCCACTAGCCGGCTGGAGGACGCGTTGGTCTGTCGGTGCCACTAGCCGGCTGGAGGACGCGTTGGTCTGTCGGTGCCACTAGTGCCCTGTGACAACATTGTTGTGAAGTGGTGCTATACAAATAAAGTTGAATTGAATTGAATTGTTTTACTGAAAAGGTTGCTACCATCAGGAATCACTTCTCTGAGCCTGACCAGCTCAGTCCACCACATCCAGCTAGTGGTGCCTCACTTTGCTCTTTCTGCCCTCTGAATGAGGACCAAGTCTCTAAACTTCTAGTCAACTCTAAAGCCACTAGCTGTCCTCTGGATCCGGTCCCTACCGACATCCTGCAGAGCATTTTACCTCCAATCAATCTGCAGTGACCCATATTATCATCTCCTCTCTGGAATCCGCTGTCTTTCCCTCTGTCTTCCAGCAAGCTCGGGTCACCCCGCTGCTGAAGAAACCCACACTCAACCCAGTCCAGGTTGGAAACTACCGGCTGGTCCCACTGGTGCCGTTCATGTTCACACTACTGGAGCGGGTCGTCTTCACTCTCCCAGTTCCTCCATGATAGAAACCAGTTAGATCCACATCAGTCTGGAACTGGTCTCCTGTCTGCTACTGGTTCCCTACAACCAGATCCACTGGTCAGTCCTCAGTCCTGATCCCGCTGGACCAGATCCACTGGTCAGTCCTCAGTCCTGATCCCGCTGGACCAGATCCACTGGTCAGTCCTCAGTCCTGATCCCGCTGGACCAGATCCACTGGTCAGTCCTCAGTCCTGATCCCGCTGGACCAGATCCACAGGTCAGTCCTCAGTCCTGATCCCGCTGGACCAGATCCACTGGTCAGTCCTCAGTCCTGATCCCGCTGGACCAGATCCACTGGTCAGTCCTCAGTCCTGATCCTGCTGGACCAGATCCACTGGTCAGTCCTCAGTCCTGATCCTGCTGGACCAGATCCATTGGTCAGTCCTCTGTCCTGATCCGCTGGACCAGATCCATTGGTCAGTCCTGATCCTGCTGGACCAGATCCATTGGTCAGTCCTCAGTCCTGATCCGCTGGACCAGATCCATTGGTCAGTCCTGATCCTGCTGGACCAGATCCATTGGTCAGTCCTGATCCTGCTGGACCAGATCCATTGGTCAGTCCTCTGTCCTGATCCGCTGGACCAGATCCATTGGTCAGTCCTGATCCTGCTGGACCAGATCCATTGGTCAGTCCTCAGTCCTGATCCGCTGGACCAGATCCATTGGTCAGTCCTGATCCTGCTGGACCAGATCCATTGGTCAGTCCTGATCCTGCTGGACCAGATCCACTGGTCAGTCCTCAGTCCTGGTCCTGCTGGACCAGATCTATCGGTCAGTCCTGGTCCTGCTGGACCCGTCTGCTGGTTCTGACCCAGCCAACCATCAGATTCTCCTCTCCACTCTCTGAGCTCGGCATCTCTGGATCTGTCCTCTCGTGGTCCACGTCCTACCTCTCAGGAAGATCCTTCAGAGTATCCTGGTGAGGATAAATGTCCAGATCACTGAGGACTGACCGGTGGATCTGGTCGTAGAGAACCAGTACCAGACAGGAGACCAGTTCCAGTGGAGTGGACCTGAAGCCAGACTGATGTGGACCTGAGCTTGTCACGCCGCTGCTAATCGCTCTTCACTAGCTTCTGGTCGCAGCACGCATCACATTTAAAGCTTCTGGTGCTAGCTGACTGGAGGACTCCTTGGTCTCAGTGATACTAGTTGGCTGGTCTCTGGGTCCTGGACTCAGGACCTCCACAGACATTGAAACCACCTGAACCATCAGGTGTTCTCATGCACGCCAACAACAACCTGAAGACTTGCAGCAGAAGTGTGTTTTCAGGCTCATCAGGAAACACCAAGATGTTTTCGGGTCGTCTCAACTTGCTGCAGCTTGTCCAACCATCATGTCTTCCTTACAGAGATTACACTCCCAGCTCTGAACTCGCTCTGCAGAGGGCGAGCGACAATGGAAACTAACCAGAGAGAGAGAGAGAAAACACACCTCCAGCATGAAAACTGATCAGCAGACATGCTGCAGGGTGTAACCACGGCAACCAGGGCTCCAGCGATAACAGAGACAGGAATGTTACGGATACCAGATGTGTTGGGACATGTCCCGGAGCATTACAGGTACACACACTCACCCAGGTACACACACTACCTGATGTACAGGTACACACACTCACCCAGGTACACACACTACCTGATGTACAGGTACACACACTCACCCAGGTACACACACTACCTGATGTACAGGTACACACACTCACCCAGGTACACACACTACCTGATGTACAGGTACACACACTCACCCAGGTACACACACTACCTGATGTACAGGTACTCACACTCACCCAGGTACACACACTACCTGATGTACAGGTACTCACACTCACCCAGGTACACACACTACCTGATGTACAGGTACACACACTCACCCAGGTACACACACTACCTGACGTACAGGTACACACACTCACCCAGGTACACACACTACCTGATGTACAGGTACTCACACTCACCCAGGTACACACACTACCTGATGTACAGGTACACACACTCACCCAGGTACACACACTACCTGATGTACAGGTACACACACTCACCCAGGTACACACACTACCTGATGTACAGGTACACACACTCACCCAGGTACACACACTACCTGATGTACAGGTACTCACACTCACCCAGGTACACACACTACCTGATGTACAGGTACTCACACTCACCCAGGTACACACACTACCTGATGTACAGGTACACACACTCACCCAGGTACACACACTACCTGACGTACAGGTACACACACTCACCCAGGTACACACACTACCTGATGTACAGGTACTCACACTCACCCAGGTACACACACTACCTGATGTACAGGTACACACACTCACCCAGGTACACACACTCACCCAGGTACACACACTCACCCAGATACACACACTCACCCAGGTACACACACTCACCCAGATACACACACTCACCCAGGTACACACACTACCTGATGTACAGGTACACACACTCACCCAGGTACACACACTACCTGATGTACAGGTACACACACTCACCCAGGTACACACACTACCTGATGTACAGGTACACACACTCACCCAGGTACACACACTACCTGATGTACAGGTACTCACACTCACCCAGGTACACACACTACCTGATGTACAGGTACTCACACTCACCCAGGTACACACACTACCTGATGTACAGGTACACACACTCACCCAGGTACACACACTACCTGACGTACAGGTACACACACTCACCCAGGTACACACACTACCTGATGTACAGGTACTCACACTCACCCAGGTACACACACTACCTGATGTACAGGTACACACACTCACCCAGGTACACACACTCACCCAGGTACACACACTCACCCAGATACACACACTCACCCAGGTACACACACTCACCCAGATACACACACTCACCCAGGTACACACACTACCTGATGTACAGGTACACACACTCACCCAGGTACACACACTACCTGATGTACAGGTACACACACTCACCCAGGTACACACACTACCTGACGTACAGGTACACACACTCACCCAGGTACACACACTACCTGATGTACAGGTACTCACACTCACCCAGGTACACACACTACCTGATGTACAGGTACACACACTCACCCAGGTACACACACTACCTGACGTACAGGTACACACACTCACCCAGGTACACACACTACCTGATGTACAGGTACTCACACTCACCCAGGTACACACACTACCTGATGTACAGGTACACACACTCACCCAGGTACACACACTGCCTGACGTACAGGTACACACACTCACCCAGGTACACACACTACCTGATGTACAGGTACACACACTCACCCAGGTACACACACTCACCCAGGTACACACACTCACCCAGATACACACACTCACCCAGGTACACACACTACCTGATGTACAGGTACACACACTCACCCAGGTACACACACTACCTGATGTACAGGTACACACACTCACCCAGGTACACACACTACCTGATGTACAGGTACACACACTCACCCAGGTACACACACTCACCCAGGTACACACACTACCTGATGTACAGGTACACACACTACCTGATGTACAGGTACACACACTCACCCAGGTACACACACTACCTGATGTACAGGTACACACACTCACCCAGGTACACACACTACCTGATGTACAGGTACACACACTCACCCAGGTACACACACTACCTGATGTACAGGTACACACACTCACCCAGATACACACACTACCTGATGTACAGGTACACACACTCACCCAGGTACACACACTCACCCAGGTACACACACTACCTGATGTACAGGTACACACACTCACCCAGGTACACACACTACCTGATGTACAGGTACACACACTCACCCAGGTACACACACTCACCCAGGTACACACACTACCTGATGTACAGGTACACACACTCACCCAGGTACACACACTACCTGATAGGTACACACACTCACCCAGGTACACACACTACCTGATAGGTACACACACTACCTGATGTACAGGTACACACACTCACCCAGATACACACACTACCTGATGTACAGGTACACACACTCACCCAGGTACACACACTCACCCAGGTACACACACTACCTGATGTACAGGTACACACACTCACCCAGGTACACACACTACCTGATGTACAGGTACACACACTCACCCAGGTACACACACTACCTGATGTACAGGTACACACACTCACCCAGGTACACACACTACCTGATGTACAGGTACGGACCCGGTGGTGGACAGCAGGACCAGAAACCTGAGACTGGAGACCAGAATCCAGAGACGAGACTAGAGACCAGAACCCAGAGACCAGAGACTAGAGAACAGAAACCTGAGACTAGAGACCAGAATCCAGAGACCAAAGACCAGAATCCAGAGACAAGAGACCAGAATCCAGAGACCTGAGACTAGAGACCAGAGACCAGAAACCTGAGACCAGAGAGCAGAAACCTGAGACCAGAGACCTGAGACTAGAGACCAGAAACTTGAGACTAGAGACCAGAATCCAGAGACCAGAGACCAGAATCCAGAGACCAGAGACCGGAGACCTGAGACTAGAGACCAGAATCCAGAGACCAGAGACCAGAATCCAGAGACCAGAATCCAGAGACTAGAGACCAGAGACCAGAAACCTGACACCAGATAACAGAAACCTGAGACCAGAGACCAGAAACCAGAAACCTAAGACCAGAGACCAGAGACTAGAGACCAGAGACCAGAAACCTGACACCAGATAACAGAAACCTGAGACCAGAGACCAGAAACCTAAGACCAGAGACCAGAGACCAGAGACTAGAGACCAGAGACCAGAAACCTGACACCAGATACCAGAAACCTGAGAACAGAGACCAGAGACCAGAGACCAGAGACTAGAGACCAGAGACCAGAAACCTGAGACCAGAATCCAGAGACCAGAATCCAGAGACCAGAGACCGGAGACCTGAGACTTGAGACCAGAAACCTGAGACCAGAGACTAGAGACCAGACACCAGAGACCAGAAACCTGAGACCAGAGACTAGAGACCAGAGACCAGAAACCTGACACCAGAGACCAGAAAGGTGAGACCAGAAACCTGACACCAGAGACCAGAAACCTGACACCAGAGACCAGAAAGGTGAGAACAGAAACCTGAGACGAGAGACAAGAGACCGGAAATCTGAGACCAGACACCAGAGACCAGAAACCTGAGACCAGAGACCACAAACCTGACACCAGAGACCAGAAACCTAAGACCAGAGACCAGAGACCGGAAATCTGAGACCAGAGACCAGAGACCAGAAACCTGAGACCAGAGACCAGAGACTAGAGACCAGAGACCAGAAACCTGACACCAGATACCAGAAACCTGAGACCAGAGACCAGAAACCTGACACCAGAGACCAGAAACCTAAGACCAGAGACCAGAGACCGGAAATCTGAGACCAGAGACCAGAGACCAGAAACCTGAGACCAGAGACCAGAGACCAGAAACCTGAGACTAGAGACCAGAATCCAGAGACCAGAGACCAGAATCCAGAGACCAGAGACCAAAGGCCGGTTCTGAAGCCGTGACCCTGACACTATGCAGACCGGATTTGAGGTTTTTGCCCTGCAGAGACGCCTCTGAAGATGCTTAATGCAGATCCCAGCTGTGCAGAGCTGGAGAACACAAAGACTTCAAGGCCACTCCACTGAGACCTGTGTGTGGGTCGGGGGGGTAATGGTCCCGGCGGGACCCCTGGGCCGAGGTCAGACCACTCAGAAAGGCATCAGGGGGCCACGGGGGGATACCTTCATGCTTCTGGAAGCTGCAGATAAACAGGCGGAAGGAGAGGAGCTTTAAAGTTCAAACCACCGTAGTGCTAACGCCGGCCACCATTAGTCGTAACCATGGTAACACCTCAGCTTTTCGTCCCGTTACCTTCGAGCCAATCACCGACGTGAAAAACGGAACACAATGATTGACAGGTTTGTTATGTTCAGGACGGCTCTGCTTTGTGATGGAAGCAGCTTTTATTCATCCATGATGCTAAAGAAGAAGACTGGGCACATCTCATCTACCAGACAGACAGAATGGGCGACGAACGTCGTGCTGGACCCGCATGGCTCCATGTCGCCTGATGTGGACATCATGTGTTCCTGACCACGTCAACGGGATTCATTCTGATCGCACGGCGGAAACGTCACAATGGCAAGAAGCCTCACAGGTTCAGAACCAGTCGGATCAGGACCCGAACTTTACAAAACCAGCCGGATCAGGACCCGAACCTTACAGAACCATCCGGATCAGGACCGGAACCTTACAGAACCAGCTGGATCAGGACCCGAACCTTACAGAACCAGCCGGATCAGGACCCGAACCTTACAGAACCAGCCGGATCAGGACCGGAACTTTACAGAACCAGCCGGATCAGGACCCGAACCTTACAGAACCATCCGGATCAGGACCCGAACCTTACAGAACCATCCGGATCAGGACCCGAACCTTACAGAACCAGCTGGATCAGGACCCGAACCTTACAGAACCAGCCGGATCAGGACCCGAACCTTACAGAACCAGCCGGATCAGGACCGGAACTTTACAGAACCAGCCGGATCAGGACCCGAACCTTACAGAACCAGCCGGATCAGGACCGGAACCTTACAGAACCAGTCGGATCAGGACCCGAACCTTACAGAACCAGCCGGATCAGGACCCGAACCTTACAGAACCATCCGGATCAGGACCCGAACCTTACAGAACCAGCTGGATCAGGACCCGAACCTTACAGAACCAGCCGGATCAGGACCCGAACCTTACAGAACCAGTCGGATCAGGACCCGAACTTTACAAAACCAGCCGGATCAGGACCCGAACCTTACAGAACCATCCGGATCAGGACCGGAACCTTACAGAACCAGCTGGATCAGGACCGGAACCTTACAGAACCAGTCGGATCAGGACCCGAACCTTACAGAACCAGCCGGATCAGGACCGGAACTTTACAGAACCAGCCGGATCAGGACCGGAACCTTACAGAACCAGCCGGATCAGGACCGGAACCTTACAGAACCAGTCGGATCAGGACCCGAACCTTACAGAACCAGCCGGATCAGGACCGGAACTTTACAGAACCAGCCGGATCAGGACCGGAACTTTACAGAACCAGCCGGATCAGGACCGGAACCTTACAGAACCAGCCGGATCAGGACCCGAACTTTACAGAACGAGCCGGATCAGGACCGGAACTTTACAGAACCATCCGGATCAGGACCCGAACCTTACAGAACCAGCCGGATCAGGACCCGAACCTTACAGAACCAGCCGGATCAGGACCGGAACTTTACAGAACCAGCCGGATCAGGACCCGAACCTTACAGAACCAGCCGGATCAGGACCCGAACCTTACAGAACCATCCGGATCAGGACCGGAACTTTACAGAACCAGCCGGATCAGGACCCGAACCTTACAGAACCAGCCGGATCAGGACCGGAACTTTACAGAACCAGCCGGATCAGGACCGGAACCTTACAGAACCATCCGGATCAGGACCCGAACCTTACAGAACCATCCGGATCAGGACCCGAACCTTACAGAACCAGCCGGATCAGGACCGGAACTTTACAGAACCAGCCGGATCAGGACCGGAACTTTACAGAACCAGCCGGATCAGGACCCGAACCTTACAGAACCAGCCGGATCAGGACCGGAACCTTACAGAACCAGCCGGATCAGGACCCGAACCTTACAGAACCAGCCGGATCAGGACCGGAACTTTACAGAACCAGCCGGATCAGGACCCGAACCTTACAGAACCATCCGGATCAGGACCGGAACCTTACAGAACCAGCCGGATCAGGACCGGAACTTTACAGAACCAGCCGGATCAGGACCCGAACCTTACAGAACCATCCGGATCAGGACCGGAACCTTACAGAACCAGCCGGATCAGGACCGGAACTTTACAGAACCAGCCGGATCAGGACCCGAACCTTACAGAACCAGCCGGATCAGGACCGGAACTTTACAGAACCAGCCGGAACAGGACCCGAACCTTACAGAACCATCCGGATCAGGACCGGAACCTTACAGAACCAGCCGGATCAGGACCGGAACCTTACAGAAACTAAGACGTAAACATGTAAAGCAACACATGTAGAAGGACACGTTTAAACGTGAAGACGTGACTAAACACACATGTAAAGAGACAAACGTGTCAAACTCCAGACGGAAAAGTGGAAACAGAAACACGTAGGAGATTCAGCAGGTGGGGGGGGGGGGGGGGGGGGGGGGTTACAGCCTTACATTCAGACGGGGGAGGGGGGAACGGGGATCCTGTTTTAGAACCTGGGGGGGGTGGGACGGGGGGACGGGGATCCTGTTTTAGAACCTGGGGGGGGTGGGACGGGGGGACGGGGATCCTGTTTTAGAACCTGGGGGGGGGGTTCATGTTTCAGGAGGAAGACTATGTGATGAAGAGTCTCAGAGTCTGTCAGCGTGTTAAACATGATCCAGACCAACATGTCTGCAGCAGACAGCTGGACGTAGAGATAGCAAAGATCCTGGTCCTGGTCCTGTTACTGGTCCTGGTCCTGTTACTCGTCCTGTTACTGGTCCTGGTCCTGTTACTGGTCCTGGTCCTGTTACTCGTCCTGTTACTGGTCCTGGTCCTGTTACTCGTCCTGTTACTGGTCCTGGTCCTGTTACTCGTCCTGTTACTGGTCCTGGTCCTGTTACTCGTCCTGTTACTGGTCCTGGTCCTGTTACTGGTCCTGGTCCTGTTACTGGTCCTGGTCCTGTTACTCGTCCTGTTACTGGTCCTAGTCCTGTTACTGGTCCTGTTACTGGTCCTGGTCCTGTTACTGGTCCTGGTCCTGTTACTCGTCCTGTTACTGGTCCTGGTCCTGTTACTGGTCCTGGTCCTGTTACTCGTCCTGTTACTGGTCCTGGTCCTGTTACTCGTCCTGTTACTGGTCCTGGTCCTGTTACTCGTCCTGTTACTAGTCCTGTTACTGGTCCTGGTCCTGTTACTCGTCCTGTTACTGGTCCTGGTCCTGTTACTGGTCCTGGTCCTGTTACTGGTCCTGGTCCTGTTACTCGTCCTGGTCCTGTTACTAGTCCTGTTACTGGTCCTGGTCCTGTTACTCGTCCTGTTACTGGTCCTGGTCCTGTTACTAGTCCTGTTACTGGTCCTGTTACTGGTCCTGGTCCTGTTACTGGTCCTGTTACTGGTCCTGGTCCTGTTACTGGTCCTGTTACTGGTCCTGGTCCTGTTACTCGTCCTGGTCCTGTTACTGGTCCTGGTCCTGTTACTCGTCCTGTTACTGGTCCTGGTCCTGTTACTCGTCCTGGTCCTGTTACTAGTCCTGTTACTGGTCCTGGTCCTGTTACTCGTCCTGGTCCTGTTACTAGTCCTGTTACTGGTCCTGGTCCTGTTACTAGTCCTGTTACTGGTCCTGGTCCTGTTACTGGTCCTGGTCCTGTTACTGGTCCTGGTCCTGTTACTCGTCCTGGTCCTGTTACTGGTCCTGGTCCTGTTACTAGTCCTGTTACTGGTCCTGGTCCTGTTACTAGTCCTGTTACTGGTCCTGGTCCTGTTACTCGTCCTGGTCCTGTTACTGGTCCTGTTACTTGTCCTGTTACTGGTCCTGTTACTGGTCCTGGTCCTGTTACTTGTCCTGTTACTCGTCCTGGTCCTGTTACTAGTCCTGTTACTGGTCCTGTTACTGGTCCTGTTACTGGTCCTGGTCCTGTTACTCATCCTGGTCCTGTTACTGGTCCTGGTCCTGTTACTAGTCCTGTTACTCGTCCTGGTCCTGTTACTAGTCCTGTTACTGGTCCTGTTACTGGTCCTGGTTCTGTTACTGGTCCTGTTACTGGTCCTGGTCCTGTTACTAGTCCTGTTACTGGTCCTGGTCCTGTTACTGGTCCTGGTCCTGGTCCTGGTCCTGTTACTGGTCCTGGTCCTGATGCAGGTCCTGGTCCAGGTACCGGTCCTGATGCAGGTACTGGTCCTGATGCAGGTCCTGGTACCGAGTCCTAGTCCAGGTGCCGGTCCTGATGCAGGTCCTGGTCCCGGCACCGGTTCTGATGCAGGTCCTGGTCCCGGCACCGGTTCTGATGCAGGTCCTGGTCCAGGTACTGGTCCTGATGCAGGTCCTGGTACCGAGTCCTAGTCCAGGTGCCGGTCCTGATGCAGGTCCTGGTCCAGGTACCGGTCCTGGTACCAAGGTCAGGTAACCTTGTCTGTTACACATCTGCAAACATCCTGAAAACAAAGCTGGACTCTGATGTAAACAACAACAAAAACAACAAAGTTCGATGGCTACAGGGACATCAGCCGGTTCTGATCCAGTTTCCCGGGTCACAGGAAATTCTGGATCTACATGCCAACATGGAGACACCCAGAAGCTTCTGGTCCAGAACCCGACCAGGACCTCATCGTCGTCCGGCTGAGGGCAACCTGCCAGAGTCCATGTCTCCGTGGACATGGATCCCATGAACAGGTTTAAAACACGCGGTGTGTGTTTGTGCGTGTGTGTGCGTGTGTTCAGTCACCAGGTCGGTTCTGACCCACCTGCAGTTCCGGTTTAACTCTGAAGGAAAAACCTGATTTCACCTGGATGGAAACCCGACACCCTGCTTCCCCCAGTAACCAACCTGACTGCACACACACACGCACGCACACACACGCACACACACACACACACACACACACACACACACACACACACACACACACACACACACAGACACGTTAGGAGTTACCATCATGCGTGTGCGTCTCACCATGCTGTTTCCACGTGTCAGAAGTTTAATAATCCAGTTTTATAATCCATCTTCTCTCTCTCTGTGCTGAGTGAGTGTCTCTCGTCCGCTCAGATCTGACTCAATCACACTGAGCAGCGCACAGATTTAACCCCGCCCACCATAGCCCCGCCCACACTCAGTTCCGCCCACATTCAGAGCCCCGCCTACCAGCAGCCACTCTTTGGTCCGATTCCCTCCTCATCCTCAGCATCGCCTCTCTGCTGCACTCTGCTGGCAGTCTGACCTTCATCTCTCCAGGATTCCTGGGTTTTTTACACCGACAACATTCCAAAACGTTTGCTACTTTTCCAGGTCCAGACCAAGCGGCAACCTCCAGCGGTTAAAAGTAAAGCCGATGCATAAAACTGCAGTTCCCCCTTTATCCACTAGGGGCTGCAAAACACAGCAAATCCCCATAGACTCCCATGTTAAAAAGACCAACTTCATAGCAGAAATAAACACGTTTACAGCAGGAATAAACATGTTTACAGCAGAAATAAACATGTTTACAGCAGGAATAAACACGTTCACAGCAGGAATAAACATGTTTACAGCAGGAATACACATGTTTACAGCAGAAATAAACATGTTTACAGCAGGAATACACATGTTTACAGCAGAAATAAACATGTTTACAAGAGGAATAAACATGTTTACAGCAGGAATACACATGTTTACAGCAGAAATAAACATGTTTACAAGAGGAATAAACATGTTTACAGCAGAAATAAACATGTTTACAGCAGGAATAAACATGTTTACTGCAGAAATAAACATGTTTACAAGAGGAATAAACATGTTTACAGCAGAAATAAACATGTTTACAGCAGGAATAAACATGTTTACAATAGGAATAAACATGTTTACAGCAGAAATAAACATGTTTACAGCCTGGTACAAAAATCCATGTTAGGTTTAATAGGTCAGGTTTACCTTCATGACAGCTGTGGGGGGAGTGAATTTTTTTTAAGTCGTCCGTTTAAAAGTAATTTAATCTCGAAGTTCGGCATATTTAGGGGCGTGTCCTTTTGATTGACAGGTACCCGATCTCCTGCTTCAAGTCAGAAGAACGTAGAACAACCGCGGTTTTTAGTCGGTTAACAACGTGACTTAGCTTTAGCCCGCTTACTGGTTAGCTCCTGTTATCTCCGGGTTAGCTCAGTTAGCTCTTAGCTATAGAAAGCTCGGAGTTCGCTCAATGTCAATCATCAGCCATGACGCTCACAGCCCCCCTCTCAGCTCCACCTCTTTGCCCATATTTCTATTTTCCAGGCGAGACGATACGCATGATGCTGCCAAGATAGTGATGGTAGGAACCGCCCACCGAGCTTCAGTTCAGCTCTTCAGAAACCTACGGGTGACGTCACGGAGGCTCCGCCTATCTCTTTATACAGTCTATGGTCCAGACAGAGAATTCCAGCTCCAAACCTTCAGGAACAGAAATGAGCTTTCCGTTTCTTCACATTTCACTATTTCGTTGATAAAAAAAATTGTCAGAAATCCAACAGACATGGAAAAGAACTTCCTGGAATCTCATCTTTTAGCCAGATTATCCTGATAAAAAATCTCAAAGAGCCTCAGAATTCCAGCATTTTCCCAGAACATTCCACATTTTTTCCATTCTATCAGTGAAAAATGTGAAATCTCATCCTTTGATGAGATTTCAACCCTTTGGAATCTCCTGACAGAAGAGCCTCAGAATTCCAGCACATTCATGGAAACTTTTCATCACAAACGACATTCCGCTACGTTTTCCGGTTGCAGACATGACTGGAATCACATGACTGTTCCAGGATCGCTCTGAGCAGAATCCACATTAGGATCATTTGATTATGAAGATCCCAGAACACGGAGCCACATGGATCACGAGGCCATCCACACTGAATCCGTTATATTTAGATTACTGACGTGCAGTCGGAGCTCCGCCTGACGGGATATTTTGGTTGCGGAAGCTAATCTGGGACATGAACTTGATTCTGGGAACGTTGTTCCTTTGTCACTCTGATCACATGACAAACTGGCTGCTGCTGCTCGAGATGCTCCGTGGCGGAAATGTCATTAGCAAACTAATCAGATGGAATTGTGATGCTCCAACATTTTTCCAGCTCTGGTTTGGAGTGATTTCACCATCATGACGTCCGACACGCAAACACAATGTCATCCTCTGATTACGTTGATCAGTCTGATGAAGATCATTTCTGCTCCATTATCAATTATCCCAACATTCCCAGCAAAACTGAGAGGAACGGCTGCCTTCGTATCGGAGGCGGCAACACGTTCCAGGTGAACGCTGTCACGTGTTCATTCCAACATGTTAGGTTAACGGGAGGCTTGCTCCCGGGCTGCTGGGTCGTCCCATCCTCGCACTCGCCAAAACACCACGATGATCTCTGAATGGACTGGAAACCAGTGTGTGATGGCGGGGCAGAGACCAGTCATGTGACACTGAAGTGGTCTGACATACTGGGACTGAACTGGGACTGAACTGGGACAGGGTGACCAGCAGCACCAGTCTGGGCATTGTGCCGGTATTCAGGAGCTGCAGAGGAAAACTTGGTTGAGGGGCCCGGAGAGGGGAATGAACTGGCAACGTCTCAACGAGCCAAAGACGGGGTTAATGGGAGCACTGGGATGCAGATGGGAGAAGATGGGATGCAGAACAGGGTTCAGTTCTGTTCCAGTCTAGACCCGCTTTAGCTCTTTCTGCAGATCAGACATCATGGTGAGACTGGCTGAGACAACGACAGACGTAACCACGGCAACATGAATGGCTGTGCTCTCATAGGCAGAGAGGACAGACTCCCAGGAAGTGATCCACATTTAACAACCAATAAAAACGTCGTAAACAACAAGATTTATGTTGAAATCTGTAATTCTCCTTTATGTCAGATAAAAATGTAAACAAACCAGTAACATAACTGGTTTAACTGAGAGCAGGTTGGAAATATGACCTGGTATAAAAGGAACATTTTAGAGTCTCTCAAATGGAGAGGAGCGAGTTTCACCTGCACCGCACAAAATCTATACATCTTTATTCACGCTAACAGCTGACAACGAAGCTAACCACCACCCTGGAACTAGTTTTTATTCACAGTAACGGCTGATAACTAAGCTAACCACCTTCCTGGAACTAGTTTTTATCCAAGCTAATGGCTAATAACGAAGCTAACCATTACCCTGGAACTAGTATTTATTCACACTTATGGCTGATAACTAAGCTAACCACCTTCCTGGAACTAGTTCTTATTCATCCTAATGGCTGATAACGAAGCTAACCACTACCCTGGAACTAGTTTTTATTCACGCTAACGGCTGAAAACTAAGCTAACCACCACCCTGGAACTAGTTTTTATTCAGGCTAATGGCTGATAACAAAGCTAACCATCACCCTGGAAGTAGTATTTATTCAAGTTAACGACTGATAACAAAATTAACCACCACCCTGGAATTAGTGATTATTTACATTAATGGCTGTTAACGAAGATAACCACCACCCTGGAACTAGTTTTTATTCATGCTAATGGCTGATAATGAAGTTAACAACCACCCTGGAACTAGTTTTTATTCATGCTAATGGCTGACAACTAAGCTAACAACCTTCCTGGAATTCGTTTTTATTCACGGTAATGGCTGATAGCGAAGTTAACCACCTTCCTGGAACTAGTTTTTATTCACGCGAACGACTGATAATAAAGCTAACCACCACCCTGGAATTAGATTTTAATTACGCTAACGGCTGATAATTACAGATGTGTTGCTACATCAGATGATTGAACATGTCAGTTTACTTATGTCATATATTCTTCTTTTGGGAATAAAAGACTTGATGACATGTTGAAAACGTGTTTAACACACACATCATGCAATTATTAGGGCGTTCTGGCATTTTGGGGTTTTCGGTCAGATTAGGTACATGTGGATGCCATGATATGGTTACCATGACAACACACTGTTCTCAACAAGAACTAACCAGGACATCAGATTAGCTGTTTTTTCAAACACCAATGATGTGACGTTGGGGAAAAATGGAATTATTGAGTAAACGTATGGCGTAATGAGACCCATGAGATGTGGTCAGATGCAAACTCTAATGTTTTAATTTGCTCCAGAATTACATAAATTAAATAAGTATGAACGACCCCCCACCCCCTGTCTCTTGGGGGTGGGGGGTCTGATCTGGACCTGCCGCTGCGGCGGTCGGCAGGTACATGCTCTGGTGCCTGGTTGCGACCCTGGGACTTGGGGAGTGGGTGTGGGTAGGGAAGTGTGATGATGCGTGTGTGGGGGGGAGTGGCGGTGGTGCATGTATACAGGTGTACGTGGGTGTGTGTGTGTGTGGGGGGGGGGGGTGTTGCGGTGTCTGTTTGGGGGGGGTTGTGCCGTGTGTGTGGGGTGATGCGTGTATGTGGGGAGTGGCGGTGCTGCATGTATACGGGTGTGTGTGTGTGGGGGGGGGCGTGTTGTCTGTGTGTGGGGAGGGCGGGGGGGGGGGGGGGGGGGCGTGGGTGGTGCATGTGTGTGGTGGGTTGGTGGATAAGTGTAGATGTGATGGATGGGGGTGGGGGAGATTTGGATGTGACGGGGGGGTCAGGAGGATGGTTTTGAGGGTGGGCTGAATGTGTGGCTGGGCGGACCTGTATGTGTCGGGAAGTGTGTGTGTGTGTGTGGGTGTAGGTGTGTGTGCTGAGACAGTGGCGGATGTGCGTGAACGTGCCGATGTGTGGACAAGGGGGGACTTCATGTCCCCAGGTGGGGGTGTCCTCTGTGAGTGAGGGGGCGGTGGACCTTCTGCCGCCCCTCCTCTTCTTTGTCCTCATGCCCCCCTTCTGCATGTGGTGAGTTGGTCCCTCTTGGGTCGGTGATGACTCTCTGGTTAGATTCGCCGAAGGCTCTGGTTACGGGTTAAAGCTCACTTTCCTCCAGACTTAAATCCCTCGACCCCTCTTCCTCCCCGCCCCCCACCACACACAGGCAGGGTATTGGGAGGTGTGCACGTGGCGCTGGGTGGTGAGAAAGGCCATCAAGGTGGTCTTGATCGCTGCACCCAGCCTCGGCCCACCTCCCAGTTTTCATTACACTTAGACATCAAAACACCAAAACACTGACAACTCACATGATTAGTGGGGGGGGGGGGCGTGCGGTGTATGGTGGGCGGGGCTGCTTAGGTGGTCCCTCTCCCAACACCGCGTGGCACTTCCCTCAGTTTTAATTGCAACTAATACACACTTCACAATCAGTCATAATGGGGGGGGGGGGAGGCAGGGGCGATAGGGTCCTCTCATGCCCCTATTCTCGGGGCTTTACTGGGGGGGGGGGGGAGAGTGCCATCCATTAGACCTGAGTCTAGGCTGGCCTGGCTGTAGGGGGGTTGTCGCCGGCCCTGGGGGGGTGCTGGGTCAGCTGCATCTGTGGAGTGGTGGGCGGTAATTATGGGGGCCCTGATCGGGGCCATCCTGTCCTCTGCCCCCTCTGGGACATTTCACATGGGACATGATGGAAGGGTGAGGTGAGGATGTGTGGGAGTGGGTGTATGGGGTTACAGATGGATGGTGGGATGGCTGGGGGGGGGATTAGGGTTGGGGATATAGGTGGGTAGGGGGGTGAGGGGATAGGGATGTGTGCGGATGAGTAGATGTGTGTGGAGGGGTATGTTGGTGGGTGGGTTGTATGTAATGGGGTGTGCCTGTGTTGGAGGAGTGAGGGTGTGTGTGTGTGTGTGGGGGGGGGGGGGGGGGGGTATATGCGGAATGGGATGTGTGAGTGAGGGTGAAGTTTGAAGGGGGGGCTGTGGGTGGTGGAGGGGTGTTTGGTGGGGCATGTGCGGTTGGGTGGAAGTAGAGGGATGGGGTGGCGGGGTGTGAGCGTGTGTGGGGGCGGGGGGGGGTGGAGGGGTGGGTTGGGGTTTGTGTGACTTGGTATGGGTGAGTGAGTAGAGGTGGGGTGGGGGTGTGTATGTGATGGGAGATGTGTGTGGATTGCGGAGGGGTGTGTGGATGGGGGCTGAGAGGGGAGTGCGTGTTGGGGGAGGGAGGGTATGCATGTTTATGTGTGTGTGGTTTGGTGGTGGGGGGGTGGTGTCCTGTACCCGGGGAGCGCAGCTGGTGCACTGGGGTGCCGCTAGGTGGCGGTCTGGGGATCCTGGTCCTCCGTCGGTGTGGGCTGTACCCTCTGCCTGTGGGGGCGGGGGGCTGCTCTCGGGCTCTTGGGGCCCTGGGGCCCGCGCTCTGTCTGCCCTGGGAGGCCGGTGCCCGGCGGGATCGGCCCTTGCCGGCCTGGACCTGCTGGGGCCTGTTCCCCCTGACTGCGGGGGACTCTGGTTGGGCACCTCCTTCGCCACCTCCTGGGCAGATGCATGGCTGGCTCCGGAGTGGGGGGGTTGGGGTCTGTGCCTGGGGGTGACTGTCGGTTACCCGGGTCTCTGGGTTCTCCTGGCCTTCCTCTAGCTGTAGGCGGGCGGGGTCACATTGGCATGATCACTCTTCTCTGAACACGTTCCACTCTAAATGTTCTGCATGAATGTTCTGCATGTGTCACAGTCACTGAGTCATCCAGCAAGTTTATTCACTAACAGCAGGTAGCTCTCTTTCTGTCTTTCTGATTTAACTTGCTAGTTTCTGGTCCTCATGATTGTCAGTGGTTTTGTTCTCCACAGGGACCATGAATCTAGAGTTGGCTTGTGTGGGTGGGTATGTGTGTGTACATATGTATGTATGTATATATATATATATATATATATATATATATATATATATATATATATATATATATATATATATATATATATATATGTGTGTGTGTGTGTGTATATGTATGTATGTATGTTTGTATGTATGTATATATGTATATATATAATGTATGTGCGAGTGTATATACATGTATATGTAGGTGGGTATGTATGTGCATATACATGTATGCACTGATCTCTTTCTTTTGTTTTTTATGTTCTCTTTTCTGTTCTCTTTCTGCCCCTTTCCTGTCCTTTCCGGTCAGGTCCAGCAGCATAAACTCTGTAATACCAGCTATTATCCAAAGCAAATAGAAAAATAGAATAAGAATCAAGAAATACAAGGGGATCATTACATCTATAAAAGTTCCCCTTGGCAAAATAAATTTGCTCAGCAGAACATTAGTCTGCTGCTTAAATGCTGGACAAGACAAAAAAAAAAAAAAAAGTATGAACAAATAAATGACAAGAAATAACCTTGAATTATCTATTTATCTCATTCATCAATCATAACAAAATATAAAAGCAAAGCAGCATTTTGGGCTTTTCCTCCTGATCCAATCACGGTCCGTATCTGGAGTTGTGGAACAGAACTGCCTCAGGTTTCAACTCGGACCAGTCACATGACATCTAATTCTCCACCTTCCTGTCCCCCACAGACATCTGTGTGGGGTCTGGAGGAACCCACATCCACCTCTGTGGACGTGGGCTTGATGCTTCACACTTCTGTAACACATTCAACACCTTGGTTCCGTCCGGTCCTGCAACTGACCTCTGACCCCGGGAGGAAAAACTGGATCTTTGCTGGCATGAGAACCATAAACACTCCTGTTCAGTCCGACACGCCCACATTTAGCCATAAATGGTCGATGCAAAGCAGCTCATGAATAGTAATGTGAATGTAAATGAGCAGCTCGGCGTTATTTCATGTTTACGACGACAAACACGGAGAAAAGATCAAAGAAACGCAGTTTCACCGAGGCCACGACCATGTGTCGCTGACTGAGGTGGAGAGTCGATCAATATTTACTCTGATAAACGCAGTAGAGGCAACACATAACAGGAAGTGATGTAACCGGCCTGCGTCTGGAGAAAGATGACGACACTACTGAGCGTGTGCGGTGACAAGCAGTACAAGTGTGTCTCCTCTGGGCTCTGAGAGTTTCCCCTGAAGGTTACAGCGGATGAGCTTCAGTACATCGCTAGAATTTCTTCTTCATTGATTTCCTGAGAAGCAGCATCACGTAGCGCCACTAGCCTGTTCGCTAACATGGATCCAAGCCACGAGGCTAAACACGATGCTAACACGTACCGGTACGTGTTACGTAGTGTACTGGTTAACAAAGGCTGAAGTTAGAGTTGGCTTGTGTGGGTGTATATATTTATGTGTGTGGGTGGGTATGTGTGTGTACTTATGTGTATGTGTATGCGTATGTATGTATGTGTATGGATATGTATATATGTATGCATATGTGTGAGTGTATGTGTATGTATGTATATGTATGTGTATGTGTGTGTATGTGTATGTATATATGTATGGGTATGTATGTGAGTATGTATATGTGTATATATGTATATATATATATATATATATATATATATATATGTGTGTGTATGTATGTGTATATGTATGTATGTATATCTATCTTTATGTATGCATGTATGTGTACATGCGTGTGTATGCATGTGTATGTATGTGTATATGTATGTATGTATGTATATATGTATATATATAATGTATGTGCGAGTGTATATACATATATATGTAGGTGGGTATGTATGTGCATATACATGTATGCATTGATCTCTTTCTTTTGTTTTTTTTTGTTTTTTTATGTTCTCTTTCTGCCCCTTTCCTGTCCTTTCCGGTCAGGTCCAGCAGCATAAACTCTAATACAAGCTATTATCCAAAACAAATTGAAAAATAAAATAAGAATCAAGAAATACAAGGGGATCATTACATCTACAAAAGTTCCCCTTGGCAAAATAAATTTGCTCAGCAGAACACAGCATCCAGAACATCAGTCTGCTTGCTTAAATGCTGGACAAGACAAAAAAACAAACAAAAAAAAAAAAAAAACGAAGGCTGAAGTTTCTTTTAGGTTTGTATGTTTTACTCTCAGTGGGCCGTTTGAGAAGAACATGAATATTCTACTAATTCCACTCTGTTCATGTCTTTTCTTATATTTATTTATGTTTTTTTATCCTGCAAGTTGTGATGTTCGTGTACTGTTCTGACTTTGATTTATTAAAAATGTGTTTTTCGAGCAACATCCTTGGTGTGGTTATCAAGTTGGAAACGTTTGCATCATGACAACCCTCCACACTCATGAACACGTCTACCTGTCAGGACATACCTCCACACGCTCCCTGACATTCCAGACAGGTTTACTGGTGGGAGGTCATGTGCAAGACTACTGCAGAAGGTTTACAGGATGTTTCTATGGGCAGTAAACACGCTGTAAATAAGTTTAAGGCTGGATGGACCAGCGCAGCAGCAGACAGGACAGACAGAACAGACTCACCTCGCTTGGCTGCAGCTGGAAGGACGAGTAATCCAAGCTGGATCCCAGTAACCGGATGACAACGCTGCTGATCTGCAACAGACAGAGAGTCAGACAGCAGCAGCATGCAGCTCAGAGGCTCCGCCCCCTGATCTGGGTCTGCCTGGCAGCTCAGAGGCTCCGCCCCCTGATCTGGGTCTGCCTGGCAGCTCAGAGGCTCCGCCCCCTGATCTGGGTCTGCCTGGCAGCTCAGAGGCTCCGCCCCCTGATCTGGGTCTGCCTGGCAGCTCAGATGCTCCGCCCACTGATCTGGGTCTGCCTGGCAGCTCAGAGGCTCCGCCCCCCACCCTTCTGGGTCTGCCTGGCAGCTCAGAGGCTCCGCCCCCCACCCATCTGGGTCTGCCTGGCAGCTCAGAGGCTCCGCCCCCCCACCCATCCAGGTCTGACAGCTGCAGAGACCCCTGGAGCTTCTGGCGGAGCTTCACAGGACATTCTTTAGGCTTTAAATAGAACTGAAGAACCACGCACACAGTCCAGCAACCAGCATGTCTATATTTCACATGTTCTTTTCAACACGTCTGTTTAGTGAGATCTAGCAGAGCGACCCCCCCTCCCTAGAATCAGGGTTCATAACTAAACTGTTCCTTCAGGTGGATCAGGAGAGCCGGGATTTCAGTCTGGAAAAACTGAAGCAAGAAAGAACTGGGACCCTGCTGAGGAGGCATCGGCCATCTTCTATGGATAATCTGCTGGTGCCTCCCCGGCAGGGAGAGAGGACAGCCTGTCCTGGGATGCCTTCCAGACCTGGTGGAGGTGGTGGGCAACGAGAGGGTGATGGCTGACAGGTGCAGACAATGAAAAACAGACTTTACGCTGGTCGCTGTGGAACAATGTGACACTTCACCGTTTCACACCTGGAATATTCTTCCTGATGTGTGTATTCCCACTGCTCTCTGCACAGGAGTATCACTCCCACATCATGCCCAGTATCATTCCCAGTATCACTCCCACATCATGCCCAGTATCATTCCCAGTATCACTCCCACATCATTCCCAGTATCACTCCCACATCATGCCCAGTATCACTCCCACATCATTCCCAGTATCACTCCCACATCATTCCCAGTATCACTCCCACATCATGCCCAGTATCACTCCCACATCATGCCCAGTATCACTCCCACATCATTCCCAGTATCACTCCCACATCATTCCCAGTATCACTCCCACATCATTCCCAGTATCACTCCCACATCATGCCCAGTATCACTCCCACATCATTCCCAGTATCACTCCCACATCATGCCCAGTATCATTCCCAGTATCACTCCCACATCATTCCCAGTATCACTCCCACATCATTCCCAGTATCACTCCCACATCATTCCCAGTATCACTCCCACATCATTCCCAGTATCACTCCCACATCATGCCCAGTATCATTCCCAGTATCACTCCCACATCATGCCCAGTATCACTCCCACATCATGCCCAGTATCACTCCCACATCATGCCCAGTATCATTCCCAGTATCACTCCCACATCATTCCCAGTATCACTCCCACATCATTCCCAGTATCACTCCCACATCATGCCCAGTATCACTCCCACATCATTCCCAGTATCACTCCCACATCATGCCCAGTATCTTTCCCAGTATCACTCCCACATCATGCCCAGTATCACTCCCACATCATTCCCAGTATCACTCCCACATCATGCCCAGTATCACTCCCACATCATTCCCAGTATCACTCCCACATCATGCCCAGTATCTTTCCCAGTATCACTCCCACATCATTCCCAGTATCACTCCCTCATCATTCCCAGTATCACTCCCACATCATTCTCATTATCATTCACAGTATCACTCCCACATCATGCCCAGTATCATTCCCAGTATCACTCCCACATCATTCCCAGTATCACTCCCACATCATGCCCAGTATCATTCTCAGTATCACTCCCACATCATGCCCAGTATCATTCCCAGTATCACTCCCACATCATTCCCAGTATCACTCCCACATCATGCCCAGTATCATTCCCAGTATCACTCCCACATCATGCCCAGTATCACTCCCACATCATTCCCAGTATCACTCCCTCATCATTCCCAGTATCACTCCCACATCATTCCCAGTATCACTCCGAGTATCACTCCCTCATCATTCCCAGTATCACTCCCACATCATTCCCAGTATCACTCCCTCATCATTCCCAGTATCACTCCCAGTATCACTCCCACATCATTCCCAGTATCACTCCCTCATCATTCCCAGTATCATTCCCACATCATGCCCAGTATCACTCCCTCATCATTCCCAGTATCACTCCCACATCATTCCCAGTATCACTCCCTCATCATTCCCAGTATCACTCCCACATCATTCCCAGTATCACTCCCACATCATGCCCAGTATCACTCCCACATCATGCCCAGTATCATTCCCAGTATCACTCCCACATCATTCCCAGTATCACTCCCACATCATTCCCAGTATCACTCCCACATCATGCCCAGTATCACTCCCACATCATTCCCAGTATCACTCCCACATCATGCCCAGTATCTTTCCCAGTATCACTCCCACATCATGCCCAGTATCACTCCCACATCATTCCCAGTATCACTCCCACATCATGCCCAGTATCACTCCCACATCATTCCCAGTATCACTCCCACATCATGCCCAGTATCTTTCCCAGTATCACTCCCACATCATTCCCAGTATCACTCCCTCATCATTCCCAGTATCACTCCCACATCATTCTCATTATCATTCACAGTATCACTCCCACATCATGCCCAGTATCATTCCCAGTATCACTCCCACATCATTCCCAGTATCACTCCCACATCATGCCCAGTATCATTCTCAGTATCACTCCCACATCATGCCCAGTATCATTCCCAGTATCACTCCCACATCATTCCCAGTATCACTCCCACATCATGCCCAGTATCATTCCCAGTATCACTCCCACATCATGCCCAGTATCACTCCCACATCATTCCCAGTATCACTCCCTCATCATTCCCAGTATCACTCCCACATCATTCCCAGTATCACTCCCAGTATCACTCCCTCATCATTCCCAGTATCACTCCCACATCATTCCCAGTATCACTCCCTCATCATTCCCAGTATCACTCCCAGTATCACTCCCACATCATTCCCAGTATCACTCCCTCATCATGCCCAGTATCATTCCCACATCATGCCCAGTATCACTCCCTCATCATTCCCAGTATCACTCCCACATCATTCCCAGTATCACTCCCACATCATGCCCAGTATCACTCCCACATCATTCCCAGTATCACTCCCACATCATTCCCAGTATCACTCCCACATCATTCCCAGTATCACTCCCACATCATTCCCAGTATCACTCCCACATCAGTCCCAGTATCACTCCTGCATAATTCCCAGTATCACTCCCACATCATTCCCAGTATCACTCCCTCATCATGCCCAGTATCACTCCCTCATCATGCCCAGTATCATTCCCAGTATCACTCCCACATCATGCCCAGTATCATTCCCAGTATCACTCCCACATCATTCCCAGTATCACTCCCTCATCATTCCCGGTATCACTCCCACATCATGCCCAGTATCATTCCCAGTATCACTCCCTCATCATTCCCAGTATCACTCCCACATCATTCCCAGTATCACTCCCTCATCATTCCCAGTATCACTCCCAGTATCACTCCCTCATCATGCCCAGTATCACTCCCAGTATCACTCCCACATCATTCCCAGTATCACTCCCACATCATTCCCAGTATCACTCCCACATCATTCCCAGTATCACTCCCACATCACTCCCAGTATCACTCCCACATCATTCCCAGTATCACTCCCTCATCATTCCCAGTATCACTCCCAGTATCACTCCCTCATCATGCCCAGTATCACTCCCAGTATCACTCCCACATCATTCCCAGTATCACTCCCACATCATTCCCAGTATCACTCCCAGTATCACTCCCACATCATTCCCAATATCACTCCCACATCATTCCCAGTATCACTCCCACATCATTCCCACATCAGTCCCAGTATCACTCCCACATCAGTCCCAGTATCACTCCCACATCATTCCCAGTATCACTCCTGCATAATTCCCAGTATCACTCCCACATCATTCCCACATCATTCCCAGTATCACTCCCTCATCATTCCCAGTATCACTCCCACATCATTCCCAGTATCATTCCCACATCATGCCCAGTATCATTCCCAGTATCACTCCCACATCATGCCCAGTATCACTCCCACATCACTCCCAGTATCACTCCCTCATCATTCCCAGTATCACTCCCACATCAGTCCCAGTATCACTCCCTCATCATTCCCAGTATCACTCCCACATCATTCCCAGTATCACTCCCACATCATTCCCACATCATTCCCAGTATCACTCCTGCATAATTCCCAGTATCACTCCCACATCAGTCCCAGTATCACTCCCACATCAGTCCCAGTATCACTCCCACATCATTCCCAGTATTACTCCTGCATAATTCCCAGTATCACTCCCACATCATTCCCAGTATCACTCCCACATCATTCCCACATCATTCCCAGTATCACTCCCACATCATTCCCAGTATCACTCCCACATCATTCCCACATCATTCCCAGTATCACTCCTGCATCATTCCCATATCATTCCCAGTAATCCCATCAATCCCAGTATCAGTCCAGCACCAGTCTGCTGGAGGGCCAGTGGCGATCTTGACCAATCACAGCGCTCCTCTGTGTGATGACCAGCCAGTCCAGAAAACATGGAATAAAAATTTGAATGAATATTCATGGATAATATTTATTTATTCTGATGCTTCAATATTTCTGCTTATGTTTCCATTTCCAGCGATTTCTTCTTCTTTGCTCTCTGACTGCTGACCTCTTCCTGCTCCTTTCATGCGTCCCTGGAGGACGCCACAGCGGCGAGGCGGCGGTCCACGGCGGCGTCTGAACCCAGCCTGCTTTCATGTGGCGGAACCATGTGGACGGGTCGGGTCATTAAACTGGAACCGACACCTGATCCAGACGCGTTATGATTTATTCATAAATGTCCACCAATCAGACTACACACCTGGACGCTGCAGACGTGCAACATGTCCAAACTCGGACCGCTGATCAGGGTGATCAATCAGCCGATACTGATCAGCTGATCAGCAGGCTGTGAGGATCCTGGACCTGCAGATCATCGTCTCTCTGGAATGTTCACACCGTGTGGAGACCTGCTTCTGGAGAGGAAGGAAAATTCCAGCTCCGGCTGACGGGCAGCTCATCCCGCAGGAATGTCAGCAGCTTTTTCAGCTCTTACAACAATGTGCAGGCAGCCAATCAGGCGCCGGCGCCGGCCACTGAGCCGTGGATCAACGGCCTTGTTCCGGGCCGGCTCATCCAGGGTGGAGAGCGGTCGGGTGGAGCAGAGGGGTTGGGTGGAGATCGGTCGGGTGGAGCAGAGCGGTCGGGTGGAGAACGGTCGGGTGGAGCAGAGGGGTCGGGTGGAGAGTGGTCAGGTGGAGCAGAGGGGTTGGGTGGAGATCGGTCGGGTGGAGTAGAGGGGTCGGGTGGAGAGCAGTTGGGTGGAGCAGAGGGGTCGGGTGGAGATCGGTCGGGTGGAGCAGAGCGGTCGGTGGAGTAAAGGGGTCGGGTGGAGCAGAGCGGTCGGGTGGAGTAGAGGGGTCGGGTGGAGAGCAGTCGGGTGGAGCAGAGGGGTCGGGTGGAGAGCGGTCGGGTGGAGCAGAGCGGTCGGGTGGAGAGCGGTCGGGTGGAGCAGAGGGGTCGGGTGGAGAGCGGTCAGGTGGAGCAGAGGGGTCGGGTGGAGCAGAGGGGTTGGGTGGAGAACGGTCGGGTGGAGCAGAGGGGTCGGGTGGAGAGCAGTCGGGTGGAGCAGAGCGGTCGGGTGGAGTAGAGGGGTCGGGTGGAGAGCAGTCGGGTGGAGCAGAGGGGTCGGGCGGAGAGTGGTCGGGTGGAGAGGAGGGGTCGGGCGGAGAACGGTCGGGTGGAGCAGAGGGGTCGGGTCGAGAGCGGTCGGGTGGAGAGCGGTCGGGTGGAGCAGAGCGGTCGGGTGGAGATCGGTCGGGTGGAGAGCAGTCGGGTGGAGAGCAGTCGGGTGGAGATCGGTCGGGTGGAGCAGAGCGGTCGGTGGAGTAAAGGGGTCGGGTGGAGAGCGGTCAGGTGGAGCAGAGGGGTCGGGTGGAGCAGAGGGGTCGGGTGGAGATCGGTCGGGTGGAGCAGAGCGGTCGGGTGGAGAACGGTCGGGTGGAGCAGAGGGGTCGGGTGGAGAGTGGTCAGGTGGAGCAGAGGGGTTGGGTGGAGATCAGTCGGGTGGAGTAGAGGGGTCGGGTGGAGAGCAGTTGGGTGGAGCAGAGGGGTCGGGTGGAGATCGGTCGGGTGGAGCAGAGCGGTCAGGTGGAGCAGAGCGGTCGGTGGAGTAAAGGGGTCGGGTGGAGCAGAGCGGTCGGGTGGAGTAGAGGGGTCGGGTGGAGCAGAGGGGTTGGGTGGAGATCGGTCGGGTGGAGTAGAGGGGTCGGGTGGAGAGCAGTTGGGTGGAGCAGAGGGGTCGGGTGGAGATCGGTCGGGTGGAGCAGAGCGGTCGGGTGGAGCAGAGCGGTCGGTGGAGTAAAGGGGTCGGGTGGAGCAGAGCGGTCGGGTGGAGTAGAGGGGTCGGGTGGAGTAGAGGGGTCGGGTGGAGAGCAGTCGGGTGGAGCAGAGGGGTCGGGTGGAGAGCGGTCGGGTGGAGCAGAGCGGTCGGGTGGAGCAGAGGGGTCGGGTGGAGAGCGGTCGGGTGGAGCAGAGGGGTCGGGTGGAGAGCGGTCAGGTGGAGCAGAGGGGTCGGGTGGAGCAGAGGGGTTGGGTGGAGAACGGTCGGGTGGAGCAGAGGGGTCGGGTGGAGAGCAGTCGGGTGGAGCAGAGCGGTCGGGTGGAGTAGAGGGGTCGGGTGGAGAGCAGTCGGGTGGAGCAGAGGGGTCGGGCGGAGAGTGGTCGGGTGGAGCAGAGGGGTCGGGCGGAGATCGGTCGGGTGGAGCAGAGGGGTCGGGCGGAGAACGGTCGGGTGGAGCAGAGGGGTCGGGTCGAGAGCGGTCGGGTGGAGCAGAGCGGTCGGGTGGAGATCGGTCGGGTGGAGAGCAGTCGGGTGGAGCAGAGGAGTCGGGTGGAGATCGGTCGGGTGGAGCAGAGCGGTCGGTGGAGTAAAGGGGTCGGGTGGAGAGCGGTCGGGTGGAGCAGAGGGGTCGGGTGGAGCAGAGGGGTCGGGTGGAGCAGAGGGGTCGGGTGGAGAGCGGTCAGGTGGAGCAGAGGGGTTGGGCGGAGATCGGTCGGGTGGAGCAGAGGGGTCGGGTGGAGAACGGTCGGGTGGAGCAGAGGGGTCGGGTGGAGAGCGGTCGGGTGGAGCAGAGGGGTCGGGTGAAGAGCGGTCGGGTGGAGCAGAGGGGTCGGGTGGAGATCGGTCGGGTGGAGCAGAGCGGTCGGGTGGAGCAGAGCGGTCGGGTGGAGTAGAGGGGTCGGGTGGAGAGCGGTCGGGTGGAGCAGAGCGGTCGGGTGAAGTAGAGGGGTCGGGTGGAGCAGAGGGGTCGGGTGGAGCAGAGCGGTCGGGTGGAGCAGAGAGGTCAGGTGGAGTAGAGGGGTCGGGTGGAGAGCGGTCGGGTGGAGCAGAGGGGTCGGGTGGAGAGCGGTCGGGTGGAGCAGAGCGGTCGGTGGAGTAAAGGGGTCGGGTGGAGAGCGGTCAGGTGGAGCAGAGGGGTCGGGTGGAGAGCGGTCGGGTGGAGCAGAGCGGTCGGGTGGAGCAGAGGGGTCGGGTGGAGAGCGGTCGGGTGGAGCAGAGGGGTCGGGTGGAGAGCGGTCAGGTGGAGCAGAGGGGTCGGGTGGAGCAGAGGGGTTGGGTGGAGAACGGTCGGGTGGAGCAGAGGGGTCGGGTGGAGAGCAGTCGGGTGGAGCAGAGCGGTCGGGTGGAGAGCAGTCGGGTGGAGCAGAGCGGTCGGGTGGAGTAGAGGGGTCGGGTGGAGAGCAGTCGGGTGGAGCAGAGGGGTCGGGCGGAGAGTGGTCGGGTGGAGCAGAGGGGTCGGGCGGAGATCGGTCGGGTGGAGCAGAGGGGTCGGGCGGAGAACGGTCGGGTGGAGCAGAGGGGTCGGGTCGAGAGCGGTCGGGTGGAGAGCGGTCGGGTGGAGCAGAGCGGTCGGGTGGAGATCGGTCGGGTGGAGAGCAGTCGGGTGGAGCAGAGGAGTCGGGTGGAGATCGGTCGGGTGGAGCAGAGCGGTCGGTGGAGTAAAGGGGTCGGGTGGAGAGCGGTCGGGTGGAGCAGAGGAGTCGGGTGGAGCAGAGGGGTCGGGTGGAGAGCGGTCAGGTGGAGCAGAGGGGTTGGGCGGAGATCGGTCGGGTGGAGCAGAGGGGTCGGGTGGAGAACGGTCGGGTGGAGCAGAGGGGTCGGGTGGAGAGCGGTCGGGTGGAGCAGAGGGGTCGGGTGAAGAGCGGTCGGGTGGAGCAGAGGGGTCGGGTGGAGATCGGTCGGGTGGAGCAGAGCGGTCGGGTGGAGCAGAGCGGTCGGGTGGAGTAGAGGGGTCGGGTGGAGAGCGGTCGGGTGGAGCAGAGCGGTCGGGTGAAGTAGAGGGGTCGGGTGGAGCAGAGGGGTCGGGTGGAGCAGAGCAGTCGGGTGGAGCAGAGGAGTCGGGTGGAGATCGGTCGGGTGGAGCAGAGCGGTCGGTGGAGTAAAGGGGTCGGGTGGAGAGCGGTCGGGTGGAGCAGAGGGGTCGGGTGGAGCAGAGGGGTCGGGTGGAGCAGAGGGGTCGGGTGGAGAGCGGTCAGGTGGAGCAGAGGGGTTGGGCGGAGATCGGTCGGGTGGAGCAGAGGGGTCGGGTGGAGAACGGTCGGGTGGAGCAGAGGGGTCGGGTGGAGAGCGGTCGGGTGGAGCAGAGGGGTCGGGTGAAGAGCGGTCGGGTGGAGCAGAGGGGTCGGGTGGAGATCGGTCGGGTGGAGCAGAGCGGTCGGGTGGAGCAGAGCGGTCGGGTGGAGTAGAGGGGTCGGGTGGAGAGCGGTCGGGTGGAGCAGAGCGGTCGGGTGAAGTAGAGGGGTCGGGTGGAGCAGAGGGGTCGGGTGGAGCAGAGCGGTCGGGTGGAGCAGAGAGGTCAGGTGGAGTAGAGGGGTCGGGTGGAGAGCGGTCGGGTGGAGCAGAGGGGTCGGGTGGAGAGCGGTCGGGTGGAGCAGAGCGGTCGGTGGAGTAAAGGGGTCGGGTGGAGAGCGGTCAGGTGGAGCAGAGGGGTCGGGTGGAGAGCGGTCGGGTGGAGCAGAGCGGTCGGGTGGAGCAGAGGGGTCGGGTGGAGAGCGGTCGGGTGGAGCAGAGGGGTCGGGTGGAGAGCGGTCAGGTGGAGCAGAGGGGTCGGGTGGAGCAGAGGGGTTGGGTGGAGAACGGTCGGGTGGAGCAGAGGGGTCGGGTGGAGAGCAGTCGGGTGGAGCAGAGCGGTCGGGTGGAGAGCAGTCGGGTGGAGCAGAGCGGTCGGGTGGAGTAGAGGGGTCGGGTGGAGAGCAGTCGGGTGGAGCAGAGGGGTCGGGCGGAGAGTGGTCGGGTGGAGCAGAGGGGTCGGGCGGAGATCGGTCGGGTGGAGCAGAGGGGTCGGGCGGAGAACGGTCGGGTGGAGCAGAGGGGTCGGGTCGAGAGCGGTCGGGTGGAGAGCGGTCGGGTGGAGCAGAGCGGTCGGGTGGAGATCGGTCGGGTGGAGAGCAGTCGGGTGGAGCAGAGGAGTCGGGTGGAGATCGGTCGGGTGGAGCAGAGCGGTCGGTGGAGTAAAGGGGTCGGGTGGAGAGCGGTCGGGTGGAGCAGAGGAGTCGGGTGGAGCAGAGGGGTCGGGTGGAGAGCGGTCAGGTGGAGCAGAGGGGTTGGGCGGAGATCGGTCGGGTGGAGCAGAGGGGTCGGGTGGAGAACGGTCGGGTGGAGCAGAGGGGTCGGGTGGAGAGCGGTCGGGTGGAGCAGAGGGGTCGGGTGAAGAGCGGTCGGGTGGAGCAGAGGGGTCGGGTGGAGATCGGTCGGGTGGAGCAGAGCGGTCGGGTGGAGCAGAGCGGTCGGGTGGAGTAGAGGGGTCGGGTGGAGAGCGGTCGGGTGGAGCAGAGCGGTCGGGTGAAGTAGAGGGGTCGGGTGGAGCAGAGGGGTCGGGTGGAGCAGAGCGGTCGGGTGGAGCAGAGAGGTCAGGTGGAGTAGAGGGGTCGGGTGGAGAGCGGTCGGGTGGAGCAGAGGGGTCGGGTGGAGAGCGGTCGGGTGGAGCAGAGCGGTCGGTGGAGTAAAGGGGTCGGGTGGAGAGCGGTCAGGTGGAGCAGAGGGGTCGGGTGGAGCAGAGGGGTCGGGTGGAGAGCGGTCAGGTGGAGCAGAGGGGTTGGGCGGAGATCGGTCGGGTGGAGCAGAGGGGTCGGGTGGAGAACGGTCGGGTGGAGCAGAGGGGTCGGGTGGAGAGCGGTCGGGTGGAGCAGAGGGGTCGGGTGAAGAGCGGTCGGGTGGAGCAGAGGGGTCGGGTGGAGATCGGTCGGGTGGAGCAGAGCGGTCGGGTGGAGTAGAGGGGTCGGGTGGAGAGCGGTCGGGTGGAGCAGAGCGGTCGGGTGGAGAGCGGTCGGGTGGAGAGCGGTCGGGTGGAGTAGAGGGGTCGGGTGGAGAGCGGTCGGGTGGAGCAGAGGGGTCGGGTGGAGCAGAGGGGTCGGGTGGAGCAGAGCGGTCGGGTGGAGCAGAGAGGTCAGGTGGAGTAGAGGGGTCGGGTGGAGAGCGGTCGGGTGGAGCAGAGGGGTCGGGTGGAGAGCGGTCGGGTGGAGCAGAGGGGTCGGGTGGAGATCGGCCGGGTGGAGCAGAGCGGTCGGGTGGAGATCGGTCGGGTGGAGCAGAGGGGTCGGGTGGAGAGCGGTCGGGTGGAGAGCGGTCGGGTGGAGTAGAGGGGTCGGGTGGAGAGCGGTCGGGTGGAGCAGAGGGGTCGGGTGGAGCAGAGCGGTCGGGTGGAGCAGAGAGGTCAGGTGGAGTAGAGGGGTCGGGTGGAGAGCGGTCGGGTGGAGCAGAGGGGTCTGGTGGAGAGCGGTCGGGTGCAGCAGAGGGGTCGGGTGGAGATCGGTCGGGTGGAGCAGAGCGGTCGGGTGGAGAACGGTCGGGTGGAGCAGAGGGGTCGGGTGGAGAGCGGTCAGGTGGAGCAGAGGGGTCGGGTGGAGAGCGGTCGGGTGGAGCAGAGGGGTCGGGTGGAGATCGGTCGGGTGGAGCAGAGGGGTCGGGTGGAGAGCGGTCGGGTGGAGCAGAGCGGTCGGGTGGAGTAGAGGGGTCGGGTGGAGAGCGGTCGGGTGGAGCAGAGCGGTCGGGCGGAGATCGGTCGGGTGGAGCAGAGGGGTCGGGTGGAGAGCGGTCAGGTGGAGCAGAGGGGTCGGGTGGAGCAGAGGGGTCGGGTGGAGATCGGTCGGGTGGAGCAGAGGGGTCGGGTGGAGAGCGGTCGGGTGGAGCAGAGCGGTCAGGTGGAGCAGAGGGGTCGGGTGGAGCAGAGGGGTCGGGTGGAGAGCGGTCAGGTGGAGCAGAGGGGTCGGGTGGAGATCGGTCGGGTGGAGCAGAGGGGTCGGGTGGAGAGCGGTCGGGTGGAGCAGAGGGGTCGGGTGGAGAGCGGTCGGATGGAGCAGAGCGGTCGGGTGGAGTAGAGGGGTCGGGTGGAGATCGGTCGGGTGGAGCAGAGCGGTCGGGTGGAGATCGGTCGGGTGGAGCAGAGCGGTCGGGTGGAGCAGAGGGGTCGGGTGGAGAGCGGTCGGGTGGAGAGCGGTCGGGTGGAGTAGAGGGGTCGGGTGGAGAGCGGTCGGGTGAAGTAGAGGGGTCGGGTGGAGCAGAACGGTCGGGTGGAGCAGAGAGGTCAGGTGGAGTAGAGGGGTCGGGTGGAGAGCGGTCGGGTGGAGCAGAGGGGTCTGGTGGAGAGCGGTCGGGTGCAGCAGAGGGGTCGGGTGGAGATCGGTCGGGTGGAGCAGAGCGGTCGGGTGGAGAACGGTCGGGTGGAGCAGAGGGGTCGGGTGGAGAGCGGTCAGGTGGAGCAGAGGGGTCGGGTGGAGAGCGGTCGGGTGGAGCAGAGGGGTCGGGTGGAGATCGGTCGGGTGGAGCAGAGGGGTCGGGTGGAGAGCGGTCGGGTGGAGCAGAGCGGTCGGGTGGAGTAGAGGGGTCGGGTGGAGAGCGGTCGGGTGGAGCAGAGCGGTCGGGCGGAGATCGGTCGGGTGGAGCAGAGGGGTCGGGCGGAGATCGGTCGGGTGGAGCAGAGGGGTCGGGTGGAGAGCGGTCAGGTGGAGCAGAGGGGTCGGGTGGAGCAGAGGGGTCGGGTGGAGATCGGTCGGGTGGAGCAGAGGGGTCGGGTGGAGATCGGTCGGGTGGAGCAGAGGGGTCGGGTGGAGAGCGGTCGGGTGGAGCAGAGCGGTCAGGTGGAGCAGAGGGGTCGGGTGGAGCAGAGGGGTCGGGTGGAGAGCGGTCAGGTGGAGCAGAGAGGTCGGGTAGAGTGGCCGGGTGGAGGAGAGCGGCAGGTGGAGAGGTGTCGGCTGGAGAGCCCTAGCCGACCGTTAACATTGTGCAGGAACGTAAAAAAGCAGCTATGAGGGAACCATACAGTGTGTATAAAAGATGGGCGGAGCCTCCGTGACGTCACCCACAGGTTTCTGAAGAGCTGAATTGAAGCTCGGTCGGCGGTTCCTAAAATGGCTACCGCGTGTCGTCTCACCCGGAAAATACAAATATGGGCAAAGAGGTGGAGCTGAGAGGGGGGCTGTGAGCGTCATGGTGGATGATTGACATCGAGCGAACTCCGAGCTTTCTGTAGCTAAGAGCTAACCGAGCTAACCCGGAGATAACAGGAGCTAACCAGCTAACGGAGGTAAGCGGGCTAAAGCTAAGTCACGTTGTTAACCGGCTAAAAACCACGGTTGTTCTACGTTCTTCTGACTTGATGCGGGAGATCGGGTACCTGTCAATCAAAAGGACACGCCCCTAAATATGCTAAACTTCGAGATTAAATTACTTTTAAACGGGCGAGTTAGAAAAAAATTCACTCCCCCCACAGTTGTCATGAAGGTAAACCTGACCTATTAAACCTAAAATGATTTTTGAACCAGGCTGTAAACATGTTTATTCCTGATGTAAACATGTTTATTTCTACTGTAAACATGTTTATTTCTGCTGTAAATGTGTTTATTTCTGCTGTAAACATGTTTATTTCTGCTGTAAAATTGTTTATTTCTGCTGTAAACGTGTTTATTTCTGCTGTAAACGTGTTTATTCCTGCTGTAAATGTGTTTATTTCTGCTGTAAACGTGTTTATTTCTGCTGTGAACATGTTTATTCCTGATGTAAACATGTTTATTTCTGCTGTAAACATGTTTATTTCTGCTGTAAACATGTTTATTCCTGCTGTGAAGTTGGTCTTTTTAACATGGGAATCTATCGGGATTTGCTCTGTTTTGCAGCCCCTAGTGGGATGAAGGGGGAACTGCAGTTTTATGCACTTCCGTATAGGCTTCACTTTTAGGATACATCGGCATCAGGATACATCGGCATCAGGACACATCGGCATCAGGACACATCGGCATCAGGACACATCGGTATCAGGACACATCGGCATCAGGACACATCGGTATCAGGACACATCGGCATCAGGACACATCGGCATCAGGACACATCGGCATCAGGACACATCGGCATCAGGACACATCGGTATCAGGATACATCGGTATCAGGATACATCGGCATCAGGACACATCGGCATCAGGACACATCGGCATCAGGACACATCGGTATCAGGACACATCGGTATCAGGATACATCGGTATCAGGATACATCGGCATCAGGACACATCGGCATCAGGATACATCGGCATCAGGACACATCGGTATCAGGATACATCGGTATCAGGATACATCGGTATCAGGATACATCGGCATCAGGTACGGGAACCCCAAACAGCAGTTATACTCAGACATAAAAAAGCAGCACGTGCACATTCAGAGGTTTAGAGAAAGTCACGTGAGAAGGTTAAACTGCGCAGAAAAACTGGATCTTTAAGAAGACAAAGCAGGAGAGAACATTCCCAACAAGCAGCTTGTCTCTAACTCCACCCTTTACCCCGGTAACCATGGAAACACCGACACTATGATTATATATATATATAAATAACAAATAAATATTATGTAGCCTGAAAATGTAAACATGATGCCTCGAAAACCGCCAGTAAGTCACGTGACGTGTAAACTAACCATCCCTCTGACCGTTGGCTCACATTGCTAACATGCTAACTAACCTAACTAACCAGCAGACAGTTTAACTAACCTACCAAGCCTTTCTACAAGCATCCACACATTAACTCACCTGCGACACAGCAGGCTGATGCTCGCGCTCCACCTGCAGCTCCAGCAGCTCCTGTTTATCCAGGTTAGCTCGATGCTAAAAGGTTAGCTCGATGGAACTTTACCATGAACTTTAACTTCTACTTTCTCCATTAATGTACAAAAACACGCCAACTGCACGCGCGCTCGCAGCTCCACGTGCGCGCAGGTCACCCTGAACGGTTGTAGCTTATCTGGACGCCTGGCGCCCTCTGCGGCCACACTGCGGTACTGCACCTGAACAACCTGAGAAGCAGGTTCAGAAATAAAACCTCCACCTGGACGAGCTTTTATTTTGTTACATGCGTGTTAGATTATTCTTTAGTCTTTATCCTGCAGATCCAGAGACAGACGAAACATCTACACAGCTTATTTTAAAGTTTAGAGATGAAACACCATGTTAGGAAGTGGATTGGAGTTTATTTTTGTCTGTGAGGTCTACAGCATCATGCAGACAGATGTGTTATCTACATATTCAGATGATTTCTGTACAAGCAGCAAGGAGGAGGTGCAGCAGGCAGGGAGCAGTTAAATATACTTCTTTTCACTCGGAGTCTTGACCTCTACTGGTATATAAGCCGCTTCTGTGTGTGTGCACGAACAGGGTTCTTATGGGAGACCAGGGAGTTGTTTTGTTCTTGAGACGGTGGGTTGTTTGGCTGAAACAGATATGAGCGGAGTGCTCGCAGGTAGAGTCCTGATTGCTTCCTCCATACAGTTGCAGCTGGAAGACATGTTTCCATCAGCTTGTAAAGGGAACTAATCGGACTGTGGAGCCATGTTTAACACAACTGGGTTTATTCAGCAGAAGAAACGCTCATTTCTTTGTTTTGTGCTACGTTTAGCTGCTACATGATGAAGTGCCATCACACTGTTCAGTACAGAAACACAGAGACGTCAAGTTCATCCAGAAAACATTTATTAACTGAGAAGCTGAAGACATTTGGCACAAACGACTTTTCACTCAGTGACTTAAATCACAGGTAACTCCATCTTAACGACGGCTTTGACACGTGGTAGCATGTTGTGCAGCATCATGCTTAATGTCACATGCTATCTACACGCCTCCAGTGTGAAGCTTTAACACAAAAGACCATGTATGCTAAAGTTTTATTAACAGGAGTCATCATTTCCACCTGAAACCCCAAAAGTTTGAAAAGGCTCCTAAGCTAACACAGTAGCTCACATTAGCTTGTTAAAGTTAAATACATTTTATCTGGACAATGTAGAGGCTAACATAACTATAAATACTAACATTTCCCAAGTTGTTCTGCTTTAAGTGAGCAGCTAATTGTAACATCAGCTTTTGTTATCATGTTTGTGCTACTGTTTTAGCTAAACCAACAACAGTAAAGCAAATCCTGCAGCTAATATGTAGTAGCTAAGATTTAGCTTTATGCTAACAGAGCAACCAGCATCCTGTCAATTTTCTCCTCTTTGACTAATTTAACCATTAAAACTGTTTTGTTTAACATCACAGTTAAAATTTTATTTATGCTTACAATATTTTATTTAATGTAAAATAGCAACTACAGTCATATAGTTTAGACTAACATGCTGTAGAGGACAAGAATAACTAATTAGCTTTTTATGCTAAAATAGGAATAACTGTTTGATCTTGTTTAGGTTAACACTTCAACTAATGTTATCTTAGTATGCCCTAACATACTAAGATTATATCAACTGCTAAAAGTATCAATTTAAAGCCAATATAATGTCTTGTTTAGAGCCAACATCGTTGTGTAAACACAACAATTTGGCAAAAAACTTTCCTGGGATTAAAACAGCACTTTCCTGGGAATAAAACAGAACTTTCCTGGGATTAAAACAAAACTTTACTAAGATTAAAGCATAACTTTTCTGAGCCTGCAGGACGGTGATGACATTCTGCAGCTGCTCCACATGAAGGCAACACTTTCTTTGGTAAAGAAACTCCACCAACACACAGACGAGACACAAACCGACACAGGAAGCAGATAATAAGGCCGCTACAGTCTGACCAACATTGTGGAACAGGAATCCCCAACCCTGGTCCTGGAGGACCGGTGTCCTTCAGGTTTTCCAAGTGTCACTGCTGCAACACACCTGACTCAAATCAGTGTGTATTTAGGAGACATGAGCAGAGTTTCCTGAGTTTGAGTCGGGTGTTTTCCAGCAGGTCCCTCCAAGACCAGGGTTGGGATCCCTGCTGTAGAAAACACAAATAAAGGACTCTTCAGATCAGCTGCAGCTTTTTTATAACGTCTGAGGTTTGGATGAGCAGCTTGGTCAGAATGAGCTGACAGACTGTGTGGTGGCGCCCCCTGCTGCACGGAGGCTGAGTTTACCAGGCGGTAAAGGGATGTGAGGGTAAAGAGAAACATCGTTCCTGAAACATCGTCAGAATGAATCAGAGCAGAGACCTGGTCCAACATCCGGATCTGAACACACCCATATGAAGCACATATGGAAGTCCAGCTGGACACACCTGCTGTAAATAATCTCAACTTCAACACCTTGGATGACTCAGACGATCAGTTAGCGGCTCTAAATCTTCTCTAGTGAAGACTTATTATCTTCCTCATGAACCTGGAGCTGGACTCCAGCAGGGAGGCTGGATCTGAAAGATCTACAGGTTCCAACAAGCTAACAGAGGTTCTGACACCAGGTAGGGGTCAGAGGTCATCAGGCTGGAAGTGAGAGGTCATCAGACAGGAAGTGAGAGGTCATCAGACAGGAAGTCAGAGGTCATCAGACAGGAAGTCAGGGGTAATCAGACAGGAAGTCAGGGGTAATCAGACAGGAAGTCAGAGGTCATCAGACAGGAAGTCAGGGGTCATCAGACAGGAAGTCAGAGGTCATCAGACAGGAAGTCAGGGGTAATCAGACAGGAAGTCAGAGGTCATCAGACAGGAAGTCAGAGGTCATCAGACAGGAAGTCAGGGGACATCAGACAGGAAGTCAGGGGTCATCAGACAGGAAGTCAGAGGTCATCAGACAGGAAGTCAGGGGTCATCAGACAGGAAGTCAGGGGTAATCAGACAGGAAGTCAGAGGTCATCAGACAGGAAGTCAGGGGTCATCAGACAGGAAGTCAGGGGACATCAGACAGGAAGTCAGCGGTCATCAGGCTGGAAGTGAGAGGTCATCAGACATGAAGTCAGGGGTCATCAGACAGGAAGTCAGGGGTAATCAGACAGGAAGTCAGGGGACATCAGACAGGAAGTCAGGGGACATCAGACAGGAAGTCAGGGGACATCAGGGAGGAAGTCAGGGGTCATCAGACAGGAAGTCAGAGGTCATCAGGCAGGAAGTCAGGGGTCATCAGACAGGAAGTCAGAGGTCATCAGGCAGGAAGTCAGGGGACATCAGGGAGGAAGTCAGGGGTCATCAGACAGGAAGTCAGGGGACATCAGGGAGGAAGTCAGGGGTCATCAGACAGGAAGTCAGAGGTCATCAGGCAGGAAGTCAGGGGTCATCAGACAGGAAGTTGGACATGACAATGTGGAAGTTTGGTCAGCTTAACATCATCCGAGCGTCGCCTCGTCCGCCACACACCTGCAGCTCTAACCTGGAGGCTGGCGTTGTCATGGTAATGGGTGGCAGTGACCAGTTATGTGATTGGCGTCCCGCAGCAGGCGGGCAGAAGAGGTTCTGTCTAGGAGGCGGAGCTGCAGGAGGACGGGAGGTGAGCTGGTTTCTTATTGGCTGGCTTATGGACACGCCTCCTCTGTGCGTTGTCACAGCTGGGTGGGGCCACGGCTGTGCGGCTCCTCACCGCCAGAGGGGGGCGCTGTCACCAGGCTCCTTAGGTACACACAGGGGTTCCTTCTCCTGCTGGAGCCGGGTGGGGGAGGGGGTGGAGGCAATGATCCAGGGGTCCTCATGAATGACATGAGTGGCTGCATTTCCTGCACTCCTTCCTCCTCCTCCTCCTCCTCCTCCTCCTCCTTCTTCTTCTTCTTTTTCTTCTCCGGGAAACAGAAGGAGCCCTGCGACACCTGAGCGCTGATGGAGGTGGTGCTGCCCGTCGTGCTGCCTGGCGGGGTGTAGGAGGCCGGGCGGGGCCCCCCCAGCCTGGAGAGGGCGCTGATCCGAGGGTGGACGGGTTCGGCCGGGGCGGGTGGAGACGAGACACTCTCCAGGGATGAGATGCTCTGATTCCAGGCCTGCTGCAGGTCCACAGGGATGATCTTTGTAGCCTCCACCGACACACAGGGAGGAGGGGAGCCCACACCTCCTTTCCATGGCAGGTGAGGGTCATCACTGGGGGGGGATTGGGATCCAATTGATGGACTTCCTTCCAGAGCTGCTGGAACTGGAGAACAAAGAAAATCAGGAAATTTAGCAGGACTGTTGAAAAGAAGCATTTCAAATAACAGACATGTCAGACAGACACATCCAACCCCCCCATATTTGTGTCCAACATGGGGGGTTGGGGGAGGCCGATTACTCAGATCTTCTAGGAATGTTGATAAAAGCTAAGAAATCCTGAAGATCTGTCCTGTGATGGTACTCACAGGTGAGGACCTTATTCCACACCGAGAGACGGCAGAAAGACATGTTCAGGTCTGCCTGGCGCTAACTGGACCTGACTGGTCAGAGACCCCACCTTACAGGGGTGCCAACATAATCCTGGTAGGGTCATCCAAAACTAGCAGGTGGTCTCTGGATGGGGAACCAGACAAAGAACAGCTCAGTAGATGATGAACGATAAATACTGGAGCCAAGGTTTCCTTGCCTGGATGCCTGGAGCCAGCCACCTGGGTTCGGTGGCTGGTGGCCATGTCTATGGATGATGGATGGATGGATGGATGGATGACGGATGATGGATGATGGATGGATGCATTGATGGGTGGATGGATGGATGGATTGATGACGGATGGATGCACTGATGGATGGATGGATGGATGACGGATGATGGATGATGGATGACGGATGGATGGATGGATGGATGGATGGATGGATGGATGACGGATGATGGATGATGGATGGATGGATTGATGGATGGATGGATGGATGGATGACGGATGGATTGATTGATGGATGGATGGATGATGGATGGATGAATAGATGGGTGATGGATGGATGAATAGATGGGTGATGGATGGATGGATGGATAGATGGATGGATGACGGATGGATTGATTGATGGATGGATGGATGATGGATGGATGAATAGATGGGTGATGGATGGATGGATGGATAGATGGATGGATGATGGATGGATGAATAGATGGGTGATGGATGGATGGGTGGATGGTGGTGGATGGATCGATGGGTGGATGGTTGGATGGGTGATGGATGGATGGGTGGATGGATGGGTGGATGGATGACGGAGGGATTGATTTATGGATGGATGGATGGGTGGATGGGTGATGGATGGATCGATAGGTGGATGGTTGGATGGGTGATGGATGGGTGGATGGATGGGTGGATGGATGGATGGATGGGTGATGGATGGATGGATGGGTGGATGGTTGGATGGATGGATGGATGATGGGTGGAGGTTAAAACTCACCTGACTTGGGCCTCTGTTTTGGCGTTTCCACCTTGTGAGCGATGAAGGTGATGCCGACGTCTTCATCCTTCTCAGGGTCTGAATGTTCCGCTTTGGTGTCTTCAGGTTCCACAGGAACCACCACCGGGTCTGGATCTGACACAGAGGAAAGGGAGGATACTTGATATTTACGTTACTGACAAGCCAATAGGAAGGTTCCATATGAAGTGTGATCAGCCAATCAGAGCAGTGCTTGTGTCTGAGGGCCCTGTTGGGTGTAGCTATGGTTCTGCAGTACCTTTATCCTGCCAGCTGACGTTGCGTCTCGGCTTGTCCCCGCTGTCGTCCTTGGGGTCGGATCCCCGGCGCTGGAGAGAGAGGAACATAGATGGGTGGCATCTGGAATAACACTGAGTTCACATGGTTCAGACCTGAAGTCTCATTAAACTGGAACAAACCGGAACGGTCAGAACCAGCAGAGGCTGCAGAACCGATCCGGTTTTAACTTTTTATTATCCAGGTATCTACCTATCAATCCTCCTGGTATCTACCTATCAATCCTCCTGGTATCTACCTGTCAATTGTCCTGGTATCTACCGGTCAGTCATCCTGGCATCTACCTGTCAATCCTCCTGGTATCTACCTGTCCATCATCCTGGTATCTATCGGTCAGTCGTCCTGGTATCTACCTGTCACTCGTCCTGGTATATACCTGTCAATCATCCTGGTACCTACCTGTCAGTCATCCTGGCATCTACCTGTCAATCCTCCTGGTATCTACCTGTCCATCATCCTGGTATCTATCGGTCAGTCGTCCTGGTATCTACCTGTCACTCGTCCTGTTATATACCTGTCAATCATCCTGGTACCTACCTGTCAGTCATCCTGGTATCTACCTGTCAGTCATCCTGGTATCTACCCGTCAGTCATCCTGGTATCTACCCGTCAGTCATCCTGATATCTACCCGTCAGTCATCCCGGTATCTACCCGTCAGTCATCCCGGTATCTACCCGTCAGTCATCCCGGTATCTACCCGTCAGTCATCCCGGTATCTACCCGTCAGTCATCCTGGTATCTACCCGTCAGTCATCCTGGTATCTACCCGTCAGTCATCCTGGTATCTACCTGTCAGTCATCATGGAATTTACCCGTCAGTCATCCTGGTATCTACCTGTCAGTCATCCTGGTATCTACCCGTCAGTCATCCTGGTATCTACCCGTCAGTCATCCTGGTATCTACCCGTCAGTCATCCTGATATCTACCCGTCAGTCATCCTGGTATCTACCCGTCAGTCATCCTGGTATCTACCTGTCAATCATCCTGGTATCTACCAACCGTCAGTCATCCAGGTATCTACCCGTCAGTCATCCTGACATCTACCTGAAAACTACACAGATGAGTGTGAGGATGGTATCTACCTTCTTTAGGCTTCGTTCCTTCTTGTGTCTCTTGTGTCGAGTGGATTTGAAGGTCTCCATCCGACTCCTCATGTTCCTCTGGAACACCTCGCGGTCCTGGCGCTCCTTCTCTCCCAGAGGCATGAAGTGGCGGCTGTAGTGGGACTGGTACTGTACAAAAAACGGGACACAGGAACTCAGGTTGTCTTCCAGTACTCCTGGATCACCTGAGACCATCGACATGAGGGGAGCATTAAGCTAATCCTGATGGAGGATTACCCTTCTCCTGGGCTTGTACAGGTTTCCAGTAAGGACATGATGGGTCTCCATGTCCTCCTCCACTTTGGCTCCAGGAATGTTATCGATGACCTGGAGGTCCAGACAGACCCCGCTGCCGTTCTCTCGCCTGGAAGAGAAACAATCACCTCGGTTTCAGCTCCGTCTCTCAGATGGACCAGAGGACCCAGATAGAACCGGTTCAAACGAGGGATCATGTGACCTTACAGGTAGTTGGTGACATTGGTGACTTCAGGGAATGAAGCTCTGCTGGCCATCGAGGGAAGAGACAGTCTGGCTGAAGTCAGGACATTCCCACCCTGTCAGGTCAAAGGTCAAATCAACAGGCTGATCAGGAACCTTCTGCAGAGCTGATTCCATTCATGTGCATATCAATAAATCCATTCAAGTATTTATCAATAAATCTGTTGGTGCGTTAACAGGAAGAAGCAGGATAAACTAATGGTTTCATATGGGAAGTCCCAGTTTAGGTATTCCAGACGTTCCCAGTTTAAGTCATCCAGGCGGTCCAGTCCTGGTTTAAGTTTAGCTGGAGCTCCACCTGGTGGCGTCTGGAGGAACTACCAGACATCTGCAGAAAGTCAGGGCAGACGTGGGATGAACTGATGTCCCTAAACGCAGCAGGAACCAAGCTGGATTATTGCTAATATGAGGGTCATGTGGAGATCAGGAAACTGGTTTCCTCAGATCAGGATCAGGAGGACTGGAAATGGAGATCATCCAGGAAACATGAGATGATGATTTTACTATATTTTTACTATTCTTAATATTAACTGAGAGAAACAGGAATCCAATTATTCCCCTGCTGGATCAGGCTCCTGAACATCCCAGGTGTATGTTCTGTGGCGACTTTACCTGGTCAATGACGCTAATGGCGTCCCTGATGTTGATCTTCTGATACGCCTCCCAGAGCTCGCTCTTCCTGTAGACTGACTTCCTCAGCAGCAGCTTGCTCAGGTAGTTCTTATCAAACTGTTCCCACCTGGAGACAAACGCACTTCTATAAACCAGTTTCTGGATTTCTGGAAGCTCAAAAACTTCATGCAGTAAACTAATTCTACAGGCATTTTAGTCCCTGAATATTATCATTGATACAATAGAAAGACTGGAGGACGATTACACGTAATCACACAAGAAATAAATAATAACAAGTAATAAATAATAAATGAATAGAAATAGGAATGGTCTAGTTTGCAAGATAAAGCATTGCAAAAGCTAAAAGCGCTTAGCGTTAGCTTCTAATGTGGGATTCAAAGCTCTTAGCGTTAGCTGCTAATGTAGGAGTCAAAGCTCTTAGCGTTAGCTGCTAATGTAGGGGTCAAAGCGCTTAGCGTGAGCTGCTAATGTAGGGGTCAAAGCTCTTAGCATTAGCTGCTAATGTAGGGGTCAAAGCGCTTAGCATTTGCTGCTAATGTGGGGGTCAAAGCGCTTAGCGTTTGCTGCTAATGTAGGGGTCAAAGCGCTTAGCGTGAGCTGCTAATGTAGGGGTCAAAGCTCTTAGCGTTAGCTGCTAATGTAGGGGTCAAAGTGCTTAGCGTTTGCTGCTAATGTAGGGGTCAAAGCGCTTAGCGTTAGCTGCTAATGTGGGAGTCAAAGAGCTTAGCATTAGCTACCAGCATTTTTATCATTGTTCTTCCCTCTTGTGCAGAGACAAACATTCGTGCATAGATAGCAACAAAATACCACGTAAATACAATGTTAGCAGCGGATTGACCTTTTCTGTCCACCTTTTCCATCCACCCATATAATATAAGTATCAATATCAACAATTTAAAAACCAGTACTGGTGAATTATAGTACCAGTCACCAGTTTGGACACACTTTCCAATTAAATCCAATGGGAAAGTGTGTCCAAACTGGTGGTTGGTACTGTGTTTATTCATGAACAGGTTACCTGCTCCAACAGCATCACAGCGTTAATGACAGATAAATGTTACTTTTCAACGTCCTGATGAAACAGTTTTATTCTTCACATCTCATAGAACGTGTTGACGTTAGTAAAATCGATACAGAGCACTGGATCCATCTTAAGCTGGAATATGACTAAGAAATTAATATACCCTGTTCAGCTGTGCACGTTCCTGCGATGTGCACGTTGTTGTCTACATAACATGTATAAAAGATGGGCGGAGCCTCTGCTGGCGGATGGGCGGGGCCTCAGCTATTTCTGAAGAGCTGAATTGAAGCTCGGTGGGCGGTTCCTACCATCACCATCTTGGCAGCGTCATGTGTGTCGTCTCACCCGGAAAATACAAATATGGGCAAAGAGGTGGAGCTGAGAGGGGGGCTGTGAGCGTCATGGTGGATGATTGACATCGAGCGAACTCCGAGCTGCCTGTAGCTAAGAGCTAACCGAGCTAACCTGGAAAAAACAGGAGCTAACCAGCTAACGGAGGAAGCGGGCTAAAGCTAAGTCACGTTGTTAACCGGCTAAAAACCGCGCTTGTTCTACGTTCTTCTGACTTGAAGCGGGAGATCAGGTACCTGTCAATCAAAAGGACTGCTTGGCTTGAGTGCATGCACTCGTCTGTGTGTGGTCGCATCACGGCGATGTTCATGAGGTTCCAGCAGCCTTCAGAGCCGCAGTGAACATATTTAGTTCCAGTAAATGCAGCACATCCAGCCTTTCCACCGGATTTACCGTCACTGAAAGCCGACATTTACAGCAACAATGAGAGCTACAGAAACCACGTAAACATCCAGCTCCACCAGAGGAGGCCACATACCATGACGTTGTTCGGTTTGAGTACTAAACCAAGCGATTCCAGTCAGCACAGCGAATGAACCTGCAGCAGCTGAGCAGAACTGGAGGCGACTTGTTGAAGCGAGGCTTTTTGATCCCCTGTGTCTGCCGTAGCTGTGAAAGGTGCTGGAAACGTTCTACATTAGACACGTCTTAACGTCTCTTTAAGCTGACTGCCATCCACACGGCGGGGAACAATGGCAGGATGTGTTTGTGTCTCTGCAGGTTTACGTTGACTCACTTATCTCTCCAGTGATGGTATCCCTGCAGTCCTGCAATGTCCTCCACTGCAGCCAGGATGTGGTCAAAGGCCTGCAAACATGCACATGCTCAGTTCAACAGTTCGACAAGGAGGAGGACAGTCATTAATCTGTCCAAACTCCGTCCCTTTGGGGACAGAGGAGGTTCCAGACTGCGTGGTCAGACGGAGATACTTGTAAACTGTTTGAAAGGGGTGTGGCTTATTTAAGGGGCGTGGCTTATCCATTTTCTAAAAATACAGAATTAAGACATTAAAAAGTCATCTAACAGGATTAAATCCGGCTGTGAGCTGCAGCAGGACGACTGGAACATCTAATTTCTAACTGTCACTAAACGCCTCTCACCTGCTCTGCTGTGAGGAAGATGAAGGAGAAGAATGGAAGGAGGAGGAAGAAGAGAAAGGAGGAGAAGAAGAGTCACCCTCTCATGGATCTCCTCGTTGATGGTCGGCTTCCGGTTGGTGGAACGAGGAACTTTGAGCCAGTTCACCAGCGGTTTGATGGTCAGACCCTGAAACGGGACGAGGACAGAGACGGGTCAGGACGAGGCGATTTGGAACCGGAGTCCACCTGTGACGTCTGAGCTGAGTTAGTGGACAGAAAATTCTAGTTTTCCATCCTGAAGTTATTATTTGAGTACTCAACAAAAAGTTTCAGGATAATCTGCAGGTCCGACGTCAGAATGTAACGCAGGGTTCGACCAGCAGGGGGCAGAAGACCAGCAGAGTTTCCACCAGACGGTGATGAAATGTGTCATTAACTGAGCCGTGAGATCAGAACGGCGTCTCGCTGGCCGAGCTAAAGGAGATGTTTGGAGGACGGATGTGTCCCAGGTCAGCCTGTCCATCGTGTCCAGATGCTTTCCAGACCAGACCCTCCTTCTGCACACATGCGGACATGAGAATGAGGTCACCTGACCACGCTTCTTCATGCAGAACCTTCCAGTAAATGTGAACTGGTGGGAACGGGACCTGGACAAGGTTAGTTTCTGCGGTCTCAGCTGGATGTCGGACAGATCCAGGACAGGTCTTTGTGAGTCGGCTGAGTTATGGCTTTAAATCAGCGTTTCCAGACTCTAAGTAAAGCACAAATCTTTCAGTGGATCCGTTTACAATGTGAACTCATTTATTTGGAGGTAGTTGCATCTCAGGAGGAACCAGGAGACACGTAGACCGCCACCCTTTACTGGTCTTCCCCTCCGGGTTTCCACCCGCGATGAAGAGTTGTCTCTAAATGACGTGCTTTGGCGTTAAAACGCTGAAGTCAGATAATCTGCAGGAAAAGAGCTTTTATGCCTCTCAGGTGATTTATTTCCTCAACTTGCAGCTTAATGTGGGACATTTTCCTGTGGATCTACCTTCAGCTTCACTGCTGACATTCATTTTAGCAAACGGTTCCGACCAGTAAGTTCTGGACCATAATGAATCAGTTGAACTGGTTGGTTGTGTGTAGCAGACGCTGTCCAGCTGGGCGCCATGAGGTCACTTCAGAGGTTCAAGAACACCTGCCCGTTATCGCGTGGGTAGCGGCAGCATTAGCTGCTAGCAGCAGCATTAGCCGCTAGCTGCAGCATTAGCCGCTAGCTGCAGCATTAGCTACTACCCTAAACACTAGCGGCGTCGCCACGTTCAGCAAAGACAGGAACCCTAACCCAGACTAGACCAGACCGGATCCAACCAGACCAGATCCGACCAGACCAGACCATACCGGATCCAACCAGACTAGACCAGACCGGATCCAACCAGACCAGATCCGACCAGACCAGACCATACCGGATCCAACCAGACTAGACCAGACCGGATCCAACCAGACCAGATCCGACCAGACCAGACCAGACCGGATCCAACCAGACTAGACCAGACCGGATCTGACCAGACCAGATTCGACCAGACCAGACCGGATCCAACCAGACTAGACCAGACCGGATCTGACCAGACCAGATTCGACCAGACCATACCGGATCCAACCAGACCAGATCCGACCAGACCAGACCAGACCGGATCCAACCAGACTAGACCAGACCGGATCTGACCAGACCAGATTCGACCAGACCATACCGGATCCAACCAGACTAGACCAGACCGGATCTGACCAGACCAGATCCGACCAGACCAGACCGGATCCAACCAGACTAGACCAGACCTGATCTGACCAGACCAGATCCGACCAGACCAGACCGGATCCAACCAGATTAGACCAGACCGGATCCAACCAGACCAGATCAGACTAGACCAGATCCGACCAGACCAGACCAAGTCTTTAATATTTTGAGCTGAACTACGATGTTGTTTCCTACGGGAAATGGGCTTTAGGTCTATGAACCAGCTGTTTCTGGGGCTCGGTTAAAAACTGGTGCCGACCGAGTCTTTTGCCCGATCAGGTCAAACCTGCAGTTCTCCGTGGCTTGTTCTTGGCACTTCGGTCGGTTTTAAATGCGAGAAATAATTATGATGCGACTGGTTCTCAGGAAGAGTTCTGCCTGGCAGGTAGAAGGAGGCGGAGTCTCTCCTACCTGGAACATGACGGTGAAGAAGACCACCACGATGGTCGTGGCCACGAAGTAGTCCTTGGCTTTGACCTGCTCACCGTCCAGCAGCACCACCAGGGCGAAGGCCACCGCCCCCCGCAGTCCGCCATACGACATCACCACCTGGTCGATCTTGTCCAGCGGGACCAGGCGGAACCGGTTCAGAACCCAGGTCTGACCGACCACACCTGAGAACAGGCAGAGGTTCTACTGATCCACAAGCACAGACTCAGCTCCTCCTGAAAAACCAAAGCGGTCAGAAAGACCCGGACCGACTGACCCACGGCTCTGAAGATGAAGATGAAGACCAGCGTGCAGGACACCAGGCCCGTGTCCCAGGCCCACTTGGACTTGTCCACCGCCGAAATGCCGAGGAAGATGAAGATGATGGTCTCGGCGATGCTGGCCAAGGTCTTCATGGTGTATTTGACGGTGGTCCGGGACTTCTGAGAGATGTTGGCCTCCACGTATTTGTTGGCGCCAATGCCGCAGAAGGTCATTCTGAAAGCAGAGATGGCGATGTGATGCAACAACATGAGGCGGTGATGTCATTGTCTGAGCCGGAGGCACGGGCTTACGACAAGATGGCGGACAGCGAGAAGAGCTCGGCGGTCAGGTACGCCAGGTAGACCAGCAGGAAGACGAAGAGCGGCTCGATGATGCGGACCTTCTTGGTGAAACGGGTGACAAAGCCCAGGATGACGGCGAAAACCAGACCCACCAGAGTCCCCCCGACGCTGACGATGAGGAAGGAGGCTGTGGAGGAGGAAGAGGAAGAGTGTGGGGGCATGTTCACCTGCGCCAGGTGTGTCTTTGCTCTGCACACTTACCTACTCCTTTAAAGTAATCGGCTGTCTGGACGTTCTCTGCTCCAACCTCCACGAAGGAGATGTAGACCTTGTAGAGAACCTGCAGGAGACAGAGAGGACTCCCGTTGTCATGGCAACCGGTCAGCCAATCAGACAGAGGCAGCGAGGAACTGTTCGCACTCTGGGCGTTTTATTTACTTTATTTATTTTTATTGTTTCCAAACAAGATGGAGGCAACAAAGACAACCTGTACCGACTCTGTCTTCCTTATGCCTATGTCCAACTGACTGGTTCTGACAGTCCAGGTTCTCTTCTGTTTAGTTCTGTTCAGGTCCACGATCAGGTTCCCCGACTCCCCAGTCTTTAGTCCAGTTTCTGGATCACCATCCATCCATCCCGTCTCAGAACCTCTGACTGCCAGATTCTGGCAGACCCGGACCGGTTTACTGCTGTGGGGTCCTGGTTTCATCTGGGAAAGTTCTAATGGTTCTGATCCTGGTTCTGATTGTTTGTCTTCCAGCGTTCCTGCAGGGATCGGAAGTCAAGGCTGCGGTATTCCCAAGTCTGGTTTCCTGGTTCTGGTTCTGGTTCTAGTCCTGGTTCTGGTTCTGGTCCTGGTTCTGGTTCAGGAGGTCAAGGCTGCAGTATTCCCAGGTCTGGTTTCCTGGTTCTGGTTCTGGTCCTGGTTCTGGTCCTGATTCAGGAGGTCAAGGCTGCGGTATTCCCAAGTCTGGTTTCCTGGTTCTGGTTCTGGTTCTGGTTCTGGTTCTGGTTCTAGTCCTGGTTCTGGTTCTGGTTCTGGTTCTGGTCCTGGTTCTGGTTCTGGTCCTGGTTCTGGTTCTGGTTCAGGAGGTCAAGGCTGCAGTATTCCCAGGTCTGGTTTCCTGGTTCTGGTTCTGGTCCTGGTTCTGGAGTTTTAAGGGAACTGGATGTGTTGTGCGGCGTTCCTGCAGGGATCGGAGGTCAGGGCTGCGGTATTCCCGGGTCTGGTTTCCTGGTCCTGGTCCTGGTTCTGGAGTTTTAAGGGAACTGGATGTGTTGTGCGGCGTTCCTGCAGGGATCGGAGGTCAGGGCTGCGGTATTCCCGCGGTTTGGGATTAGTTTAGGATTTACTCTGCAGCAGTAAATCTGTTCTCAGCTTCTCCACATGTTCCTGCAGCTTTCTCTCCAAAGCCCAGGCTCCCCGGTCCGGTCCGGTCCGGGCCGGTCTGGTCCGGTCTGGTCTAGTCCGGTCCAAGGTCCTGCAGAACTTATGCAGAACACACGGGTCTAAACAGCAGACCTGGTCCACAAAGACCCAGACCTGTCCAGAACCTCTCCCTGCTGCTGTCTCAGAGTCTACAAAATACAAAGTTCAGTCCACATGACTGACCTCATAAGCTTCTCTGTTGCCGTGGCAACGCAGACATACAGGACGAGGTATGTGTCCACACGGAGCGTGTGCAGAGTTTTTTGGCTCTCAGGAGACAAAACAGAGATGGATTCAGTCCGGAACGAGTCCTCCAGACCCTCAGGATCAAACCGGATCTTCTAGGTTCTGATAAAAGATCCGGATGGACTGGGAAAAACTGATCCAGGTTCTCAGGGTTCCTGATGTGTCTGGTGTTTCACCTGGTGGTCCGGTGGTCTCAGCAGAAGTTCCACATAATGAAAAGCCAGCACCTTAATCTAAACCTGGACCGGTTCTATCCAAGCATCTGGACTGTTGCTGGATTTGTTGACCAGATCTGGACTTCTAGTTCAGACCTGGACTTCAGGCCAGTTCTGAACCGGTTCTACCTGGGCTTGTGGACCAGTTCTTAAGCTCAGGACCGGCGCTCACCACGGTGACGGCGTCGTTGACCAGCGACTCTCCGAACACGATGATGAAGAGCGTGTCATTGACATGGACCTCTTCAAACACGGCCAGGACCGCCACCGGGTCCACGGCTGAGATCAGGGCGCCAAACAGCAGAAAGTCCATCAGTCCGGCCTCCACACGCTCATCTGCACACAAACACATCAACACGTCACACCGTCTTCACCTGGAATTCACCTTAACAGGTATGAGGTACCGGTTAACATGCGTCCGACATGTTACCACCCCATATATGGTATAAAAGATGGGCGGAGTCTCCATGACGTCACCCGTAGGTTTCTGAAGAGCTGAATTGAAGCTCGGTGGGCGGTTCCTACCATCACCATCTTGGCAGCTTCATGCGCGTCGTCTCACCCGCAAAATACAAATATGGGCAAAGAGGTGGAGCTGAGAGGGGGGCTGTGAGCGTCATGGTGGATGATTGACATCGAGCGAACTCCGAGCTTTCTGTAGGTAAGAGCTAACCGAGCTAACCCGGAGATAACAGGAGCTAACCAGCTAACGGAGGTAAGCGGGCTAAAGCTAAGTCACGTTGTTAACCGGCTAAAAACCGCGGTTGTTCTACGTTCTTCTGACTTGGAGCGGGAGATCGGGTACCTGTCAATCAAAAGGACACGCCCCTAAATATGCCGAAATTTGAGATTAAATTACTTTTAAACGGGCGAGTTAGAGAAAAATTCACTTGATGGTAAACCTATTAAACCTAAAATGGATTTTGTACCAGGCTGTAAACATGTTTATTCCTGCTGTAAACATGTATATTCCTGCTGTAAACATGTATATTCCTGCTGTAAACATGTTTATTCCTGCTGTAAACATGTTTATTCCTGCTGTAAACATGTATATTCCTGCTGTAAACATGTTTATTCCTGCTGTAAACATGTTTATTCCTGCTGTAAACATGTTTATTCCTGCTGTAAACATGTATATTCCTGCTGTAAACATGTTTATTCCTGCTGTAAACATGTTTATTCCTGCTGTAAACATGTATATTCCTGCTGTAAACATGTTTATTCCTGCTGTAAACATGTTTATTCCTGCTGTAAACATGTTTATTCCTGCTGTAAACATGTATATTCCTGCTGTAAACATGTTTATTCCTGCTGTAAACATGTTTATTCCTGCTGTAAACATGTTTATTCCTGCTGTAAACATGTTTATTCCTGCTGTAAACATGTATATTCCTGCTGTAAACATGTTTATTTCTGCTGTAAACATGTTTATTCCTGCTGTGAAGTTGGTCTTTTTAACATGGGAGTCTACGAGGATTTGCTCTGTTTTGCAGCCCCTAGTGGACGAAGGGGGAACTGCAGTTTTATACACTTCTGCATAGGCTTCACTTTTAACCGCCGAAGGCTCCGTCCATCATTCACATACAGTCTATGTACCACCCCCTTCCTTCCATTGCCTCTAATCCCGCCCACCCCATCTGACCCCGCCCCTTACCTATGACGCCCAGCAGCTTGGTGGCGAACAGGCAGAACCCGGTGCAGAAGGCGTTCCACAGCGTTCCCACTACGGCGTACGTCAGGATGGCTCCCAGGTTGTCGAAGAAGAGACGTGCAGGCATGAAGTAGCCGGCGTCGCCCACGATGGTCGGCAGCAGGAAGAGAAAGAAGAGGGCGGGGTCAAGCTGGTACAGCTGCTTCTTATTGGCTATGAGGACGATCCCACCCAGAACCAGACCAATTAGGATCAGCATGCAGCTCTCTGGAACCACGGTGGTGAAGCGCTGGGAGAAGTGGAACACTGCAGACACAGACCAAAACCAGGATCAGATCCAGGATCAGGTGCAGAATTGGGTCCAGGATTTGACCAGGTGCAGAATCAGATCCAGGATCAGGTTCATAATTAGACCAGGATTAGGTCCAGGATCAGGTTCATAATTAGACCAGGATTAGGTCCAGGATCAGGTCAAGGATCACACCAGTAGCAGGTCCAGGATCAGATTAGGATTATGTCCAGGATCAAACCAGGATCAGGATTAGATCCAGAATCAGGTCCAGGATCAGACCAGGATAATGTCCAGGATCAAACCAGGATCAGGATTAGATCCAGAATCAGGTCCAGGATCAGACCAGGATAATGTCCAGAATCAGGTCCATAATAAGACCATAATCAGGTCTAGGATTAGGTTAAAGATCAGAACAGATCCATTGATCTGCAGAACGTCATTCAACCATCCATCTATCCATTCAACCATCCATCCATTCAACCACCCATCTATTCAACCATCCATCCATTCAACCATCCATCCATTCAACCATCCATCCATTCAACCACCCATCCATTCAACCACCCATCCATTCAACCACCCATCTATTCAACCACCCATCTATTCAACCAACCATCCATTCAACCATCCATCCATTCAACCAACCATTCAATCAACCATCCATTCAACCAACCATCCATTCAACCAACCATCCATTCAACCAACCATCCATTCAACCATCCATCCATTCAACCAACCATCCATTCAACCAACCATCCATTCAACCAGCCATCTATTCAACCAGCCATCTATTCAACCAGCCATCCATTCAACCAACCATCCATTCAACCATCCATCCATTCAACCACCCATCCATTCAACCACCCATCCATTCAACCATCCATCATCCATCCATCATCCTGCTACACAGTTCTTCTAGCTGGTTGCAACACTGTAGCTTTGCTTCATGTGTAATAATGGGGCATTGCATATTATTACATATAATTTTTCTGGATTCAGCAAAATGCTCATTTCCATCCATCCATTTTCTTAAGCACTCAAGGGTCTCAGGGAATCTGGAGTCTATCCCTGCAACCATTGCGTTAGAGGAAGATACACAGAACCATCACAGAACATAATTTCCATCCATAGTCCCATAACAGAAAACACTGCCAACATGCATAGCCAACTCATCACTGCTCAAAGAAAAAGAAAATGGAGGATAAGAAAGTAAAGAATCTAGAAAACCTGCTGTCCTTCAGTCGGGAACTTTGAGACTAAATAAAAAATCAACCAATAAAAACAAATTTACATGAATCAGCTGTTCGGTCATCAATCACCTTGATAGTTTATTTATCACCTTTAGAACAGAGAACCTTGTTCCTATCTAGAACCAGTTTGTAGTTTTTTTAAGGGAATAAATGGACAGAGTGGTTGTTAGGAGTAATCTGATTACATTAAGATTCATCCTCATATTAACCGTGTTTAAATGTTCAGACATGACGCGTGTTACATGTATGTTATACGTCTCATGTGTAACTAGCATGTTAAACATCAGCTTTCCATAAGCTTTTTAGAATCAATGACTTCAGGAAAATAATGACTCGTCATCACCATGGCAACCTTTACAGCTTTTACCAGGCTCCTCTGATTGGCTTATGTGTTTACGATGGTGTGACATCGATAAAGGACAAGAATCAGACATTTCACTGTGTCTGTGTCTGTGTGTGTGTGTGTGTGCACGTAGCTGGAATCCATCATCTGTTTCGAGTCACGTGCACGCTTCCTGGTCTGCTGGTGAGTCATAGAGCAGCAGGACAATAGCATGCTCCTGGTAGCGTGTTCATGTGTCACAGGTTGCTGTTCTGCACGGACTCACATGACCCTGCAGAACTCTGCATCCCGGTTGCCTCCTGATCAGGAATATAAGCCGCAAGTCTTCAGGTCTGGAACCGGATGAAAAGCAAACTTCCTGAATGTTTCCTGACACATAAACGGAATACAAAGAAAAAATGTTTCAGCAGAAGCAAGCTACAGCTGGTTCTGCTGGTTCCGACCCGTAAATAAAACTCTTTGCTCCAAGAACACATGAAGAACCGTCTGGAAAAAAAGTGATGCTTTAAATATTAACAGACGGTCATTTTGCCTCATGGTTCTGGTTCCTAAAGCTAATTCTGAACCGGGTCAGTGACATCTAGTCAGAATGTTCTGTCCACTACAGAGGCAACCTTCTGTCCTTATCTGGGTTGTGTCTGACTTCCTGTCTGAGATCCAGTTCTGGAGCAGATGGAACTATTTTCAGTCGTGGATGAATCTGTAGACGTTCCACATGGACTGAATGTCCTCAGTGCTTCTGTCCTCCAGCCATCTGGTGTGTAGGTGCTTCCGCTGTGTGTGTTAATTATAGTGAAAAGCTAAATCTGCAGGATAAATGCAGGATTATATGTAACGTGTTACAGTAGCGTGTTACAGGTAGTGTGTAATATGTAACATGTAGTGTGTTACATGTAGCCTGTAATATGTAACATGTAGTGTGTTACATGTAGCCTGTAATATGTAGCATGTAATATGTAGCCTGTAATATGTAGCATGTTACATGTAGTCTCTTATACATAGCATGTTACATGTAGTGTGTTACATGTAGCCTGTAATATGTAGCATGTAACATTTAGTGTTACATGTAGCCTGTAATATGTAGCATGTAACATGTAGTGTGTTACATGTAGCCTGTAATATCTAGCATGTAACATGGAGTGTGTTACATGTAGCCTGTAATATGTAGCATGTAACATGTAGTCTCTTATACATAGCATGTTACATGTAGCGTGTTACATTTAGCCTGTAATATGTAGCATGTAACATGTAGTGTGTTACATGTAGCCTGTAATATGTAGCATGTAACATGTAGTGTGTTACATGTAGCCTGTATGATCCAGAACCAGAACCATTCACCACCGACCCAGAACTTCCATCAAACGTCTCTAACTGTGGTGAACACAGTGTTTTGGTAACCGTGGCAACCAGGGCGTCCCGTGGAGGTTCCACCTTCCAGCCGGTGAAGCTCGGCGGTTTTGTCTTGGATCAGGATTTTATCTTGCCTGAAACAACAGCTGAGGCGACAGAACAGATATGGTTCTACAGGGTTCTACATCGGTGCTTCTTCGGTTCTAGGTACCCGCTCAGCTCCAATCCGCAGAAATCTGCAGAACAGCAGGGAGGACAGGAACCGGATGTCCCAGACCTGGAAAGGTTCCTGTTGAAAGGCCGCAGGTTTGAATCCCGGCCGGGATTCTGCTGCTTCCCTGACCCACTTCCTGTCAAAGTACCGCTAAAATAAAACTAAAGGAATATAAAAACTCCTCAGACTCCAGACCAGCAGAACCTCTTCAGACTCCAGACCAGCAGAACCTCTTCAGACTCCAGACCAGCAGAACCTCCTCAGACTCCAGACCAGCAGAACCTCCTCAGACTCCAGACCAGCAGAACCTCCTCAGACTCCAGACCAGCAGAACCTCCTCAGACTCCAGACCAGCAGAACCTCCTCAGACTCCAGACCAGCAGAACCTCCTCAGACTCCAGACCAGCAGAACCTCTTCAGACTCCAGACCAGCAGAACCTCCTCAGACTCCAGACCAGCAGAACCTCCTCAGACTCCAGACCAGCAGAACCTCCTCAGACTCCAGACCAGCAGAACCTCCTCAGACTCCAGACCAGCAGAACCTCTTCAGACTCCAGACCAGCAGAACCTCTTCAGACTCCAGACCAGCAGAACCTCCTCAGACTCCAGACCAGCAGAACCTCCTCAGACTCCAGACCAGCAGAACCTCTTCAGACTCCAGACCAGCAGAACCTCCTCAGACTCCAGACCAGCAGAACCTCCTCAGACTCCAGACCAGCAGAACCTCTTCAGACTCCAGACCAGCAGAACCTCCTCAGACTCCAGACCAGCAGAACCTCTTCAGACTCCAGACCAGCAGAACCTCCTCAGACTCCAGACCAGCAGAACCTCCTCAGACTCCAGACCAGCAGAACCTCTTCAGACTCCAGACCAGCAGAACCTCCTCAGACTCCAGACCAGCAGAACCTCTTCAGACTCCAGACCAGCAGAACCTCTTCAGACTCCAGACCAGCAGAACCTCTTCAGACTCCAGACCAGCAGAACCTTCTCAGACTCCAGACCAGCAGAACCTCCTCAGACTCCAGACCAGCAGAACCTCTTCAGACTCCAGACCAGCAGAACCTCCTCAGACTCCAGACCAGCAGAACCTCTTCAGACTCCAGACCAGCAGAACCTCCTCAGACTCCAGACCAGCAGAACCTCCTCAGACTCCAGACCAGCAGAACCTCTTCAGACTCCAGACCAGCAGAACCTCCTCAGACTCCAGACCAGCAGAACCTCTTCAGACTCCAGACCAGCAGAACCTCCTCAGACTCCAGACCAGCAGAACCTCCTCAGACTCCAGACCAGCAGAACCTCCTCAGACTCCAGACCAGCAGAACCTCCTCAGACTCCAGACCAGCAGAACCTTCTCAGACTCCAGACCAGCAGAACCTTCTCAGACTCCAGACCAGCAGAACCTCCTCAGACTCCAGACCAGCAGAACCTCCTCAGACTCCAGACCAGCAGAACCTTCTCAGACTCCAGACCAGCAGAACCTCCTCAGACTCCAGACCAGCAGAACCTCCTCAGACTCCAGACCAGCAGAACCTCTTCAGACTCCAGACCAGCAGAACCTCCTCAGACTCCAGACCAGCAGAACCTCCTCAGACTCCAGACCAGCAGAACCTCTTCAGACTCCAGACCAGCAGAACCTCTTCAGACTCCAGACCAGCAGAACCTCCTCAGACTCCAGACCAGCAGAACCTCTTCAGACTCCAGACCAGCAGAACCTCCTCAGACTCCAGACCAGCAGAACCTCTTCAGACTCCAGACCAGCAGAACCTTCTCAGACTCCAGACCAGCAGAACCTCTTCAGACTCCAGACCAGCAGAACCTCCTCAGACTCCAGACCAGCAGAACCTCCTCAGACTCCAGACCAGCAGAACCTTCTCAGACTCCAGACCAGCAGAACCTCCTCAGACTCCAGACCAGCAGAACCTCCTCAGACTCCAGACCAGCAGAACCTCCTCAGACTCCAGACCAGCAGAACCTTCTCAGACTCCAGACCAGCAGAACCTCCTCAGACTCCAGACCAGCAGAACCTCCTCAGACTCCAGACCAGCAGAACCTCCTCAGACTCCAGACCAGCAGAACCTTCTCAGACTCCAGACCAGCAGAACCTCTTCAGACTCCAGACCAGCAGAACCTCCTCAGACTCCAGACCAGCAGAACCTCCTCAGACTCCAGACCAGCAGAACCTCCTCAGACTCCAGACCAGCAGAACCTCCTCAGACTCCAGACCAGCAGAACCTCCTCAGACTCCAGACCAGCAGAACCTCCTCAGACTCCAGACCAGCAGAACCTCCTCAGACTCCAGACCAGCAGAACCTTCTCAGACTCCAGACCAGCAGAACCTCTTCAGACTCCAGACCAGCAGAACCTCCTCAGACTCCAGACCAGCAGAACCTCCTCAGACTCCAGACCAGCAGAACCTCTTCAGACTCCAGACCAGCAGAACCTCCTCAGACTCCAGACCAGCAGAACCTCCTCAGACTCCAGACCAGCAGAACCTCCTCAGACTCCAGACCAGCAGAACCTCTTCAGACTCCAGACCAGCAGAACCTCCTCAGACTCCAGACCAGCAGAACCTCCTCAGACTCCAGACCAGCAGAACCTCCTCAGACTCCAGACCAGCAGAACCTTCTCAGACTCCAGACCAGCAGAACCTCCTCAGACTCCAGACCAGCAGAACCTCCTCAGACTCCAGACCAGCAGAACCTCTTCAGACTCCAGACCAGCAGAACCTCCTCAGACTCCAGACCAGCAGAACCTCCTCAGACTCCAGACCAGCAGAACCTCCTCAGACTCCAGACCAGCAGAACCTCCTCAGACTCCAGACCAGCAGAACCTTCTCAGACTCCAGACCAGCAGAACCTCCTCAGACTCCAGACCAGCAGAACCTCCTCAGACTCCAGACCAGCAGAACCTCCTCAGACTCCAGACCAGCAGAACCTCTTCAGACTCCAGACCAGCAGAACCTCCTCAGACTCCAGACCAGCAGAACCTCTTCAGACTCCAGACCAGCAGAACCTCCTCAGACTCCAGACCAGCAGAACCTCCTCAGACTCCAGACCAGCAGAACCTCCTCAGACTCCAGACCAGCAGAACCTCCTCAGACTCCAGACCAGCAGAACCTCCTCAGACTCCAGACCAGCAGAACCTCTTCAGACTCCAGACCAGCAGAACCTCCTCAGACTCCAGACCAGCAGAACCTTCTCAGACTCCAGACCAGCAGAACCTCCTCAGACTCCAGACCAGCAGAACCTCTTCAGACTCCAGACCAGCAGAACCTCCTCAGACTCCAGACCAGCAGAACCTCTTCAGACTCCAGACCAGCAGAACCTCCTCAGACTCCAGACCAGCAGAACCTCCTCAGACTCCAGACCAGCAGAACCTCCTCAGACTCCAGACCAGCAGAACCTCCTCAGACTCCAGACCAGCAGAACCTCCTCAGACTCCAGACCAGCAGAACCTCCTCAGACTCCAGACCAGCAGAACCTCCTCAGACTCCAGACCAGCAGAACCTCCTCAGACTCCAGACCAGCAGAACCTCTTCAGACTCCAGACCAGCAGAACCTCCTCAGACTCCAGACCAGCAGAACCTCCTCAGACTCCAGACCAGCAGAACCTTCTCAGACTCCAGACCAGCAGAACCTCTTCAGACTCCAGACCAGCAGAACCTCTTCAGACTCCAGACCAGCAGAACCTCCTCAGACTCCAGACCAGCAGAACCTCTTCAGACTCCAGACCAGCAGAACCTTCTCAGACTCCAGACCAGCAGAACCTCCTCAGACTCCAGACCAGCAGAACCTCCTCAGACTCCAGACCAGCAGAACCTCCTCAGACTCCAGACCAGCAGAACCTCCTCAGACTCCAGACCAGCAGAACCTTCTCAGACTCCAGACCAGCAGAGCCTCCTCAGACTCCAGACCAGCAGAACCTCCTCAGACTCCAGACCAGCAGAACCTCCTCAGACTCCAGACCAGCAGAACCTCTTCAGACTCCAGACCAGCAGAACCTCCTCAGACTCCAGACCAGCAGAACCTCTTCAGACTCCAGACCAGCAGAACCTCCTCAGACTCCAGACCAGCAGAACCTCTTCAGACTCCAGACCAGCAGAACCTTCTCAGACTCCAGACCAGCAGAACCTCCTCAGACTCCAGACCAGCAGAACCTCCTCAGACTCCAGTCCAGCAGAACCTTCTCAGACTCCAGACCAGCAGAGCCTCCTCAGACTCCAGACCAGCAGAACCTCCTCAGACTCCAGACCAGCAGAACCTCCTCAGACTCCAGACCAGCAGAACCTCTTCAGACTCCAGACCAGCAGAACCTCCTCAGACTCCAGACCAGCAGAACCTCCTCAGACTCCAGACCAGCAGAACCTCCTCAGACTCCAGACCAGCAGAACCTCCTCAGACTCCAGACCAGCAGAACCTCTTCAGACTCCAGACCAGCAGAACCTCCTCAGACTCCAGACCAGCAGAACCTCCTCAGACTCCAGACCAGCAGAACCTCCTCAGACTCCAGACCAGCAGAACCTCCTCAGACTCCAGACCAGCAGAACCTCCTCAGACTCCAGACCAGCAGAAACTGCAGATCAGTTCTTAACTCATTTTTCAGGGACACGTCCCAGAGGAGGTGATAACACCGTCGCCAACCTTGACATTTTTGATGCAAATGTTTTTTCCCTGGGGAGACCACATTGTCCCTGGGGAGACCACATTGTCCCTGGGGAGACCACGTTGTCCCTGGGGAGACCACATTGTCCCTGGGGAGACCACGTTGTCCCTGGGGAGACCACATTGTCCCTGGGGAGACCACATTGTCCCTGGGGAGACCACGTTGTCCCTGGGGAGACCACATTGTCCCTGGGGAGACCACATTGTCCCTGGGGAGACCACGTTGTCCCTGGGGAGACCACGTTGTACCTGGGGAGACCATGTGGTCCCTGGGGAGACCATGTGGTCCCTGGGGAGACTACGTTGTACCTGGGGAGACCACGTTGTCCCTGGGGAGACCACGTTGTACCTGGGGAGACCACGTTGTCCCTGGGGAGACCACGTGGTCCCTGGGGAGACCACGTTGTACCTGGGGAGACCACGTTGTACCTGGGGAGACCACGTTGTCCCTGGGGAGACCACGTTGTACCTGGGGAGACCATGTTGTCCCTGGGGAGACCACGTTGTCCCTGGGGAGACCACGTTGTACCTGGGGAGACCACGTTGTCCCTGGGGAGACCATGAATACCTGAAACTGTTCTGACCTGGGGTTGGGGGGGCATAACTAACCAGTAAAGTTGAACTTCCAGTAACTTTCCTGTAAAGTTCCAGTTTGAGGCCGTCTCACGCGCACACGCACAGTGTCAGACTTACGGATCTTGGCCCCGCTGGCCACCAGCAGCCACATGGCGATGATGTAGGGGGTCTGGACGTAGCTCCACTCCCACTGGACCACCCTGAACCCCCCGCCGTGATGATGATGCTCCCCCGCCTCCTCTTCCTCTCCGGGCCCAGTCGGTTCCTCCGCGGCGGACCGGGCCAAAGCGACACCGGGCGTCCCGAGCTCCATCCCGGATTCCTGCGGGGCGGAGGGAGAGGCGGGGACCGGCGGGGACAAGCTGGACCCGGGCGGCGGAGCGCCGGTTCCGGTCCCGGGCTGGGCGGCGGCGGCGGCGGCGGCGAGCAGCAGCATCAGACGGAACGGCAGCATCTTGTCCGCGAGCTCAGCGCGCTGACATCCTCCCGACCTTTATATACACACCGCGACCGGCTGGGGGACACGCGCGTGCGCGCAGGTTCCGGAGGAGGAGACGGCGGCGGAGTGGCACGTGACCCGCTCAGTTCCAGCTTTATAGAGACGATGACGCTGCAGGTGAGATACCCTCCTTAATGACGTCACATATCAATACCACTCTGGCTGACGTCATAGGTTGGTGAGGAGATTCAAAACTTTATTATTCCGCCATCTGATCCGGTTCCCACAGGGACCCTAGACCGGGTCCAGACCAGGGTCCAGACCGGGACCAGACCGGGTCCAGACCAGGGTCCAGACCAGGGTCCAGACCGGGTCCAGACCGGGTCCAGACCAGGGTCCAGACCAGGGTCCAGACCAGGACCAGACCGGGTCCAGACCAGGGTCCAGACCAGGACCAGACCGGGTCCAGACCGGGTCCAGACCAGGACCAGACCAGGACCAGACCGGGTCCAGACCAGGGTCCAGACCAGGACCAGACCAGGGTCCAGACCGGGTCCAGACCAGGGTCCAGACCAGGGTCCAGACCAGGACCAGACCGGGTCCAGACCGGGTCCAGACCAGGACCAGACCAGGACCAGACCGGGGTCCAGACCAGGACCAGACCAGGGTCCAGACCGGGTCCAGACCAGGGTCCGGACCAGGGTCCAGACCGGGTCCAGACCAGGGTCCAGACCAGGACCAGACCGGGTCCAGACCAGGGTCCAGACCAGGACCAGACCGGGTCCAGACCGGGTCCAGACCGGGTCCAGACCAGGGTCCAGACCAGGACCAGACCGGGTCCAGACCAGGGTCCAGACCGGGTCCAGACCGGGTCCAGAGCAGGACCAGACCGGGTCCAGACCAGGGTCCAGACCGGGTCCAGACCAGGGTCCAGACCAGGACCAGACCGGGTCCAGACCAGGGTCCAGACCGGGTCCAGACCAGGGTCCAGACCAAGGTCCAGACTAGGGTCCAGACCAGGACCAGACCGGGTCCAGACCAGGTCCAGACCAGGGTCCAGACCGGGTCCAGACCAGGGTCCAGACCTGGATCAGACCAGGTCCTGAACAGGTCCAGACTGGGTGTAGATCACTTTTAGACCAGGTCTAGATCACGTTCAGACCATGGCCTGACACATTCCAGACCAGGTTCAGACAAGTTTTAGACCAGGTTAAGACCAGGTCCACACCAGGTCCAGACCATCTTTTCACCAGATTTAGACCAGGTCCAGAAAGGGTTCAGACCAGTTTTAGACCAGTTTCAGACCAGGTCAGGTTCAGACCAGGTCCAGACCTGCATAAGACCAAGTCCTGAACAGACTCAGACGATGTTCAGACCAGTTTTAGACCAGATGTTGACCAGGTCCAGACCAGGATTTTCTGGAAAAACCAGGGTCTATATAAAAGGTAGAGACCTGCAGATCATTCAGAACTCTCCTGCTCCAGTTCTCACTAAAACCAGGAAAGTGGACCACATCAGTCCAGTTCTGAGGTCCTTCCACTGGCTGCTGCCGCTGGTCTCTGGAGCTCTGAATAGATCAGGACCTCCTGTCCCAGTATGAGCCAACCAGACCCCTCAGTTCATCTGGATCCAGTCTTTCACCTGTCCCCTGGGTTAGAACCAGACCTGGAGGATCTGCATTCAGCTTCTATGCTCCACATGTCTGGAAGAACCTCCCAGAAAGCCTCAGATCAACTGGAATGTTCTGGTCAAAGACGAACCAGTTCCCCGAAGGTTTTATTTCCAGTTGAACTGGAATTAATCCAGATTTTTACTGTTTTTTATTTCTAATGTCCTTTTCATTTAAATGCTGCTTCTTATTTTTTATGTTTTTATGTTTCAGTAAATCTGACTTGCGGACAAGATGCTGCCGTTCCGTCTGATGCTGCTCAGGTCAACCTGGAAACACCAGGAGCCATTTAGAAAGCTGTCGCACCACAAAGCCAGCCTGAAAGTTGCCAAAGTCCCTTTATGTCCCTTTTTATATGAAAGGAACTTGGACTGAAACAACAACGTCCGGCTACAGCCTGGAGAATGAGGCAGGGCTGGATATGGGGCGGGATTAGACGTTCAATGGGCGTGGTTAGATGTAAAACGGGCGTGGTTAGGGTTAATCCAATCAAAATGTTGAGGGGGCGTCTAGCCCCGCCTCATTCTCCAGGCTGCGGCCTTGACCCTCTCGAATGAAATACGCACGTTGCGCCAGCTTTGAATCCTGCGTAGCAACATGGCGGTTAAAAGTGAAGCCAATGCAGAAGTGCATAAAACTGCAGTTCCCCCTACATCCACTAGGGGCTGCAAAACAGAGCAAATCCCCATAGACTCCCATGTTAAAAAGACCAACTTCACAGCAGGAATAAACATGTTTACAGTAGAAATAAACATATTTACAGTAGAAATAAACATGTTTACATCAGAAATAAACATGTTTACATCAGGAATAAACATGTTTACAGCAGGAATAAACATGTTTACAGCCTGGTTCAAAAATCCATTTTAGGTTTAATAGGTCAGGTTTACCTTCATGACAACTGTGGGGGGAGTGAATTTTTTTCTAAATCGCCCGTTAAAAGTAATTTAATCTCGAAGTTCGGCATATTTAGGGGCGTGTCCTTTTGATTGACAGGTACCCGATCTCCCGCTTCAAGTCAGAAGAACGTAGAACAACCGCGGTTTTTAGCCGGTTAACAACGTGACTTAGCTTTAGCCCGCTTACCTCCTGTGTTGTCTTGATAGGGGCTTCAATGATCAGACCAGGCGAGGTAGCGGCTCTTAATATTTATTAGGGACTCGGCAGTACAGTGTCCACATGTAGTGCCACGCAGCTAGGTAACTACTTCCTTTTCAGACTCCGGGCATGCTGGGTAATGGAGTTCTAGTATTACCACCTAATAACATCACATCTTTCCCCCTTTAAAGAAAGAATATGTCCCTCTTGACAAGTCCCTTCTAAAATGCTTTTTTTTTTTTTTTTTTTTTAACTCGATTTACAAAACCTGGTAAATAAAACTGTTCTGACACTTATGGTCAATATTAAAGTGATAACTCTCCATGAATTCAAACATTTCCTTTTTTTTTTTTTTCTGTTTCAACATATTAGCATATGAACTGCTGTATATTACCAAAAAGTGTTTAGCAACTCTCAATTAACCTTTTAGGTGCCTGAACATGCCTCTTAGGCCTAGACAGTGTTTCAACATCTGGTGACTTAGCAAGTTTAGACAGTCTAACAGCATTTGGTGATGCAGACGATGTGGCAAGATCACAGTCATTTTGAAGCTGGCCAGTTTTTGTTGGCTCTATGGACCCTGCCGGATTCTGCTGAACTGTTTCCTGAGCTGTAGTGTCCTTTTCAGTCAGCTGGAGTTGAAGATGTGTGCGGTTCCGTCTCAGGGACTGTCCGTTGTCTGTCTGGACCATATAGGAGCGTGGAGCAACTTCTTCCGCCACTCGTCCTTGTTGCCTCCATGTGCCTGTAGAAATGTCCCTCAAACGCACAATATCTCCAGACTTTAGTGAAGGTAGAGGTTTTGCCGTACGATCATATAGCTTCTTTTGTTTTGCTTTGTGTTCCTCCTTCACTTTTGTGATTTTACGTGCTTCTTTAGGTGTTAGCAGGTTCTCATTAACTGGTAAGTTGGACCGAATGCGCCTTCCCATAAGTATTTGGGCTGGAGACAAACCGTTCTGTAGAGGTGTACTCCTGTAGATTAGTAGGCTGTTCTGAAAGTCGTCTCTGTCCTTTGCTTTTTTCATCATGCTTTTTACTATTTTCACTGAGCTTTCTGCCAAGCCATTGGACTTTGGATATGTTGGACTTGATGTTAAGTGTTGAAACCCCCATTCTTTGGCAAAGGCAGCAAACTCACAGCTGGAAAACTGGGGACCATTGTCTGAAAATACTTCGCATGGGACCCCATGTCTTGCAAAGACAGTTTTGAGATAACTGATGACTGCTTTACTTGATGTCGACTGCAGCTCTCCTACTTCAGGATAGTTTGACAAGTAATCAGTAACCACTATGTACCTCTTCCCCTCATAGTCAAATAGATCAGTTCCAACCTTGTAGTAAGGTCTGTGAGGCACTGGGTGTGTTATCAGTGGTTCAGCTTGTTGTTTGGGCCTGTATGTGCGACATAGTTCACAGGAAGCTGTTGTCTGGCTGATATCCTGATTGATTCTTGGCCAGTACATCACTTCTCTTGCCCTGCGCTTGCATTTGACTTCTCCGAGGTGGCCTTCGTGTATCTTTTGGAGCATTTGTTTACGTAGCGATGATGGAATAACAAATTTGTTCCCTTTTAACACAATGTCATTAACCACCGTGAGCTCTGCTCTGCAGTTCCAGTAGTCTTGTATGTTTACTGGGCAGTCTCTTTTGCATTTTGGCCATCCTTTCAGTATTGTGTTCTTGAGCTCTTCCATTGTTTTATCAGTATTAGTCTCTCTCCGTATTTGCTCGGTTCTGTCGACTGTTACTGGCAAAGACGTCACAATCATGTCCACGTATGCCTGTATTTCTGCACTTTTCTCGCTGTCCTCACTTTCCTCCTTATCCACGGCTCTCGACAGGGCATCAGCTGCGTACATGTACTTTCCTTGTGTATACATCATGTGCACGTCATATTTTTGCAGCCTGATTAACATGCGCTGTATCCGTACTGGACAGTCATTCAGAGGTTTGGACATGATTGACACCAACGGTTTATGGTCAGTTTCCACCTCAAAAGTTCGACCATAGATGTACTGATGGAAACGCTCACATGCATACAAGCTAGCTAACAGTTCTTTCTCGATTTGAGCGTATCTGGATTCGGCGCTGGTTAGGGCCCTGGATGCGTAGGCTACTGGTAGCCACTGTTCGTTATGTAGCTGCAACAGCACTGCTCCCAGGCCATACTGTGATGCATCCGCTGAAATCCTTGAACGCTTCTCTGGGTCGTAAAACTTTAACACAGGCTCTTGTGTCAAAATGTCTTTTAGTGTCTGAAAACACTGTTCTTGTTCATGAGCCCAGATCCATTCGTTTTTTTGTTCGAGAAGACACCTGAGAGGTGCTGAGATGGTTGACAGTTGTGGTACAAATTTAGCAAGATAGGTGACCATCCCTAAAAAACGTCTGACCTCATCTTTGTTGTTTGGTCTTTCCATGTTGTTGATTGCTGATGTTTTTCTTGGGTCTGGCTTCACCCCGTCCTCGCTGACCACGTCTCCCACAAAAGTAAGTGTTTTCACTCGGAACTCGCATTTATCTTTGTTGAGTTTCAGATTCACTTCTCTTGTCTTGTCCAAAACTTGTCTCAGTCGCATATCATGTTCTTCTCGAGTAGAACCCCAGACTATTATGTCGTCCATCATTGTCTCTACTCCTGGTATGTGCTCGAAAAACATGTGAATGGTCTTATGGTAGACTTCAGGTGCTGACAGGATTCCGTATGGCAGACGCAAAAATCTGTATCTACCTTCAGGTGTGTTGAATGTGCACAGCCTCGAGCTCTCCTCGTCGAGCCTCAGCTGCCAAAAACCTGAAGACGCGTCCAGTTTACTGAACCATTTTGCTCCAGCAAACTGTGCCATGATTTCTTCTCTGGTTGGTAACTTAAAGTGCTCTCTTTTTATCGCCTTGTTTAAGTCTCTAGGATCCAAACATGTTCTCAATGCACCTGTTTTCTTTTGAGCAATAACCAGTGAGCTGACCCATTCTGTTGGCTCATCGATTTTCTTGATGACCTCCAGTTTCTCCATGCGTGCTAGTTCGTCTTTCAGTTTGTCACGCAGTGCGAATGGAATTTTCCGGCAAGGATGCACAACAGGAGGGACACTTTTATCCACATGTATTTTGTGAATTCCTGGTAGGCATCCAAGTCCTTCAAAACAGTCTTTATACTCCTCCATGAGTGAGTCTTGGTCTTTTCTGTTATCTGATGACGTCACTACAAACACCCTTTTGACGAGATTGAGCTTTTTACAAGCACTGAGCCCCAGGATTGGTTGTACACTCATATCCACGATCAGTAGCTGTGCTCTTATTTGGCGCCCTTTGTATTTGAAGATTGCGATACATCCACCTTTAACAGGAACACGTTCTCCAGTGTATCCAGTTACTTTTGTTGTGACAGGATGTATTTTGCTTTTCACAGTCAGTGTTTTATAGTCTTGCAGTGAAAGCAGATTCACGTGTGCCCCTGTGTCTAATTTGAATGGAATTATAGTCTGGTTGACTTCAATTGGCACAATCCATTCCTCTTTTCCAGTTGGACCAGCCTGTACCATGTTCACAATGAACGCATCATCATCTTCATCTTCTTCACCGACTGTGTGAACTTTCTGTTTTGATGGCGCTTTGCAACATTTGGCATAGTGATTGCTCTTGCCGCAGTTGTTGCAGGATTTCCCAAATGCAGGACATGACTTTGGCTTGTGGCTGCCTCCACATTGACCACATCTGTACTCTTTAAACTTCTCCTTTAGTTGTTTTGGTTTGGAAAACATTTTCTTTGTCTTTCCTTCTTTTTGTATTGTATGCACTGTCATTTCACCTCTCTGTAGCTCTTTTGCTTGTGCTCGGGTGGTTTCCGCTGCTCTGCACATACTGACACATTTATCCAATGTTAGTCCAGTCTCTCTGAGCAGTCTTTCTCTTAGTGCATTGTCCACTGTACCACAGACAATCCTGTCCTGGACGAGCGAGTCTCTCAGTGTGTCAAATTCACACGTTTTACTTAGTGTGTGAAGCTCTGCCAAGTATTGATCAAATGGTACTCCTTGCTTTTGGTCATGGGTAAAAAACTTGTACCTTTCGAAGGTCACGTTCTGTTTAGGCACAAAGTACGCCTCAAACTCTGCCATTAACTGTGCTAAAGCAAGATTAGCTTCATCCAGCTGAAAGCTATTATATATGTCCAAGGCATCTTCTCCAATAACATGCAAAAAGATGTGAGCCTTCAGTTTTTCATCAGTACCCCCAACTCCGCTTGCAGCAAGATATATGTTGAATCTCTGCTTAAAGCGTTTCCAGTTGTCAGCAAGGTCACCGGTCAGTTGCATAGGAGTGGGCGGACTTAGCTTGTCCATGACTGCACGCTGGGTTATTGGAACCTCTACAGCCCCGTCCTGTTGCACGTCCTCTTGAATGTCCACTAATTCAGGTACGTCAACATCTTCTGACGGTTCGGATTGTTCCTGTCCACTCGTGTCACTCCCCTCGCTGCTCGTAGCCATCCCGCGCCGCAGCAAAGTCCGTTAGCATGTTGCTATGTATTTAGCAAGTCTCACCCGTGCGACTTTTCCTCTCGTGGCTCCCTCGTGGCAAACTTCTCTTTTAAATCTGCACACGGCCACTTCTGACACCATGTGTTGTCTTGATAGGGGCTTCAATGATCAGACCAGGCGAGGTAGCGGCTCTTAATATTTATTAGGGACTCGGCAGTACAGTGTCCACATGTAGTGCCACGCAGCTAGGTAACTACTTCCTTTTCAGACTCCGGGCATGCTGGGTAATGGAGTTCTAGTATTACCACCTAATAACATCACACCTCCGTTAGCTGGTTAGCTCCTGTTATCTCCGGGTTAGCTCGGTTAGCTCTTAGCTACAGAAAGCTCGGAGTTCGCTCGATGTCAATCATCCGCCATGACGCTCACAGCCCCCCTCTCAGCTCCACCTCTTTGCCCATATTTGTATTTTCCGGGAGAGACGACACGCATGCTCCTGCCAAGATGGTGATGGTAGGAACCGCCCACCGAGCTTCAATTCAGCTCTTCAGAAACCTACGGGTGACGTCACGGAGGCTCCGCCCATCTTTTATATACAGTCTATGGTTGAGCCACATTTTTATCACAAACACGGAAGCCTGGAACCTCCAACATGTTCCAAAACTGAGCTGTTCATTCGAGAATTGTGTTTCAGCGTTACAGCAACAGCCTGTTTACAATTAAAGTGTCGCGATGACACTTATTGCCATAGTAACTGTGAGGGTGTGTAGTTCGTGTAATTACAGAGTAAATGTTGCAGTGGCACACATGCGTCATGCTTCACAAGGGATACACGTGCACTACCTGAAGATGATGCTTTTTGGAACCACGATGATGATTGGCTGTGTTCTGAACTGGGTCCAGACATGGCGGTCGCCTCGGTGAAACTGCTTTTCTTTGCTCTTCTCTTGCTTCTCATTGACATACACATTACTATTCATGAGCTGCTTTGCATAGACCATTTATGGATCAATATGGGCGTGTCAGATGGAACAGAAGGCAGAGCTTTGTAGCAAACATGGAGGTGCAGGTGGGATTTAGAAAGGTGGTGTTAGATTTGCATGTGGTTTTATAGATCTGCCTTTTATAGATCTGCCGTACAAAGACTTGTAGCATTGATGCTACGCAGTTTCATACTGAAAGGTATTCATCCATCCATCCATCCATCCATCCATCCATCCACTCGGAATAAAATTTTCAGAAATGTTTCAAAATAAAATCTGTTTAGATTCTTTATTTTCATTTAAACATTCATATTTAATAAGATCATGACGTTGCTTTTCATGTTAAACCTCTTTCTCAGTTTTCCTCTGAAGGTTCAGACCAACCTGAGATCAGCAGAGACAGAAGCAACACACCTGAGCTCATCTGGCAGCAGGTAGTCTGGATACCTGCTGAACCAGCATCATTAACACATCTGATTGATAAATTAATCATCAACTGAGTTTAATAAAGTTTACTCAGAACCTGAACACAGCAGGCTTAAAGTTTCAGTCACATCAAATTCAACTTTTCATTGTTTTAAAGTTGAAATAAATCAGATTAATCCGTAACAGAAACACACAAAGCTGCAGCCAGCTAGCTTAGCGGAGCATAAACAAGCTAAATAAACTTCCCTTTTCTGATCCTACCTGCAAGAACTCAACTAAACTTCATCATGTTCTGACCATCTGACCTCACACAGACTCAAACCAACACTGAAGAGACCGATGATGTCATGCAGGTGAGGTGGATCTTAACTTGTCTGATACTGGTTTAGGTTGCGCTCAACACTCCCAGGACATCTAGTCCCAGCCTCTGTATCCTGCACATCTCAGCAGTCGGGCCAAAACCAGTCCTGAATCGTTTTAAAGGTGATTATTAATTACATCAAAATTATGGACAATGACATCATCACGATGACTCAGACTGCTCCTAATTCAGAGAAAATATTCTTTCTGAAATCTGACCACATTGCGCTGATTGGTCGATCTTGGTCAGATGGACCAATCAGAGCAAAGCAGGCTTTTTGTGAGGGGAGGAGTCAGTCGAGTCACATGATGTCTGCAATGTCTTTAATGGATGAAATAAAAGCTCACTGTTGGTTAAATCTGAACGCGAGGCGATGAAAATAAAAAAATCTACATTCACACCCGATTGGTGGTGGACCACAGTTGGCGTCTGAGGCCACCATGATAAGAATAATAGTGAAGATGATGAAGATGGCGATGAAGATGAGCACTCACATTGCTCAGACTGATCTGATCCTAATCAGTCCTTCATCATCAGATCAGATCTCTCAGCAGGTCTGAAGTAAATCTCTGTTATCAACCGTCGATTGATGGAACGGCTTCAGACTTTGTCTCCCGCCTTGAGTCCCAGAGCCTGAACCACGTCCAGGCTGAGGCCGCTCTTCAGAGTCCTCCTCACTGAAACACAAACAGCAGAAACCTGTTTGGATGATGTCAAAAAGTTCACAAAGCCACATTTCATCCGTATTTATGTGTATCCCAGTTAAAACCACTCAGTTCCCAGTTAAATCCATTATGATACAGAACTGTCCCCATTTAAACTCGTCAGGTCACCAACCTGTTCCCAGTTAAATCTGTCATGACACCATCCTGTTCCCACTGAATCCAGTAAACATTTTACAGCCAATTGTTGCTCCTTTTGCAACTTTTTACAGATGTGTTCCTGAAATCAGAGAAACTGAATGTTGTCCATGAACTGGAAACTGGATCTAAATTCTGAACTACACTGACCTTCAGGACATAGAAAGTGTTAGCAACAGTTAGCATCTATTAACGTGTTTTTACCAAGTTTTAACCAGCTATTAGAAAGTTATAGAAGCTCTTAGCATGCTTTAGCAGCTCTTATTAGGTTTAAATAGCAGTTAGCACGTTTTTTCAGAATATATTAGCAGCTTTTAGCATGTTTGGGCAGCTGTTTGCATGTTTTGTAAGAAGTGTTTGAAGCTGTTGGCGTATTTTAGCGGCTGTTAGCATGTTTGGGTACCTGTTTGCATGTTTTGTAAGAAGTGTTTGGAGCTGTTGGTGTATTTTAGCGGCTGTTAGCATGTTTGGGTGCCTGTTTGCATGTTTTGTAAGAAGTGTTTGGAGCTGTTGGTGTATTTTAGCGGCTGTTAGCATGTTTGGGTGCCTGTTTGCATGTTTTGTAAGAAGTGTTTGCAGCTGTTGGCGTATTTTAGCGGCTGTTAGCATGTTTGGGTGCCTGTTTGCATGTTTTGTAAGAAGTGTTTGAAGCTGTTGGTGTATTTTAGCGGCTGTTAGCATGTTTGGGTGCCTGTTTGCATGTTTTGTAAGAAGTGTTTGCAGCTGTTGGCGTATTTTAGCGGCTGTTAGCATGTTTGGGTGCCTGTTTGCATGTTTTGTAAGAAGTGTTTGCAGCTGTTGGTGTATTTTAGCGGCTGTTAGCATGTTTGGGTGCCTGTTTGCATGTTTTGTAAGAAGTGTTTGGAGCTGTTGGCGTATTTTAGCGGCTGTTAGCATGTTTGGGTGCCTGTTTGCATGTTTTGTAAGAAGTGTTTGCAGCTGTTGGCGTATTTTAGCGGCTGTTAGCATGTTTGGGTGCCTGTTTGCATGTTTTGTAAGAAGTGTTTGCAGCTGTTGGCGTATTTTAGCGGCTGTTAGCATGTTTGGGTGCCTGTTTGCATGTTTTGTAAGAAGTGTTTGGAGCTGTTGGTGTATTTTAGCGGCTGTTAGCATGTTTGGGTGCCTGTTTGCATGTTTTGTAAGAAGTGTTTGGAGCTGTTGGTGTATTTTAGCGGCTGTTAGCATGTTTGGGTGCCTGTTTGCATGTTTTGTAAGAAGTGTTTGGAGCTGTTGGTGTATTTTAGCGGCTGTTAGCATGTTTGGGTGCCTGTTTGCATGTTTTGTAAGAAGTGTTTGAAGCTGTTGGCGTATTTTAGCGGCTGTTAGCATGTTTGGGTGCCTGTTTGCATGTTTTGTAAGAAGTGTTTGGAGCTGTTGGCGTATTTTAGCGGCTGTTAGCATGTTTGGGTGCCTGTTTGCATGTTTTGTAAGAAGTGTTTGAAGCTGTTGGCGTATTTTAGCGGCTGTTAGCATGTTTGGGTGCCTGTTTGCATGTTTTGTAAGAAGTGTTTGGAGCTGTTGGCGTATTTTAGCGGCTGTTAGCATGTTTGGGTGCCTGTTTGCATGTTTTGTAAGAAGTGTTTGAAGCTGTTGGCGTATTTTAACGGCTGTTAGCATGTTTGGGTGCCTGTTTGCATGTTTTGTAAGAAGTGTTTGCAGCTGTTGGTGTATTTTAGCGGCTGTTAGCATGTTTGGGTGCCTGTTTGCATGTTTTGTAAGAAGTGTTTGAAGCTGTTGGCGTATTTTAGCGGCTGTTAGCATGTTTGGGTGCCTGTTTGCATGTTTTGTAAGAAGTGTTTGGAGCTGTTGGCGTATTTTAGCGGCTGTTAGCATGTTTGGGTGCCTGTTTGCATGTTTTGTAAGAAGTGTTTGAAGCTGTTGGCGTATTTTAGCGGCTGTTAGCATGTTTGGGTGCCTGTTTGCATGTTTTGTAAGAAGTGTTTGGAGCTGTTGGTGTATTTTAGCGGCTGTTAGCATGTTTGGGTGCCTGTTTGCATGTTTTGTAAGAAGTGTTTGCAGCTGTTGGCGTATTTTAGCGGCTGTTAGCATGTTTGGGTGCCTGTTTGCATGTTTTGTAAGAAGTGTTTGCAGCTGTTGGTGTATTTTAGTGGCTGTTAGCATGTTTGGGTGCCTGTTTGCATGTTTTGTAAGAAGTGTTTGGAGCTGTTGGCGTATTTTAGCGGCTGTTAGCATGTTTGGGTGCCTGTTTGCATGTTTTGTAAGAAGTGTTTGGAGCTGTTGGCGTATTTTAGCGGCTGTTAGCATGTTTGGGTGCCTGTTTGCATGTTTTTCTAGGAAGCATTAGCAGCTGTTGGTGTATTTTAGCAGCTTTTAGCAGGTTTTAGCATATGTCAACATTTTGTATGGACTATTAGCATGTTTTATCTGTTACTCATAGTTTTAGGCAACTGTTACCAGCTTGCTGAGGAGAACCTGCTGGATTGTGGAGTTTCAGGTGAACACACGTTTAGAGGAAACTGGAAAAGATGCGGCTCAGTTCTGTTTGCTTTACAAACAAACTCTGGATTTGTGTCCAGAAGGACTGAGAGAAGCTGCAGTGTGGCGGTTTAGCGAGTCTTTCCTGCAGATGATGATTATAAGCCGAGGAAGTGAAAACACAGATCTGAAGCTGCTCTGATAACGGATGTTTTGGACACAGAACTAATGTTGTGAGCCAGAACTGGACTGAACCCACTGAAGCTCAGAACTCAACCTTCTGGAGACCAGAAACACCACAGAAGAAATGGTCAGACCCACATCTGAAATGTCTGAGCGATTTAGAACCAAAGTTCGGACATGTCTGGAGACCACGGCTCCCATGAGCCTCCTCTTCCTGGACACGTGAACCAGAGGAGCACCGTCACACCAGGACCGTTTACACCACCCGACCGGACTGAGGGGCGGGCCCTCCTCCACCCAAACCTCTGGAACCTTCATCACATCAGGGTCCGTACTCACGGGACTTCCTGTTGAGGCGGGACCGCCTGCGGGTCTTGGGACTGGACGGTCTGTCTGAGGGGTTCTGGGTAACAGACTTGACGAGTCGATCCATGATCTCATCCGTGGCGTCCACCTGGGAGCCGCTGGCATCGTCTCTGACGGCAGACACCTGAGAAGACCCCACCTGGCCGAGACCTGCGGACCAGAACCAAAACATCAACCACTGCTTGGACCAGGTCCAGACCTACTTCTGTCATAAGGATGATGATTTTATGTCCAGTAAACTGGACCTGATGAATGCTTTGGTTCTGAATCCAACCTGGACCAGAACCAGGTCTAGAAGGGAGAAAAGATCTCTCTCTAAGATGATGAATCTGATCTGATCCAGACCTGAAACCAGGACCAGTCAGTATCTGGTGGGACCACCATGTCCCTGTGACTCGGACCAGAACTGTGCAGGCCGGTTCTGCATCTTGGATCAGACTCAGTTGTGTTTGAATTGTGGTCTGGACTGGACCTGGAGCAGAACCATGAGGTCCGGTTCTGCGTCTCGGTGGGCCCAGTTGTGTGGTTCTTACTGCGAATGGCTCTGGAGCGCCTCAGGCCTCGCTGGTCCACATTCAGGCTGCTGTTGGTGCTGATCAGAAGGTTTTTCATGTTCTCATGCTCCTCCTCCTTATCTGACTCCGCCTCCGTCGCCGTGGAGACAGGAGATGGGCTGTCCGAACAAGGCACCGCCCCCGAAAACTTCTCGGTCTGAAAGCGGGACAGAAGTGGTTTTGGTTCTGGTTTTAATACTGGGTTCATGGTGTTGATCCAGCATGTTGCCATGGAAACATGGCATCTGAGGACGGTTACCTCGGTGATCATCTTTCCTCGGGTCTTGGTTCGCTCGCGGTGAGCTGCCCGTTTCCGTTTGAGGGTGAGGACTCGTTCCCGGTTGGTCCGGTATTCCAGAGCGAACTCGCTGATGATGCGACAGAAACTCGTCACCTTGATGTCTCTGACCGACGACGATGGCTGACCCAGGAACAGCAGGAAGGAGTGGAACCTGCAGGGGGAGGAGCCGTGGGTCCATGACCTCATCCCGTCCAGTCTGATCAGGTTCGGTCTGATCATGTCCAATCAGGTCTGGTCCAGTTAGGTCAGGTCTGGTCTGGTCTGGTCTGGTCCAGTCTGATCTGGTCCGGTCTAATCAGGTCCAGTCAGGTCTGGTCCAGTTAGGTCTGGTCAGGTCTGGTCTGGTCCGGTCCAGTCTGATCTGGTCTGGTCTGGTCTGGTCTGGTCCAGTCTGATCTGGTCCGGTCTAATCAGGTCCAGTCAGGTCTGGTCCAGTTAGGTCTGGTCAGGTCTGGTCTGGTCCGGTCCAGTCTGATCTGGTCTGGTCTGGTCTGGTCTGGTCAGGTCTGGTCCGGTCTGATCTGGTCCGGTCTGATCAGGTCTGGTCAGGTCTGGTCCAGTCTGATCTGGTCCGGTCTAATCAGGTCCAGTCAGGTTTGGTCTGGTCTGGTCTGGTCCAGTTAGGTCTGGTCCGATCAGGTCCAGTCAGGTCTGGTCTGGTCTGGTCCAGTTAGGTCTGGTCCGATCAGGTCCAGTCAGGTCTGGTCTGGTCTGGTCCAGTTAGGTCTGGTCTGGTCCAGTCTGATCTGGTCTGGTCTGGTCAGGTCTGGTCCGGTCTGGTCCAGTCTGATCTGGTCCGGTCTGATCAGGTCTGGTCAGGTCTGGTCCAGTCTGATCTGGTCCGGTCTAATCAGGTCCAGTCAGGTTTGGTCTGGTCTGGTCTGGTCTGGTCCAGTTAGGTCTGGTCCGATCAGGTCCAGTCAGGTCTGGTCCAGTTAGGTCTGGTCTGGTCTGGTCCAGTCAGGTTTGGTCTGGTCTGGTCCAGTTAGGTCTGGTCAGGTTTGGTCCAGTTAGGTCTGGTCTGGTCTGGTCCAGTCAGGTTTGGTCTGGTCCGGTCCAGTCTGCGGTTACCTGTTGATGACCCTCCGGTGGACCACCTTCAGGATGATGATCCTCTGCGTGCAGTCCTTCAGGAACTCTGTCATCTTGTTCTTCAGGACCGCCTTGGTTTCATGCTTGGCGACCACCTTCAGGTTGTCCCATGATGCTTTGCAGCGCCTCTCCAGCTGGACCAGGTTCTCTGACAGCAGCTCGAAGTCCACCTGAAGGAACCGGAGCAGGTGAGGCGGACGCCGGACCAAACCAGCAGAAGACGTCGGGAGTAATATCACCTAATGATGTCAGCTAACCAGGAGGCTCGTTAGGTGACATCATCGGCGGGAACGGGACGTACTTTGGCGGAGCGGGTGATGGCGGGGATTTCCGAGTACACATCAGAGGATTCTGGGTAATTTTCCACCACCAGGCTGCAGGTGTGATGCAGCAGAGACTGACGATGGACCGTGTCCTTCACTTCCACCACCTTCTCCAGGTAGCTCAGTTCAAAGCCTTTAGCCTGCACACACACACACACACACACGCACGCACGCACACACACACACACACACACACACATACGCACACACGCAGAGGGACTGTGAGTTCATCAGTAATCTGTGTTTTCAGCAGCAACAGTCCAGATAAGTTCTTCACACACAAACAGAACCGGGATGAACTTCAGGTTCTTATCGGCGGCACCAGCAGGGAGCCGTCTGATTGGTCCGTCTGCAGCAGGTCACCTCACTGACTGACCTTCACATTCCTGTCAGGATATTAAAGCGTCACATGGAGACGTGGACGCGTGTTAGTCTGACGACAGTTCCACATCCTGGACTTCATAAAACCAGACTGATCTAGACCAAGTCCCATGTGGTTCTGACTGGGGTTCCATCCTAGTTCTGACCCGGGATCTATGCTGGTTCAGCATGGGGGTTCTATCCACATGATCCACACGGTCCACATGGTCCACACGGCCCACAAGGTCCACATGGCCCACACGGTCCACATGGTCCACACGGCCCACAAGGCCCACATGGCCCACATGGTCCACATGGCCCACATGATCCACATGGCCCACATGGTCCACATGGCCCACATGATCCACATGGCCCACATGGTCCACATGGCCCACATGGCCCACACGGTCCACATGATCCACAATGGTCCACATGGTCCACACGGCCCACAAGGTCCACATGGCCCACATGGTCCACATGGCCCACAAGGTCCACATGGCCCACACGGTCCACATGGTCCACATGATCCACACGGTCCACATGGTCCACACGGCCCACATGGTCCACATGGCCCACATGATCCACATGGCTCACATGGTCCACATGGCCCACATGGTCCAAAAGGTACACATGGCCCACATGGTCCACAAAGTCCACATGGCCCACATGATCCACATGGCCCACATGGTCCAAAAGGTACACATGGCCCACATGGTCCACAAAGTCCACATGGCCCACACGGTCCACATGGTCCACATGATCCACACGGTCCACATGGTCCACACGGCCCACAAGGTCCACATGGCCCACATGGTCCACATGGCCCACAAGGTCCACATGATCCACACGGTCCACATGGTCCACACGGCCCACATGGTCCACATGGCCCACATGGTCCACATGGCCCACACGGTCCACATGGTCCACACGGCCCACAAGGCCCACATGGCCCACATGGTCCACATGGCCCACACGGTCCACATGGTCCACACGGCCCACAAGGCCCACATGGCCCACATGGTCCACATGGCCCACATGATCCACATGGCCCACATGGTCCACATGGCCCACATGGCCCACACGGTCCACATGATCCACAATGGTCCACATGGTCCACACGGCCCACAAGGTCCACATGGCCCACATGGTCCACACGGCCCACAAGGTCCACATGGCCCACACGGTCCACATGGTCCACACGGTCCACATGATCCACACGGTCCACATGGTCCACACGGCCCACATGGTCCACATGGCCCACATGATCCACATGGCTCACATGGTCCACATGGCCCACATGGTCCAAAAGGTACACATGGCCCACATGGTCCACAAAGTCCACATGGCCCACATGATCCACATGGCCCACATGGTCCAAAAGGTACACATGGCCCACATGGTCCACAAAGTCCACATGGCCCACACGGTCCACATGGTCCACATGATCCACACGGTCCACATGGTCCACACGGCCCACAAGGTCCACATGGCCCACATGGTCCACATGGCCCACAAGGTCCACATGATCCACACGGTCCACATGGTCCACACGGCCCACATGGTCCACATGGCCCACATGATCCACATGGCCCACATGGTCCACATGGCCCACATGGTCCAAAAGGTACACATGGCCCACATGGTCCACAAAGTCCACATGGCCCACATGGCCCACATGATCCACATGGCCCACATTGTCCAAAAGGTACACATGGCCCACATGGTCCACAAAGTCCACATGGCCCACATGGCCCACATGGTCCACATGGCCCACAAGGTCTACATGGCCCACACGGTCCACATGGTCCACATGGCCCACAAGGTCTACATGGCCCACACGGTCCACATGGTCCACACGGTCCACATGATCCACATGGTCCACATGGTCCACACGGCCCACAAGGTACACATGGCCCACATGGTCCACAAAGTCCACATGGCCCACATGGTCCACATGGCCCACATGATCCACATGGCCCACATGGTCCAAAAGGTACACATGGCCCACATGGTCCACAAAGTCCACATGGCCCACATGGCCCACGTGGCCCACAAGGTCCACATGGTCCACATGGCCCACAAGATCCACAAGGTCCACAAGGTCCACATGGCCCACATGGTCCACAATGTCCACATGGTCCACATGGCCCACATGGCTCACATGGTCCACATGGTCCACAATGTCCACATGGTCCACAAAGTCCACATGGCTTACATGGCCCACATGGTCCACATGGCCCACAAGGTCTACATGGCCCACACGGTCCACATGGTCCACATGGCCCACAAGGTCTACATGGCCCACACGGTCCACATGGTCCACACGGTCCACATGATCCACATGGTCCACATGGTCCACACGGCCCACAAGGTACACATGGCCCACATGGTCCACAAAGTCCACATGGCCCACATGGTCCACATGGCCCACATGATCCACATGGCCCACATGGTCCAAAAGGTACACATGGCCCACATGGTCCACAAAGTCCACATGGCCCACATGGCCCACGTGGCCCACAAGGTCCACATGGTCCACATGGCCCACAAGATCCACAAGGTCCACAAGGTCCACATGGCCCACATGGTCCACAATGTCCACATGGCCCACAAGGTCCACATGGCCCCCATGGCCCAAAAGGTCCACAAGGTCCACATGGTCCACACGGTCCACATGATCCACAATGTCCACATGGCCCACAAGCTCCACATGGCCCAAAAGGTCCACATGGCCCACATGGTCCACATGGCCAACATGGTCCACATGGTCCACATGGCCCAAAAGGTCCACATGGTCCACATGGCCAACATGGTCCACATGGTCCACATGGCCCAAAAGGTCCACATGGTCCACATGGCCCACATGGCCAACATGGTCCACAAAGCCCACATGGTCCACATGGCCCAAAAGGTCCACATGGCCCACAAGGTCCAAAAGGTCCACATGGCCAACATGGTCCACATGGCCCACATGGCCCACATGGCCAACATGGTCCACATGGTCCACATGGCCCAAAAGGTCCACATGGTCCACATGGCCCACATGGCCCACATGGTCCACATGGTCCACATGGCCCACATGGCCAACATGGTCCACAAAGCCCACATGGCCCACATGGGCCACAAGGTCAACATGGTCCATAAGGTCCACATGAAACCAGGATGAAACCCAGTCGGAACCAAGATGGAACCAAAATCAGAACCAGGATGTGTGTGATCGGTGTGTGTGATCGGTGTGTGTGATGGGTGTGTGTGATCAGTGTGTGTGATCGGTGTGTGTGATGGGTGTGTGATCGGTGTGTGATCGGTGTGTGTGATCAGTGTGTGATCAGTGTGTGATCGGTGTGTGTGATCGGTGTGTGTGATCAGTGTGTGATCAGTGTGTGATCAGTGTGTGATCGGTGTGTGTGATGGGTGTGTGATCAGTGTGTGTGATCAGTGTGTGATCGGTGTGTGTGATCGGTGTGTGTGATGGGTGTGTGTGATCGGTGTGTGTGATCAGTGTGTGATCGGTGTGTGATCGGTGTGTGTGATCGGTGTGTGTGATCAGTGTGTGATCGGTGTGTGTGATCGGTGTGTGTGATGGGTGTGTGATAGGTGTGTGTGATGGGTGTGTGATCAGTGTGTGATCGGTGTGTGATCGGTGTGTGTGATCGGTGTGTGTGATCAGTGTGTGATGGGTGTGTGATCAGTGTGTGATCAGTGTGTGATCGGTGTGTGTGATCAGTGTGTGATCAGTGTGTGATCGGTGTGTGTGATCGGTGTGTGTGATGGGTGTGTGATCAGTGTGTGATCAGTGTGAGTGATCGGTGTGTGTGATCAGTGTGTGATCGGTGTGTGTGGTCGGTGTGTGTGATCGGTGTGTGTGATCAGTGTGTGATGGGTGTGTGTGATCAGTGTGTGATCAGTGTGTAATGGGTGTGTGTGATCGGTGTGTGTCATCGGTGTGTGTGATCAGTGTGTGATCAGTGTGTAATGGGTGTGTGTGATCGGTGTGTGTGATCGGTGTGTGATCAGTGTGTGATCGGTGTGTGATGGGTGTGTGTGATCGGTGTGTGTGATCGGTGTGTGTGATGGGTGTGTGTGATCGGTGTGTGTGATCGGTGTGTGTGATCGGTGTGTGTGATGGGTGTGTGTGATCGGTGTGTGTGATCGGTGTGTGATGGGTGTGTGTGATGGGTGTGTGTCATCGGTGTGTGATGGGTGTGTGTGATCGGTGTGTGATGGGTGTGTGTGATCGGTGTGTGTGATGGGTGTGTGTGATCGGTGTGTGATGGGTGTGTGTGATCGGTGTGTGTCATCGGTGTGTGATGGGTGTGTGTGATCGGTGTGTGTGATGGGTGTGTGTGATCGGTGTGTAATGGGTGTGTGTGATCGGTGTGTGTCATCGGTGTGTGATGGGTGTGTGTGATGGGTGTGTGTGATCGGTGTGTGATGGGTGTGTGTGATCGGTGTGTGTGATGGGTGTGTGTGATCGGTGTGTGTGATCGGTGTGTGATGGGTGTGTGTGATGGGTGTGTGTGATCGGTGTGTAATGGGTGTGTGTGATCGGTGTGTGATCGGTGTGTGATGGGTGTGTGTGATCGGTGTGTGTGATGGGTGTGTGTGATCGGTGTGTGATGGGTGTGTGTGATCGGTGTGTGTGATGGGTGTGTGTGATCGGTGTGTGATGGGTGTGTGTGATCGGTGTGTGTGATGGGTGTGTGTGATGGGTGTGTGTGATCGGTGTGTGATGGGTGTGTGTGATCGGTGTGTGTGATGGGTGTGTGTGATCGGTGTGTGTGATCGGTGTGTGATGGGTGTGTGTGATGGGTGTGTGTGATCGGTGTGTAATGGGTGTGTGTGATCGGTGTGTGATCGGTGTGTGTGATCGGTGTGTGATGGGTGTGTGTGATCGGTGTGTGTGATGGGTGTGTGTGATCGGTGTGTAATGGGTGTGTGTGATGGGTGTGTGTGATCGGTGTGTGTGATGGGTGTGTGTGATCGGTGTGTGTGATGGGTGTGTGTGATCGGTGTGTAATGGGTGTGTGTGATCGGTGTGTGATGGGTGTGTGTGATCGGTGTGTGTGATCGGTGTGTGATGGGTGTGTGTGATGGGTGTGTGTCATCGGTGTGTGATGGGTGTGTGTGATCGGTGTGTGTGATGGGTGTGTGTGATCGGTGTGTAATGGGTGTGTGTGATCGGTGTGTGATGGGTGTGTGTGATGGGTGTGTGTGATCGGTGTGTAATGGGTGTGTGTGATCGGTGTGTGATGGGTGTGTGTGATCGGTGTGTGTGATGGGTGTGTGTGATCGGTGTGTGTGATCGGTGTGTGTGATCGGTGTGTAATGGGTGTGTGTGATGGGTGTGTGTGATGGGTGTGTGTGATCGGTGTGTGATGGGTGTGTGTGATCGGTGTGTGTGATCGGTGTGTGATGGGTGTGTGTGATGGGTGTGTGATGGGTGTGTGTGATGGGTGTGTGTGATCGGTGTGTGATCGGTGTGTGATGGGTGTGTGTGATCGGTGTGTGTGATCGGTGTGTGTGATCGGTGTGTGATGGGTGTGTGTGATCGGTGTGTGTGATGGGTGTGTGTGATCGGTGTGTGATCGGTGTGTGATGGGTGTGTGTGATGGGTGTGTGTGATCGGTGTGTGTGATGGGTGTGTGTGATCGGTGTGTGATCGGTGTGTGATGGGTGTGTGTGATCGGTGTGTGATGGGTGTGTGTGATGGGTGTGTGTGATCGGTGTGTGTGATGGGTGTGTGTGATCGGTGTGTGATCGGTGTGTGATCAGTGTGTGATGGGTGTGTGTGATGGGTGTGTGTGATGGGTGTGTGTGATCGGTGTGTGATCGGTGTGTGATGGGTGTGTGATGGGTGTGTGTGATGGGTGTGTGTGATGGGTGTGTGATGGGTGTGTGTGATCGGTGTGTGTGATCGGTGTGTGATGGGTGTGTGTGATGGGTGTGTGTCATCGGTGTGTGATGGGTGTGTGTGATCGGTGTGTGATGGGTGTGTGTGATGGGTGTGTGATGGGTGTGTGTGATGGGTGTGTGATCGGTGTGTGATGGGTGTGTGTGATGGGTGTGTGATGGGTGTGTGTGATGGGTGTGTGTGATCGGTGTGTGATGGGTGTGTGTGATGGGTGTGTGATGGGTGTGTGTGATGGGTGTGTGTCATCGGTGTGTGATGGGTGTGTGTGATCGGTGTGTGATGGGTGTGTGTGATGGGTGTGTGATGGGTGTGTGTGATGGGTGTGTGTGATGGGTGTGTGATCGGTGTGTGATGGGTGTGTGTGATCGGTGTGTGATGGGTGTGTGTGATGGGTGTGTGATCGGTGTGTGATGGGTGTGTGTGATCGGTGTGTGATGGGTGTGTGTGATGGGTGTGTGTGATCGGTGTGTGATCGGTGTGTGATGGGTGTGTGTGATCAGTGTGTGATGGGTGTGTGTGATGGGTGTGTGATCGGTGTGTGATCGGTGTGTGATGGGTGTGTGTGATGGGTGTGTGTGATCGGTGTGTGTGATCGGTGTGTGATGGGTGTGTGTGATCGGTGTGTGTGATCGGTGTGTGATCGGTGTGTGATGGGTGTGTGATCGGTGTGTGTGATCGGTGTGTGATCGGTGTGTGTGATCGGTGTGTGTGATCGGTGTGTGATGGGTGTGTGTGATCGGTGTGTGTGATCGGTGTGTGATCGGTGTGTGATGGGTGTGTGATCGGTGTGTGTGATCGGTGTGTGATCGGTGTGTGTGATCGGTGTGTGTGATGGGTGTGTGATGGGTGTGTGTGATCGGTGTGTGATGGGTGTGTGTGATGGGTGTGTGTGATGGGTGTGTGTGATCGGTGTGTGTGATCGGTGTGTGATGGGTGTGTGTGATGGGTGTGTGATGGGTGTGTGTGATCGGTGTGTGATGGGTGTGTGTGATGGGTGTGTGATGGGTGTGTGTGATCGGTGTGTGATGGGTGTGTGTGATGGGTGTGTGTCATCGGTGTGTGATGGGTGTGTGTCATCGGTGTGTGATGGGTGTGTGTCATCGGTGTGTGATGGGTGTGTGTGATCGGTGTGTGATGGGTGTGTGTGATCGGTGTGTGATCGGTGTGTGATGGGTGTGTGTGATGGGTGTGTGTGATGGGTGTGTGATGGGTGTGTGTGATGGGTGTGTGTGACAGGTGTGTGTGATGGGTGTGTGTGATGGGTGTGTGTGATCGGTGTGTGATGGGTGTGTGTGATGGGTGTGTGTGACAGGTGTGTGTGATGGGTGTGTGTGATCGGTGTGTGATGGGTGTGTGTGATCGGTGTGTGATCGGTGTGTGATGGGTGTGTGTGATGGGTGTGTGTGATCGGTGTGTGATGGGTGTGTGTGATGGGTGTGTGTGACAGGTGTGTGTGATGGGTGTGTGTGATCGGTGTGTGATGGGTGTGTGTGACAGGTGTGTGTGATCGGTGTGTGTGATCGGTGTGTGATGGGTGTGTGTGATGTGTGTGTGATCGGTGTGTGATGGGTGTGTGTGATGGGTGTGTGATGGGTGTGTGTGATCGGTGTGTGATGGGTGTGTGTGATCGGTGTGTGATGGGTGTGTGTGATGGGTGTGTGTGATGGGTGTGTGATCGGTGTGTGATCGGTGTGTGTGATCGGTGTGTGATGGGTGTGTGATCGGTGTGTGTGATGGGTGTGTGATGGGTGTGTGATCGGTGTGTGATCGGTGTGTGTGATGGGTGTGTGATGGGTGTGTGATCGGTGTGTGTGATCGGTGTGTGATGGGTGTGTGTGATCGGTGTGTGATGGGTGTGTGTGATGGGTGTGTGTGATGGGTGTGTGATCGGTGTGTGATCGGTGTGTGTGATCGGTGTGTGATGGGTGTGTGATCGGTGTGTGTGATGGGTGTGTGATGGGTGTGTGATCGGTGTGTGATCGGTGTGTGTGATCGGTGTGTGATGGGTGTGTGATCGGTGTGTGTGATCGGTGTGTGATGGGTGTGTGTGATCGGTGTGTGATGGGTGTGTGTGATCGGTGTGTGATGGGTGTGTGTGATGGGTGTGTGTGATGGGTGTGTGATGGGTGTGTGTGATCGGTGTGTGATCGGTGTGTGTGATCGGTGTGTGATGGGTGTGTGTGATGGGTGTGTGATCGGTGTGTGTGATCGGTGTGTGATGGGTGTGTGTGATGGGTGTGTGTGATGGGTGTGTGATCGGTGTGTGATGGGTGTGTGATGGGTGTGTGGTCGGTGTGTGATCAGTGTGTGTGATCAGTGTGTGATCAGTGTGTGTGATCAGTGTGTGATCAGTGTGTGATCAGTGTGTGATCGGTGTGTGGTCGGTGTGTGTGATCAGTGTGTGATCAGTGTGTGATCGGTGTGTGTGATCAGTGTGTGATCAGTGTGTGTGTGATCAGTGTGTGATCAGTGTGTGATCAGTGTGTGTGATCAGTGTGTGATCAGTGTGTGTGATCAGTGTGTGATCAGTGTGTGTGATCAGTGTGTGATCAGTGTGTGGTCGGTGTGTGTGATCAGTGTGTGATCAGTGTGTGTGATCAGTGTGTGATCAGTGTGTGATCAGTGTGTGTGATCAGTGTGTGATCAGTGTGTGTGATCAGTGTGTGATCAGTGTGTGGTCGGTGTGTGTGATCAGTGTGTGATCAGTGTGTGTGATCAGTGTGTGATCAGTGTGTGATCAGTGTGTGATCGGTGTGTGTGGTCGGTGTGTGATCAGTGCGTGATCAGTGTGTGGTCGGTGTGTGTGATGGGTGTGTGTGATCGGTGTGTGATCGGTGTGTGATCAGTGTGTGTGATCAGTGTGTGATGGGTGTGTGATCAGTGTGTGTGATCAGTGTGTGATGGGTGTGTGTGATCGGTGTGTGTGATGGGTGTGTGTGATCGGTGTGTGTGATCGGTGTGTGATGGGTGTGTGTGATCGGTGTGTGATGGGTGTGTGTGATGGGTGTGTGTGATCAGTGTGTGATGGGTGTGTGATGGGTGTGTGTGATCGGTGTGTGTGATGGGTGTGTGATGGGTGTGTGTGATCGGTGTGTGATGGGTGTGTGTGATCGGTGTGTGATGGGTGTGTGTGATCGGTGTGTGATGGGTGTGTGTGATCGGTGTGTGATGGGTGTGTGTGATCGGTGTGTGATGGGTGTGTGTGATGGGTGTGTGTGGTCGGTGTGTGATCAGTGTGTGTGATCAGTGTGTGATCAGTGTGTGATCAGTGTGTGGTCGGTGTGTGTGATCAGTGTGTGATCAGTGTGTGATCAGTGTGTGATCAGTGTGTGTGATCAGTGTGTGATCAGTGTGTGTGATCAGTGTGTGATCAGTGTGTGTGATCAGTGTGTGATCAGTGTGTGATCAGTGTGTGATCAGTGTGTGTGATCAGTGTGTGATCAGTGTGTGATCAGTGTGTGATCAGTGTGTGTGATCAGTGTGTGATCAGTGTGTGATCAGTGTGTGGTCGGTGTGTGATCAGTGTGTGTGATCAGTGTGTGATCAGTGTGTGATCAGTGTGTGATCAGTGTGTGGTCGGTGTGTGGTCGGTGTGTGGTCGGTGTGTGTGATCAGTGTGTGATCAGTGTGTGTGATCAGTGTGTGATCAGTGTGTGTGATCAGTGTGTGATCAGTGTGTGATCAGTGTGTGATCAGTGTGTGATCAGTGTGTGTGATCAGTGTGTGATCAGTGTGTGATCAGTGTGTGATCAGTGTGTGGTCGGTGTGTGGTCGGTGTGTGGTCGGTGTGTGATCAGTGTGTGATCAGTGTGTGATCGGTGTGTGATCAGTGTGTGATCAGTGCGTGATCAGTGCGTGATCAGTGTGTGGTCGGTGTGTGTGATCAGTGTGTGATCAGTGTGTGTGATCAGTGTGTGATCAGTGTGTGATCAGTGTGTGGTCGGTGTGTGATCAGTGTGTGTGATCAGTGTGTGATCAGTGTGTGATCAGTGTGTGGTCGGTGTGTGATCAGTGTGTGATCAGTGTGTGATCGGTGTGTGATCAGTGTGTGATCAGTGCGTGATCAGTGCGTGATCAGTGTGTGGTCGGTGTGTGATCGGTGTGTGTGATGGGTGTGTGTGATCGGTGTGTGTGATGGGTGTGTGTGATGGGTGTGTGTGATCGGTGTGTGATCGGTGTGTGTGATGGGTGTGTGTGATCGATGTGTGTGATGGGTGTGTCATCGGTGTGTGTGATCGGTGTGTGATGGGTGTGTGTGATCGGTGTGTGATGGGTGTGTGTGATCGGTGTGTGATCGGTGTGTGATGGGTGTGTGTGATGGGTGTGTGTCATCGGTGTGTGTGATCGGTGTGTGATGGGTGTGTGTGATGGGTGTGTGTCATCGGTGTGTGATCGGTGTGTGATCGGTGTGTGTGATGGGTGTGTGTGATCGGTGTGTGTGATCGGTGTGTGATCGGTGTGTGTGATCGGTGTGTGATGGGTGTGTGTGATCGGTGTGTGATGGGTGTGTGTGATCGGTGTGTGATGGGTGTGTGTGATGGGTGTGTGATCGGTGTGTGATGGGTGTGTGTGATGGGTGTGTGTCATCGGTGTGTGATCGGTGTGTGTGATCGGTGTGTGATGGGTGTGTGTGATCGGTGTGTGATGGGTGTGTGTGATCGGTGTGTGATCGGTGTGTGTGATCGGTGTGTGATCGGTGTGTGATGGGTGTGTGTGATCGGTGTGTGTGATCGGTGTGTGATCGGTGTGTGTGATGGGTGTGTGTGATCAGTGTGTGATCGGTGTGTGATCGGTGTGTGATCGGTGTGTGATGGGTGTGTGTGATGGGTGTGTGATCGGTGTGTGTGATGGGTGTGTGTGATCGGTGTGTGATGGGTGTGTGTGATGGGTGTGTGTGATCGGTGTGTGATGGGTGTGTGTGATGGGTGTGTGATGGGTGTGTGTGATCGGTGTGTGTGATGGGTGTGTGATGGGTGTGTGTGATCGGTGTGTGATGGGTGTGTGTGATGGGTGTGTGTGATCGGTGTGTGATGGGTGTGTGTGATGGGTGTGTGTGATCGGTGTGTGATGGGTGTGTGATGGGTGTGTGATGGGTGTGTGTGATCGGTGTGTGTGATGGGTGTGTGATGGGTGTGTGATGGGTGTGTGATGGGTGTGTGTGATCGGTGTGTGATGGGTGTGTGTGATCGGTGTGTGATGGGTGTGTGTGATGGGTGTGTGTCATCGGTGTGTGATGGGTGTGTGTGATGGGTGTGTGTGATCGGTGTGTGATGGGTGTGTGTGATGGGTGTGTGATGGGTGTGTGTGATCGGTGTGTGTGATGGGTGTGTGATGGGTGTGTGTGATCGGTGTGTGATGGGTGTGTGTGATGGGTGTGTGTGATCGGTGTGTGATGGGTGTGTGTGATGGGTGTGTGATCGGGTGTGTGTGATGGGTGTGTGTGATCGGTGTGTGATCGGTGTGTGTGATCGGTGTGTGTGATGGGTGTGTGTGATGGGTGTGTGATGGGTGTGTGTGATGGGTGTGTGTGATGGGTGTGTGTGATCGGTGTGTGTGATGGGTGTGTGTGATGGGTGTGTGTGATCGGTGTGTGATGGGTGTGTGTGATCGGTGTGTGATGGGTGTGTGTGATGGGTGTGTGTGATGGGTGTGTGATGGGTGTGTGTGATGGGTGTGTGATGGGTGTGTGTGATGGGTGTGTGATGGGTGTGTGTGATGGGTGTGTGATGGGTGTGTGTGATGGGTGTGTGATGGGTGTGTGTGATCGGTGTGTGTGATGGGTGTGTGATGGGTGTGTGTGATCGGTGTGTGTGATGGGTGTGTGTGATGGGTGTGTGATGGGTGTGTGTGATCGGTGTGTGTGATGGGTGTGTGTGATGGGTGTGTGTGATCGGTGTGTGATGGGTGTGTGTGATGGGTGTGTGATGGGTGTGTGATGGGTGTGTGTGATCGGTGTGTGTGATGGGTGTGTGATGGGTGTGTGTGATCGGTGTGTGATGGGTGTGTGTGATGGGTGTGTGTGATCGGTGTGTGTGATGGGTGTGTGATGGGTGTGTGTGATCGGTGTGTGATGGGTGTGTGTGATGGGTGTGTGTGATGGGTGTGTGTGATCGGTGTGTGATGGGTGTGTGTGATGGGTGTGTGATCGGGTGTGTGTGATGGGTGTGTGTGATCAGTGTGTGATGGGTGTGTGTGATCGGTGTGTGATGGGTGTGTGTGATCGGTGTGTGTGATGGGTGTGTGATGGGTGTGTGTGATCGGTGTGTGATCGGTGTGTGTGATCGGTGTGTGTGATCGGTGTGTGTGATCGGTGTGTGATGGGTGTGTGTGATCGGTGTGTGATGGGTGTGTGTGATGGGTGTGTGATCGGTGTGTGTGATCGGTGTGTGATCGGTGTGTGTGATCGGTGTGTGATCGGTGTGTGATGGGTGTGTGTGATGGGTGTGTGATCGGTGTGTGTGATCGGTGTGTGATCGGTGTGTGTGATCGGTGTGTGATCGGTGTGTGATGGGTGTGTGATCGGTGTGTGTGATCGGTGTGTGATGGGTGTGTGTGATGGGTGTGTGTGATCAGTGTGTGATCGGTGTGTGTGATCGGTGTGTGTGATGGGTGTGTGTGATGGGTGTGTGTGATGGGTGTGTGTGATCAGTGTGTGATGGGTGTGTGTGATCGGTGTGTGATCGGTGTGTGTGATCGGTGTGTGATCGGTGTGTGTGATCGGTGTGTGTGATGGGTGTGTGATGGGTGTGTGTGATGGGTGTGTGATGGGTGTGTGTGATCGGTGTGTGATCGGTGTGTGTGATCGGTGTGTGATCGGTGTGTGTGATCGGTGTGTGATGGGTGTGTGTGATCGGTGTGTGATGGGTGTGTGTGATCAGTGTGTGATCAGTGTGTGTGATCAGTGTGTGATCAGTGTGTGTGATCAGTGTGTGATCAGTGTGTGATCAGTGTGTGGTCGGTGTGTGATCAGTGTGTGTGATCAGTGTGTGATCAGTGTGTGTGATCAGTGTGTGATCAGTGTGTGATCAGTGTGTGGTCGGTGTGTGATCAGTGTGTGATCAGTGTGTGGTCGGTGTGTGATCGGTGTGTGTGATGGGTGTGTGTGATCGGTGTGTGATCGGTGTGTGTGATGGGTGTGTGTGATCGATGTGTGTGATGGGTGTGTGATGGGTGTGTGATGGGTGTGTGATGGGTGTGTGTGATGGGTGTGTGATCGGTGTGTGATCAGTGTGTGGTCGGTGTGTGATCGGTGTGTGTGATGGGTGTGTGTGATCGGTGTGTGATCGGTGTGTGTGATGGGTGTGTGTGATCGATGTGTGTGATGGGTGTGTGATGGGTGTGTGATGGGTGTGTGTGATCGGTGTGTGTGATCGGTGTGTGATGGGTGTGTGTGATCGGTGTGTGATGGGTGTGTGATGGGTGTGTGATGGGTGTGTGTGATCGGTGTGTGTGATCGGTGTGTGATGGGTGTGTGTGATCGGTGTGTGATGGGTGTGTGTGATCGATGTGTGTGATGGGTGTGTGATGGGTGTGTGTGATCAGTGCGTGATCAGTGCGTGATCAGTGTGTGGTCGGTGTGTGATCGGTGTGTGTGATGGGTGTGTGTGATCGGTGTGTGATCGGTGTGTGTGATGGGTGTGTGTGATCGATGTGTGTGATGGGTGTGTGTGATGGGTGTGTGATGGGTGTGTGATGGGTGTGTGTGATCGGTGTGTGTGATCGGTGTGTGATGGGTGTGTGTGATCGGTGTGTGATGGGTGTGTGTGATCGATGTGTGTGATGGGTGTGTGATGGGTGTGTGATGGGTGTGTGTGATGGGTGTGTGTCATCGGTGTGTGATCGGTGTGTGTGATCGGTGTGTGATCGGTGTGTGTGATCGGTGTGTGTGATGGGTGTGTGATCAGTGCGTGATCAGTGTGTGGTCGGTGTGTGTGATGGGTGTGTGTGATGGGTGTGTGATGGGTGTGTGTGATCGGTGTGTGATCGGTGTGTGATCAGTGTGTGATCGGTGTGTGTGATCAGTGTGTGATCAGTGTGTGTGGTCGGTGTGTGTGATCAGTGTGTGATCAGTGTGTGGTCGGTGTGTGTGATCGGTGTGTGTGATCGGTGTGTGATGGGTGTGTGTGATGGGTGTGTGATGGGTGTGTGTGATCGGTGTGTGATCGGTGTGTGATCAGTGTGTGATCGGTGTGTGTGATCAGTGTGTGATCAGTGTGTGTGGTCGGTGTGTGTGATCAGTGTGTGATCAGTGTGTGGTCGGTGTGTGTGATCGGTGTGTGTGATCGGTGTGTGATGGGTGTGTGTGATCAGTGTGTGTGATCGGTGTGTGATGGGTGTGTGTGATCAGTGTGTGATCAGTGTGTGTGATCGGTGTGTGTGATCAGTGTGTGATCAGTGTGTGATCAGTGTGTGTGATCGGTGTGTGTGATCAGTGTGTGATCAGTGTGTGATCAGTGTGTGTGATCGGTGTGTGATCAGTGTGTGATCAGTGTGTGTGATCGGTGTGTGTGATCAGTGTGTGATCAGTGTGTGATCAGTGTGTGTGATCGGTGTGTGTGATCAGTGTGTGATCAGTGTGTGATCAGTGTGTGATGGGTGTGTGTGATCAGTGTGTGATCAGTGTGTGATCAGTGTGTGATCAGTGTGTGATCGGTGTGTGTGATGGGTGTGTGTGGTCGGTGTGTGATGGGTGTGTGTGATCGGTGTGTGATGGGTGTGTGTGATGGGTGTGTGTGGTCGGTGTGTGATGGGTGTGTGTGATCAGTGTGTGATCAGTGTGTGTGATCAGTGTGTGATCAGTGTGTGTGATCAGTGTGTGATCAGTGTGTGATCGGTGTGTGATGGGTGTGTGTGATGGGTGTGTGTGATGGGTGTGTGATGGGTGTGTGTGATGGGTGTGTGATGGGTGTGTGTGATCGGTGTGTGATGGGTGTGTGTGATCGGTGTGTGTGATCAGTGTGTGATGGGTGTGTGTGATCGGTGTGTGTGATGGGTGTGTGTGATCGGTGTGTGGTCGGTGTGTGTGATCAGTGTGTGATCAGTGTGTGTGATCAGTGTGTGATCAGTGTGTGTGATCAGTGTGTGATCAGTGTGTGTGATCAGTGTGTGATCAGTGTGTGATCAGTGTGTGGTCGGTGTGTGATCAGTGTGTGATCAGTGTGTGATCAGTGTGTGGTCGGTGTGTGATCGGTGTGTGTGATGGGTGTGTGTGATGGGTGTGTGATGGGTGTGTGTGATCGGTGTGTGTGATGGGTGTGTGTGATCGGTGTGTGATGGGTGTGTGATGGGTGTGTGTGATCGGTGTGTGATGGGTGTGTGTGATGGGTGTGTGATGGGTGTGTGTGATCGGTGTGTGTGATCAGTGTGTGATCAGTGTGTGTGATCAGTGTGTGATCAGTGTGTGATCAGTGTGTGGTCGGTGTGTGATCAGTGTGTGTGATCAGTGTGTGATCAGTGTGTGTGATCAGTGTGTGATCAGTGTGTGTGATCAGTGTGTGATGGGTGTGTGTGATGGGTGTGTGATGGGTGTGTGTGATGGGTGTGTGTGATCGGTGTGTGATGGGTGTGTGTGATGGGTGTGTGTGATGGGTGTGTGTGATGGGTGTGTGTGATCGGTGTGTGATGGGTGTGTGTGATGGGTGTGTGTGATCGGTGTGTGATGGGTGTGTGATGGGTGTGTGTGATCGGTGTGTGATTGGTGTGTGATGGGTGTGTGTCATCGGTGTGTGATGGGTGTGTGTGATCGGTGTGTGATCGGTGTGTGTGATCGGTGTGTGTCATCGGTGTGTGATCGGTGTGTGTGATGGGTGTGTGTCATCGGTGTGTGATCGGTGTGTGTGATCGGTGTGTGTCATCGGTGTGTGATGGGTGTGTGTCATCGGTGTGTGATGGGTGTGTGTGATCGGTGTGTGATGGGTGTGTGTCATCGGTGTGTGATGGGTGTGTGTGATCGGTGTGTGTGATGGGTGTGTGTGATGGGTGTGTGTGATGGGTGTGTGTGATGGGTGTGTGTGATCGGTGTGTGTGATGGGTGTGTGTGATCGGTGTGTGATGGGTGTGTGTCATCGGTGTGTGATGGGTGTGTGTGATCGGTGTGTGTGATGGGTGTGTGTGATGGGTGTGTGTGATCGGTGTGTGTGATCGGTGTGTGTGATGGGTGTGTGTGATGGGTGTGTGTGATGGGTGTGTGTGATGGGTGTGTGTGATCGGTGTGTGTGATCAGTGTGAGTGATCGGTGTGTGATCGGTGTGTGTGATGGGTGTGTGATCGGTGTGTGTGATGGGTGTGTGTGATGGGTGTGTGATCGGTGTGTGTGATCAGTGTGTGATCGGTGTGTGATGGGTGTGTGATGGGTGTGTGTGATGGGTGTGCGTGATCGGTGTGTGTGATCGGTGTGTGATCAGTGTGTAATGGGTGTGTGTGATGGGTGTGTGTGATCAGTGTGTGATCAGTGTGTGATCAGTGTGTGTGATCAGTGTGTGATCAGTGTGTGATGGGTGTGTGATCAGTGTGTGATCAGTGTGTGATGGGTGTGTGTGATCAGTGTGTGATCAGTGTGTGTGATCGGTGTGTGTGATCAGTGTGTGTGATCAGTGTGTGATCAGTGTGTGATGGGTGTGTGATCAGTGTGTGATCAGTGTGTGATGGGTGTGTGTGATCGGTGTGTGATGGGTGTGTGTGATCAGTGTGTGATCAGTGTGTGATGGGTGTGTGATCAGTGTGTGATCAGTGTGTGATGGGTGTGTGTGATCAGTGTGTGATCAGTGTGTGATCAGTGTGTGATGGGTGTGTGATCGGTGTGTGTGGTCGGTGTGTGTGATCGGTGTGTGTGATCGGTGTGTGATCGGTGTGTGATGGGTGTGTGTGATGGGTGTGTGTGGTCGGTGTGTGATCAGTGTGTGATCAGTGTGTGATCAGTGTGTGATCAGTGTGTGATCGGTGTGTGTGGTCGGTGTGTGTGATCGGTGTGTGTGATCGGTGTGTGATCGGTGTGTGATGGGTGTGTGTGATCAGTGTGTGATGGGTGTGTGTGATGGGTGTGTGTGATCGGTGTGTGATGGGTGTGTGTGATCAGTGTGTGATGGGTGTGTGTGATCAGTGTGTGATGGGTGTGTGTGATGGGTGTGTGTGATCGGTGTGTGATGGGTGTGTGTGATCAGTGTGTGATGGGTGTGTGTGATCAGTGTGTGATGGGTGTGTGTGATCGGTGTGTGATGGGTGTGTGTGGTCGGTGTGTGATGGGTGTGTGTGATCAGTGTGTGATGGGTGTGTGTGATGGGTGTGTGTGATCGGTGTGTGATGGGTGTGTGTGATCAGTGTGTGATGGGTGTGTGTGATCAGTGTGTGATGGGTGTGTGTGATCGGTGTGTGATGGGTGTGTGTGATCAGTGTGTGATCAGTGTGTGATGGGTGTGTGTGATCAGTGTGTGATCAGTGTGTGATGGGCGTGTGTGATCGGTGTGTGTGATCAGTGTGTGATGGGTGTGTGTGATCAGTGTGTGATCAGTGTGTGATGGGTGTGTGTGATCAGTGTGTGATCAGTGTGTGATGGGTGTGTGTGATCAGTGTGTGATCAGTGTGTGTGATCGGTGTGTGATCGGTGTGTGTGATGGGTGTGTGTGATCGGTGTGTGTGATCGGTGTGTGTGATGGGTGTGTGTGATCGGTGTGTGATGGGTGTGTGATCGGTGTGTGTGATGGGTGTGTGTGATCGGTGTGTGATGGGTGTGTGTGATCGGTGTGTGATGGGTGTGTGATGGGTGTGTGTGATGGGTGTGTGATGGGTGTGTGTGATCGGTGTGTGTGATCGGTGTGTGTGATCGGTGTGTGATGGGTGTGTGATCGGTGTGTGTGATCGGTGTGTGATCGGTGTGTGTGATGGGTGTGTGATCGGTGTGTGTGATGGGTGTGTGATCGGTGTGTGTGATGGGTGTGTGTGATGGGTGTGTGATGGGTGTGTGATGGGTGTGTGTGATGGGTGTGTGATGGGTGTGTGTGATGGGTGTGTGATCGGTGTGTGTGATGGGTGTGTGATCGGTGTGTGTGATGGGTGTGTGATCGGTGTGTGTGATGGGTGTGTGTGATGGGTGTGTGATGGGTGTGTGTGATGGGTGTGTGATCGGTGTGTGTGATGGGTGTGTGTGATCGGTGTGTGATCGGTGTGTGTGATGGGTGTGTGTGATCGGTGTGTGTGATGGGTGTGTGATCGGTGTGTGTGATGGGTGTGTGTGATGGGTGTGTGTGATGGGTGTGTGATCGGTGTGTGTGATGGGTGTGTGTGATGGGTGTGTGTGATGGGTGTGTGATCGGTGTGTGTGATGGGTGTGTGTGATGGGTGTGTGATGGGTGTGTGTGATGGGTGTGTGATCGGTGTGTGTGATGGGTGTGTGTGATCGGTGTGTGATCGGTGTGTGTGATGGGTGTGTGATGGGTGTGTGTGATCGGTGTGTGTGATCGGTGTGTGATCGGTGTGTGTGATCGGTGTGTGATCGGTGTGTGATGGGTGTGTGTGATGGGTGTGTGATCGGTGTGTGTGATGGGTGTGTGTGATGGGTGTGTGTGATCGGTGTGTGATGGGTGTGTGTGATCGGTGTGTGATGGGTGTGTGTGATCGGTGTGTGTGATCGGTGTGTGTGATGGGTGTGTGATGGGTGTGTGTGATGGGTGTGTGTGATCGGTGTGTGATGGGTGTGTGTGATCGGTGTGTGATGGGTGTGTGTGATCGGTGTGTGTGATCGGTGTGTGTGATCGGTGTGTGATGGGTGTGTGTGATGGGTGTGTGTGATCGGTGTGTGATGGGTGTGTGTGATGGGTGTGTGTGATCGGTGTGTGATGGGTGTGTGATGGGTGTGTGTGATCGGTGTGTGATGGGTGTGTGATCGGTGTGTGATGGGTGTGTGTGATCGGTGTGTGATGGGTGTGTGATCGGTGTGTGATGGGTGTGTGTGATCGGTGTGTGATGGGTGTGTGTGATCGGTGTGTGATGGGTGTGTGATCGGTGTGTGATGGGTGTGTGTGATCGGTGTGTGATGGGTGTGTGTGATGGGTGTGTGATGGGTGTGTGTGATCGGTGTGTGATGGGTGTGTGTGATGGGTGTGTGTGATGGGTGTGTGATGGGTGTGTGTGATGGGTGTGTGTCATCGGTGTGTGTGATCGGTGTGTGATCGGTGTGTGTGATCGGTGTGTGATCGGTGTGTGTGATGGGTGTGTGATGGGTGTGTGTGATGGGTGTGTGTGATCGGTGTGTGATGGGTGTGTGATGGGTGTGTGTGATCGGTGTGTGTGATCGGTGTGTGTGATCGGTGTGTGATGGGTGTGTGTGATCGGTGTGTGATGGGTGTGTGTGATGGGTGTGTGTCATCGGTGTGTGATGGGTGTGTGTGATGGGTGTGTGTGATCGGTGTGTGATGGGTGTGTGTGATCGGTGTGTGATGGGTGTGTGTGATGGGTGTGTGATGTGTGTGTGATGGGTGTGTGTGATGGGTGTGTGATCGGTGTGTGTGATGGGTGTGTTATGGGTGTGTGTGATGGGTGTGTGATGGGTGTGTGTGATAGGTGTGTGTGATCGGTGTGTGATGGGTGTGTGTGATCGGTGTGTGATGGGTGTGTGTGATGGGTGTGTGTGATCGGTGTGTGATGGGTGTGTGTGATGGGTGTGTGTGATCGGTGTGTGATGGGTGTGTGTGATGGGTGTGTGATCGGTGTGTGTGATGGGTGTGTGTGATCAGTGTGTGTGATGGGTGTGTGTGATCAGTGTGTGATGGGTGTGTGTGATCGGTGTGTGTGATCGGTGTGTGTGATGGGTGTGTGATCAGTGTGTGTGATGGGTGTGTGTGATCAGTGTGTGATGGGTGTGTGTGATCGGTGTGTGTGATGGGTGTGTGTGATCAGTGTGTGATGGGTGTGTGTGATGGGTGTGTGATGGGTGTGTGTGATGGGTGTGTGATGGGTGTGTGTGATGGGTGTGTGATGGGTGTGTGATCGGTGTGTGATGGGTGTGTGTGATCGGTGTGTGATCAGTGTGTGATCGGTGTGTGATCGGTGTGTGTGATGGGTGTGTGTGATGGGTGTGTGTGATCGGTGTGTGATCAGTGTGTGATGGGTGTGTGTGATCAGTGTGTGATGGGTGTGTGTGATCGGTGTGTGATGGGTGTGTGTGATCAGTGTGTGATCAGTGTGTGATGGGTGTGTGATCAGTGTGTGATGGGTGTGTGTGATCAGTGTGTGATCAGTGTGTGATCAGTGTGTGATGGGTGTGTGTGATCAGTGTGTGTGATCGGTGTGTGTGATCAGTGTGTGATGGGTGTGTGTGATCGGTGTGTGATCGGTGTGTGTGGTCGGTCTGTGATCAGTGTGTGATCAGTGTGTGATGGGTGTGTGTGATCAGTGTGTGTGATCGGTGTGTGTGATCAGTGTGTGATGGGTGTGTGTGATCGGTGTGTGATCAGTGTGTGTGGTCGGTGTGTGTGATCAGTGTGTGATGGGTGTGTGTGATCGGTGTGTGTGATGGGTGTGTGTGATCGGTGTGTGTGATCAGTGTGAGTGATCGGTGTGTGATGGGTGTGTGATCAGTGTGTGATGGGTGTGTGATCAGTGTGAGTGATCGGTGTGTGTCATCGGTGTGTGATGGGTGTGTGATGGGTGTGTGTGATGGGTGTGAGTGATCGGTGTGTGTGATCGGTGTGTGATGGGTGTGTGTGATCAGTGTGTGATCAGTGTGTAATGGGTGTGTGATCAGTGTGTGATCAGTGTGTGATGGGTGTGTGTGATCAGTGTGTGATCAGTGTGTGTGATCAGTGTGTGATCAGTGTGTGTGATCAGTGTGTGTGATCAGTGTGTGATCAGTGTGTGATGGGTGTGTGATCAGTGTGTGATCAGTGTGTGATGGGTGTGTGTGATCAGTGTGTGATCAGTGTGTGATCAGTGTGTGATCAGTGTGTGATGGGTGTGTGTGATCAGTGTGTGATCAGTGTGTGATCAGTGTGTGATCAGTGTGTGTGATCAGTGTGTGATGGGTGTGTGATCAGTGTGTGATCAGTGTGTGATGGGTGTGTGTGATCAGTGTGTGATCAGTGTGTGTGATCGGTGTGTGTGATCAGTGTGTGTGATCAGTGTGTGATCAGTGTGTGATGGGTGTGTGATCAGTGTGTGATCAGTGTGTGATGGGTGTGTGATCAGTGTGTGATCAGTGTGTGATGGGTGTGTGATCAGTGTGTGATGGGTGTGTGATCAGTGTGTGATCAGTGTGTGATGGGTGTGTGTGATCAGTGTGTGATCAGTGTGTGATCAGTGTGTGATCAGTGTGTGATGGGTGTGTGTGATCAGTGTGTGATCAGTGTGTGATCAGTGTGTGATCAGTGTGTGTGATCAGTGTGTGATGGGTGTGTGATCAGTGTGTGATCAGTGTGTGATGGGTGTGTGTGATCAGTGTGTGATCAGTGTGTGTGATGGGTGTGTGTGATCAGTGTGTGATCAGTGTGTGATCAGTGTGTGATGGGTGTGTGTGATCAGTGTGTGATCAGTGTGTGATCAGTGTGTGATCAGTGTGTGTGATCAGTGTGTGGTCGGTGTGTGTGATCGGTGTGTGTGATCGGTGTGTGTGATCGGTGTGTGATCGGTGTGTGATGGGTGTGTGTGATGGGTGTGTGTGGTCGGTGTGTGATGGGTGTGTGTGATCAGTGTGTGATGGGTGTGTGTGATGGGTGTGTGTGATCGGTGTGTGATGGGTGTGTGTGATCAGTGTGTGATGGGTGTGTGTGATCAGTGTGTGATGGGTGTGTGTGATCGGTGTGTGATGGGTGTGTGTGATCAGTGTGTGATCAGTGTGTGATGGGTGTGTGTGATCAGTGTGTGATCAGTGTGTGATGGGTGTGTGTGATCGGTGTGTGTGATCAGTGTGTGATGGGTGTGTGTGATCAGTGTGTGATCAGTGTGTGATCAGTGTGTGATGGGTGTGTGTGATCAGTGTGTGATCAGTGTGTGTGATCGGTGTGTGATCGGTGTGTGTGATGGGTGTGTGTGATCAGTGTGTGTGATCGGTGTGTGTGATGGGTGTGTGTGATCAGTGTGTGATCAGTGTGTGATGGGTGTGTGTGATGGGTGTGTGTGATCAGTGTGTGATCAGTGTGTGATCAGTGTGTGATGGGTGTGTGTGATCAGTGTGTGTGGTCGGTGTGTGTGATGGGTGTGTGTGATCGGTGTGTGTGATGGGTGTGTGATCGGTGTGTGTGATCGGTGTGTGATGGGTGTGTGTGATCGGTGTGTGATCGGTGTGTGTGATGGGTGTGTGATGGGTGTGTGTGATCGGTGTGTGTGATCGGTGTGTGATGGGTGTGTGATCGGTGTGTGTGATGGGTGTGTGTGATGGGTGTGTGATCGGTGTGTGTGATCGGTGTGTGATGGGTGTGTGATGGGTGTGTGTGATGGGTGTGTGTGATCAGTGTGTGTGATCGGTGTGTGTGATCAGTGTGTGATGGGTGTGTGTGATCGGTGTGTGATCAGTGTGTGTGGTCGGTGTGTGTGATCAGTGTGTGATGGGTGTGTGTGATCGGTGTGTGATCAGTGTGTGTGGTCGGTGTGTGTGATCAGTGTGTGATGGGTGTGTGTGATCGGTGTGTGTGATGGGTGTGTGTGATCGGTGTGTGTGATCAGTGTGAGTGATCGGTGTGTGTGATGGGTGTGTGATCAGTGTGTGATGGGTGTGTGTGATCAGTGTGTGTGATCGGTGTGTGTGATCAGTGTGTGATGGGTGTGTGTGATCGGTGTGTGATCAGTGTGTGTGGTCGGTGTGTGTGATCAGTGTGTGATGGGTGTGTGTGATCGGTGTGTGTGATGGGTGTGTGTGATCGGTGTGTGTGATCAGTGTGAGTGATCGGTGTGTGTGATCAGTGTGTGTGGTCGGTGTGTGTGATCAGTGTGTGATCAGTGTGTGATGGGTGTGTGATCAGTGTGAGTGATCGGTGTGTGTGATCAGTGTGTGATCAGTGTGTGATGGGTGTGTGTGATCAGTGTGTGATGGGTGTGTGATCAGTGTGTGTGGTCGGTGTGTGTGATCAGTGTGTGATCAGTGTGTGATGGGTGTGTGATCAGTGTGAGTGATCGGTGTGTGTGATCAGTGTGTGATCAGTGTGTGATGGGTGTGTGTGATCGGTGTGTGATCAGTGTGTGATGGGTGTGTGTCATCGGTGTGTCTGATCGGTGTGTGATGGGTGTGTGATCGGTGTGTGTGATGGGTGTGTGATCGGTGTGTGTGATCGGTGTGTGATGGGTGTGTGTGATGGGTGTGCGTGATCGGTGTGTGTGATCGGTGTGTGATGGGTGTGTGTGATCAGTGTGTGATCAGTGTGTAATGGGTGTGTGTGATGGGTGTGTGTGATCAGTGTGTGATCAGTGTGTGATCAGTGTGTGTGATCAGTGTGTGTGATCAGTGTGTGATCAGTGTGTGATGGGTGTGTGATCAGTGTGTGATCAGTGTGTGATGGGTGTGTGTGATGGGTGTGTGTGATCAGTGTGTGATCAGTGTGTGTGATCGGTGTGTGTGATCGGTGTGTGTGATCGGTGTGTGATCGGTGTGTGTGGTCGGTGTGTGTGATCGGTGTGTGTGATCGGTGTGTGATCGGTGTGTGTGATCAGTGTGTGATGGGTGTGTGTGATCAGTGTGTGATCAGTGTGTGATCAGTGTGTGATGGGTGTGTGTGATCAGTGTGTGTGATCAGTGTGTGATCAGTGTGTGATCAGTGTGTGATCAGTGTGTGATGGGTGTGTGTGATCAGTGTGTGTGATCAGTGTGTGATCAGTGTGTGATGGGTGTGTGTGATCAGTGTGTGTGATCAGTGTGTGATCGGTGTGTGTGGTCGGTGTGTGTGATCGGTGTGTGTGATCGGTGTGTGATCGGTGTGTGTGATCAGTGTGTGATCAGTGTGTGATCAGTGTGTGATCGGTGTGTGTGATCAGTGTGTGATCAGTGTGTGATCAGTGTGTGATCGGTGTGTGTGGTCGGTGTGTGTGATCGGTGTGTGTGATCGGTGTGTGATCGGTGTGTGATGGGTGTGTGTGATGGGTGTGTGTGGTCGGTGTGTGATGGGTGTGTGTGATCAGTGTGTGATGGGTGTGTGTGATGGGTGTGTGTGATCGGTGTGTGATGGGTGTGTGTGATCAGTGTGTGATGGGTGTGTGTGATCAGTGTGTGATGGGTGTGTGTGATGGGTGTGTGTGATCAGTGTGTGATGGGTGTGTGTGATCAGTGTGTGATGGGTGTGTGTGATCGGTGTGTGTGATCAGTGTGTGATGGGTGTGTGTGATCAGTGTGTGATCAGTGTGTGATGGGTGTGTGTGATCAGTGTGTGATCAGTGTGTGATGGGTGTGTGTGATCAGTGTGTGATCAGTGTGTGTGATCGGTGTGTGATCGGTGTGTGTGATGGGTGTGTGTGATCAGTGTGTGATCAGTGTGTGTGATCGGTGTGTGATCAGTGTGTGTGATCAGTGTGTGATGGGTGTGTGTGATCAGTGTGTGTGATCGGTGTGTGTGATCAGTGTGTGATCAGTGTGTGATCAGTGTGTGTGATCAGTGTGTGATGGGTGTGTGTGATGGGTGTGTGTGATCAGTGTGTGATCAGTGTGTGATGGGTGTGTGTGATGGGTGTGTGTGATCAGTGTGTGATCAGTGTGTGATGGGTGTGTGTGATCAGTGTGTGATGGGTGTGTGTGATGGGTGTGTGTGATCAGTGTGTGATCAGTGTGTGATCAGTGTGTGATCAGTGTGTGATGGGTGTGTGTGATCAGTGTGTGATCAGTGTGTGATCAGTGTGTGTGGCCGGTGTGTGTGATGGGTGTGTTTGATCGGTGTGTGTGATGGGTGTGTGATCGGTGTGTGTGATCGGTGTGTGTGATGGGTGTGTGTGATCGGTGTGTGATCGGTGTGTGTGATGGGTGTGTGATGGGTGTGTGTGATCGGTGTGTGTGATCGGTGTGTGATCGGTGTGTGTGATGGGTGTGTGATCGGTGTGTGTGATCGGTGTGTGTGATGGGTGTGTGATCGGTGTGTGTGATGGGTGTGTGTGATGGGTGTGTGTGATGGGTGTGTGATGGGTGTGTGATGGGTGTGTGTGATGGGTGTGTGATGGGTGTGTGATGGGTGTGTGATGGGTGTGTGATCGGTGTGTGTGATGGGTGTGTGTGATCGGTGTGTGTGATGGGTGTGTGATGGGTGTGTGATGGGTGTGTGATGGGTGTGTGATGGGTGTGTGTGATGGGTGTGTGATGGGTGTGTGATGGGTGTGTGATGGGTGTGTGATCGGTGTGTGTGATGGGTGTGTGTGATCAGTGTGTGTGGTCGGTGTGTGTGATCAGTGTGTGATGGGTGTGTGTGATCGGTGTGTGATCAGTGTGTGTGGTCGGTGTGTGTGATCAGTGTGTGATGGGTGTGTGTGATCGGTGTGTGTGATGGGTGTGTGTGATCGGTGTGTGTGATCAGTGTGAGTGATCGGTGTGTGTGATGGGTGTGTGATCAGTGTGTGATGGGTGTGTGTGATCAGTGTGTGTGATCGGTGTGTGTGATCAGTGTGTGATGGGTGTGTGTGATCGGTGTGTGATCAGTGTGTGTGGTCGGTGTGTGTGATCAGTGTGTGATGGGTGTGTGTGATCGGTGTGTGTGATGGGTGTGTGTGATCGGTGTGTGTGATCAGTGTGAGTGATCGGTGTGTGTGATCAGTGTGTGTGGTCGGTGTGTGTGATCAGTGTGTGATCAGTGTGTGATGGGTGTGTGATCAGTGTGAGTGATCGGTGTGTGTGATCAGTGTGTGATCAGTGTGTGATGGGTGTGTGTCATCGGTGTGTCTGATCGGTGTGTGATGGGTGTGTGATCGGTGTGTGTGATGGGTGTGTGATCGGTGTGTGTGATCGGTGTGTGATGGGTGTGTGTGATGGGTGTGCGTGATCGGTGTGTGTGATCGGTGTGTGATGGGTGTGTGTGATCAGTGTGTGATCAGTGTGTAATGGGTGTGTGTGATGGGTGTGTGTGATCAGTGTGTGATCAGTGTGTGATCAGTGTGTGTGATCAGTGTGTGTGATCAGTGTGTGATCAGTGTGTGATGGGTGTGTGATCAGTGTGTGATCAGTGTGTGATGGGTGTGTGTGATGGGTGTGTGTGATGGGTGTGTGTGATCAGTGTGTGATCAGTGTGTGTGATCGGTGTGTGTGATCGGTGTGTGTGATCGGTGTGTGATCGGTGTGTGTGGTCGGTGTGTGTGATCGGTGTGTGTGATCGGTGTGTGATCGGTGTGTGTGATCAGTGTGTGATGGGTGTGTGTGATCAGTGTGTGATCAGTGTGTGATCAGTGTGTGATGGGTGTGTGATCGGTGTGTGTGATCAGTGTGTGATCAGTGTGTGATCAGTGTGTGATCGGTGTGTGTGGTCGGTGTGTGTGATCGGTGTGTGTGATCGGTGTGTGATCGGTGTGTGATGGGTGTGTGTGATGGGTGTGTGTGGTCGGTGTGTGATGGGTGTGTGTGATCAGTGTGTGATGGGTGTGTGTGATGGGTGTGTGTGATCGGTGTGTGATGGGTGTGTGTGATCAGTGTGTGATGGGTGTGTGTGATCAGTGTGTGATGGGTGTGTGTGATCGGTGTGTGTGATCAGTGTGTGATGGGTGTGTGTGATCAGTGTGTGATCAGTGTGTGATGGGTGTGTGTGATCAGTGTGTGATCAGTGTGTGATGGGTGTGTGTGATCAGTGTGTGATCAGTGTGTGTGATCGGTGTGTGATCGGTGTGTGTGATGGGTGTGTGTGATCAGTGTGTGATCAGTGTGTGTGATCGGTGTGTGATCAGTGTGTGTGATCAGTGTGTGATGGGTGTGTGTGATCAGTGTGTGTGATCGGTGTGTGTGATCAGTGTGTGATCAGTGTGTGATCAGTGTGTGTGATCAGTGTGTGATGGGTGTGTGTGATGGGTGTGTGTGATCAGTGTGTGATCAGTGTGTGATGGGTGTGTGTGATGGGTGTGTGTGATCAGTGTGTGATCAGTGTGTGATGGGTGTGTGTGATCAGTGTGTGATGGGTGTGTGTGATGGGTGTGTGTGATCAGTGTGTGATCAGTGTGTGATCAGTGTGTGATGGGTGTGTGTGATCAGTGTGTGATCAGTGTGTGATCAGTGTGTGTGGCCGGTGTGTGTGATGGGTGTGTGTGATCGGTGTGTGTGATGGGTGTGTGATCGGTGTGTGTGATCGGTGTGTGTGATGGGTGTGTGTGATCGGTGTGTGATCGGTGTGTGTGATGGGTGTGTGATGGGTGTGTGTGATCGGTGTGTGTGATCGGTGTGTGATCGGTGTGTGTGATGGGTGTGTGTGATGGGTGTGTGATCGGTGTGTGTGATCGGTGTGTGTGATCGGTGTGTGATGGGTGTGTGATGGGTGTGTGATGGGTGTGTGATGGGTGTGTGATCGGTGTGTGTGATCGGTGTGTGTGATGGGTGTGTGATCGGTGTGTGTGATGGGTGTGTGTGATGGGTGTGTGATGGGTGTGTGATGGGTGTGTGTGATGGGTGTGTGATGGGTGTGTGATGGGTGTGTGATGGGTGTGTGATCGGTGTGTGTGATGGGTGTGTGTGATCGGTGTGTGATCGGTGTGTGTGATGGGTGTGTGATGGGTGTGTGATGGGTGTGTGATGGGTGTGTGATGGGTTTGTGATCGGTGTGTGTGATGGGTGTGTGTGATCGGTGTGTGATCGGTGTGTGTGATGGGTGTGTGATGGGTGTGTGTGATCGGTGTGTGTGATCGGTGTGTGATCGGTGTGTGTGATCGGTGTGTGATCGGTGTGTGATCGGTGTGTGTGATGGGTGTGTGATCGGTGTGTGATCGGTGTGTGATCGGTGTGTGTGATGGGTGTGTGATCGGTGTGTGTGATGGGTGTGTGTGATGGGTGTGTGTGATGGGTGTGTGATCGGTGTGTGTGATGGGTGTGTGATCGGTGTGTGTGATCGGTGTGTGATCGGTGTGTGTGATGGGTGTGTGATCGGTGTGTGTGATGGGTGTGTGTGATCGGTGTGTGATCGGTGTGTGTGATGGGTGTGTGATGGGTGTGTGTGATCAGTGTGTGATGGGTGTGTGATGGGTGTGTGTGATCAGTGTGTGATGGGTGTGTGATCGGTGTGTGTGTGATGGGTGTGTGATCGGTGTGTGTGATCGGTGTGTGATCGGTGTGTGTGATGGGTGTGTGATCGGTGTGTGTGATGGGTGTGTGATGGGTGTGTGTGATCGGTGTGTGTGATCGGTGTGTGATCGGTGTGTGTGATGGGTGTGTGATCGGTGTGTGTGATGGGTGTGTGTGATCGGTGTGTGATGGGTGTGTGTGATCGGTGTGTGATGGGTGTGTGTGATGGGTGTGTGTGATCGGTGTGTGTGATCGGTGTGTGATGGGTGTGTGTGATGGGTGTGTGATCGGTGTGTGTGATCGGTGTGTGTGATGGGTGTGTGTGATCAGTGTGTGTGATGGGTGTGTGTGATCAGTGTGTGATGGGTGTGTGTGATCGGTGTGTGTGATGGGTGTGTGTGATCAGTGTGTGTGATGGGTGTGTGTGATCAGTGTGTGATGGGTGTGTGTGATGGGTGTGTGATGGGTGTGTGTGATCGGTGTGTGATGGGTGTGTGTGATGGGTGTGTGATGGGTGTGTGTGATCAGTGTGTGTGATGGGTGTGTGTGATCGGTGTGTGTGATGGGTGTGTGTGATCAGTGTGTGTGATGGGTGTGTGTGATCAGTGTGTGATGGGTGTGTGTGATGGGTGTGTGTGATCAGTGTGTGATGGGTGTGTGTGATGGGTGTGTGTGATCGGTGTGTGATGGGTGTGTGTGATGGGTGTGTGATGGGTGTGTGATGGGTGTGTGATGGGTGTGTGATGGGTGTGTGTGATCAGTGTGTGATGGGTGTGTGATGGGTGTGTGTGATCGGTGTGTGATCAGTGTGTGATCGGTGTGTGATCGGTGTGTGTGATGGGTGTGTGTGATCAGTGTGTGATCAATGTGTGTGATCAGTGTGTGATGGGTGTGTGTGATCAGTGTGTGATGGGTGTGTGTGATCGGTGTGTGATGGGTGTGTGTGATCAGTGTGTGATCAGTGTGTGATGGGTGTGTGTGATCAGTGTGTGTGATCGGTGTGTGTGATCAGTGTGTGATGGGTGTGTGTGATCGGTGTGTGATCGGTGTGTGATCAGTGTGTGATCGGTGTGTGATGGGTGTGTGTGATCAGTGTGTGATCGGTGTGTGATGGGTGTGTGTGATCGGTGTGTGATCGGTGTGTGATCGGTGTGTGATCGGTGTGTGATGGGTGTGTGTGATCGGTGTGTGATCAGTGTGTGATGGGTGTGTGTGATCAGTGTGTGTGATCGGTGTGTGTGATCAGTGTGTGATGGGTGTGTGTGATCGGTGTGTGATCGGTGTGTGATCAGTGTGTGATGGGTGTGTGTGGTCGGTCTGTGATCAGTGTGTGATCAGTGTGTGATGGGTGTGTGTGATGGGTGTGTGTGATCAGTGTGTGATGGGTGTGTGTGATCGGTGTGTGATGGGTGTGTGTGATGGGTGTGTGTGATCAGTGTGTGTGATCGGTGTGTGTGATCAGTGTGTGATGGGTGTGTGTGATCGGTGTGTGATCAGTGTGTGTGGTCGGTGTGTGTGATCAGTGTGTGATGGGTGTGTGTGATCGGTGTGTGTGATGGGTGTGTGTGATCAGTGTGTGTGATCGGTGTGTGTGATCAGTGTGTGATCAGTGTGTGATCAGTGTGTGTGGTCGGTGTGTGTGATGGGTGTGTGTGATCAGTGTGTGATCAGTGTGTGATGGGTGTGTGTGATGGGTGTGTGTGATCAGTGTGTGATCAGTGTGTGATCAGTGTGTGATCAGTGTGTGATGGGTGTGTGTGATCAGTGTGTGATCAGTGTGTGATCAGTGTGTGTGGTCGGTGTGTGTGATGGGTGTGTGTGATCGGTGTGTGTGATGGGTGTGTGATCGGTGTGTGTGATGGGTGTGTGATGGGTGTGTGTGATCGGTGTGTGATCGGTGTGTGTGATGGGTGTGTGATCGGTGTGTGTGATCGGTGTGTGTGATGGGTGTGTGTGATCGGTGTGTGATGGGTGTGTGTGATGGGTGTGTGATCGGTGTGTGTGATCGGTGTGTGATGGGTGTGTGATCGGTGTGTGTGATCGGTGTGTGATCGGTGTGTGTGATGGGTGTGTGATCGGTGTGTGTGATCGGTGTGTGATGGGTGTGTGATCGGTGTGTGTGATGGGTGTGTGATGGGTGTGTGTGATGGGTGTGTGATGGGTGTGTGTGATCGGTGTGTGTGATCGGTGTGTGTGATCGGTGTGTGATGGGTGTGTGATCGGTGTGTGTGATCGGTGTGTGATCGGTGTGTGTGATGGGTGTGTGATCGGTGTGTGTGATCGGTGTGTGTGATGGGTGTGTGATCGGTGTGTGTGATGGGTGTGTGTGATGGGTGTGTGATGGGTGTGTGATGGGTGTGTGTGATGGGTGTGTGATGGGTGTGTGTGATGGGTGTGTGATCGGTGTGTGTGATGGGTGTGTGTGATCGGTGTGTGATCGGTGTGTGTGATGGGTGTGTGATGGGTGTGTGTGATCGGTGTGTGATCGGTGTGTGTGATCGGTGTGTGATCGGTGTGTGTGATGGGTGTGTGATCGGTGTGTGTGATGGGTGTGTGATCGGTGTGTGTGATGGGTGTGTGTGATCAGTGTGTGATGGGTGTGTGTGATCGGTGTGTGTGATGGGTGTGTGTGATCAGTGTGTGATGGGTGTGTGATGGGTGTGTGTGATCGGTGTGTGTGATCGGTGTGTGTGATGGGTGTGTGATGGGTGTGTGTGATCGGTGTGTGATCGTTGTCTGTGATCGGTGTGTGATGGGTGTGTGATCGGTGTGTGTGATGGGTGTGTGATCGGTGTGTGTGATGGGTGTGTGTGATCAGTGTGTGATGGGTGTGTGTGATCGGTGTGTGTGATGGGTGTGTGTGATCAGTGTGTGATGGGTGTGTGTGATCGGTGTGTGATGGGTGTGTGTGATCAGTGTGTGATCAGTGTGTGATGGGTGTGTGTGATCGGTGTGTGATCAGTGTGTGATGGGTGTGTGTGATCGGTGTGTGATCGGTGTGTGTGGTCGGTCTGTGATCAGTGTGTGATCAGTGTGTGATGGGTGTGTGTGATGGGTGTGTGTGATGGGTGTGTGTGATCAGTGTGTGTGATCGGTGTGTGTGATCAGTGTGTGATGGGTGTGTGTGATCGGTGTGTGATCAGTGTGTGTGGTCGGTGTGTGTGATCAGTGTGTGATGGGTGTGTGTGATCGGTGTGTGTGATGGGTGTGTGTGATCGGTGTGTGTGATCAGTGTGAGTGATCGGTGTGTGTGATCAGTGTGTGATCAGTGTGTGTGGTCGGTGTGTGTGATCAGTGTGTGATCAGTGTGTGATGGGTGTGTGATCAGTGTGAGTGATCGGTGTGTGTGATCAGTGTGTGATGGGTGTGTGTGATCAGTGTGTGATCAGTGTGTAATGGGTGTGTGTGATGGGTGTGTGTGATCAGTGTGTGATGGGTGTGTGATCAGTGTGTGATCAGTGTGTGTGATCAGTGTGTGTGATCAGTGTGTGATGGGTGTGTGATGGGTGTGTGATCAGTGTGTGATCAGTGTGTGATCAGTGTGTGATCAGTGTGTGATGGGTGTGTGTGATGGGTGTGTGTGATCAGTGTGTGATCAGTGTGTGATCGGTTTGTGTGATCGGTGTGTGTGATCGGTGTGTGTGATCGGTGTGTGATCGGTGTGTGATGGGTGTGTGTGATGGGTGTGTGTGGTCGGTGTGTGATGGGTGTGTGTGATCAGTGTGTGATGGGTGTGTGTGATCAGTGTGTGTGATCAGTGTGTGTGGTCGGTGTGTGATCGGTGTGTGTGATCAGTGTGTGATGGGTGTGTGTGATCGGTGTGTGTGATCAGTGTGTGATGGGTGTGTGTGGTCGGTGTGTGATGGGTGTGTGTGGTCGGTGTGTGATGGGTGTGTGTGATCAGTGTGTGATGGGTGTGTGTGGTCGGTGTGTGATGGGTGTGTGTGGTCGGTGTGTGATGGGTGTGTGTGATCAGTGTGTGATGGGTGTGTGTGATCGGTGTGTGTGATCGGTGTGTGATGGGTGTGTGTGATCAGTGTGTGATGGGTGTGTGTGATCGGTGTGTGATGGGTGTGTGTGATCAGTGTGTGATCAGTGTGTGATCAGTGTGTGATGGGTGTGTGTGATCAGTGTGTGATCAGTGTGTGATGGGTGTGTGTGATCGGTGTGTGTGATCAGTGTGTGATGGGTGTGTGATGGGTGTGTGTGATGGGTGTGTGTGATCAGTGTGTGTGATCGGTGTGTGTGATCAGTGTGTGATCAGTGTGTGATGGGTGTGTGTGATCAGTGTGTGATCAGTGTGTGATCAGTGTGTGTGGTCGGTGTGTGTGATGGGTGTGTGTGATCAGTGTGTGATCAGTGTGTGATCAGTGTGTGATGGGTGTGTGTGATGGGTGTGTGTGATCAGTGTGTGATGGGTGTGTGTGATGGGTGTGTGTGATCAGTGTGTGATCAGTGTGTGATGGGTGTGTGTGATCAGTGTGTGATCGGTGTGTGTGATGGGTGTGTGTGATCAGTGTGTGATCAGTGTGTGATGGGTGTGTGTGATCAGTGTGTGATCGGTGTGTGTGATGGGTGTGTGTGATCAGTGTGTGATCAGTGTGTGATGGGTGTGTGTGATCAGTGTGTGATCAGTGTGTGATCAGTGTGTGTGGTCGGTGTGTGTGATGGGTGTGTGTGATCGGTGTGTGATCGGTGTGTGTGATGGGTGTGTGATGGGTGTGTGATGGGTGTGTGTGATGGGTGTGTGATGGGTGTGTGATCGGTGTGTGTGATGGGTGTGTGATGGGTGTGTGATCGGTGTGTGTGATGGGTGTGTGATGGGTGTGTGTGATGGGTGTGTGATCGGTGTGTGTGATCGGTGTGTGATGGGTGTGTGTGATCGGTGTGTGATGGGTGTGTGTGATGGGTGTGTGATCAGTGTGTGATGGGTGTGTGTGATGGGTGTGTGTGATCGGTGTGTGATCGGTGTGTGTGATGGGTGTGTGATGGGTGTGTGATCGGTGTGTGTGATGGGTGTGTGATGGGTGTGTGATCGGTGTGTGTGATGGGTGTGTGATGGGTGTGTGTGATGGGTGTGTGATCGGTGTGTGTGATCGGTGTGTGATGGGTGTGTGTGATCGGTGTGTGATGGGTGTGTGTGATGGGTGTGTGTGATCAGTGTGTGTGATGGGTGTGTGTGATCGGTGTGTGATGGGTGTGTGTGATGGGTGTGTGTGATGGGTGTGTGATGGGTGTGTGATCGGTGTGTGTGATGGGTGTGTGATCGATGTGTGTGATCGGTGTGTGATGGGTGTGTGATCGGTGTGTGTGATGGGTGTGTGATGGGTGTGTGTGATCGGTGTGTGTGATCGGTGTGTGATCGGTGTGTGTGATGGGTGTGTGATCGGTGTGTGTGATGGGTGTGTGTGATCGGTGTGTGATGGGTGTGTGTGATCGGTGTGTGATGGGTGTGTGTGATGGGTGTGTGTGATCGGTGTGTGTGATCGGTGTGTGATGGGTGTGTGTGATGGGTGTGTGATCGGTGTGTGTGATCGGTGTGTGTGATGGGTGTGTGTGATCAGTGTGTGTGATGGGTGTGTGTGATCAGTGTGTGATGGGTGTGTGTGATCGGTGTGTGTGATGGGTGTGTGTGATCAGTGTGTGTGATGGGTGTGTGTGATCAGTGTGTGATGGGTGTGTGTGATGGGTGTGTGATGGGTGTGTGTGATCGGTGTGTGATGGGTGTGTGTGATGGGTGTGTGATGGGTGTGTGTGATCAGTGTGTGTGATGGGTGTGTGTGATCGGTGTGTGTGATGGGTGTGTGTGATCAGTGTGTGTGATGGGTGTGTGTGATCAGTGTGTGATGGGTGTGTGTGATCGGTGTGTGATGGGTGTGTGTGATGGGTGTGTGATGGGTGTGTGATGGGTGTGTGATGGGTGTGTGATGGGTGTGTGTGATCAGTGTGTGATGGGTGTGTGATGGGTGTGTGATGGGTGTGTGTGATCGGTGTGTGATCAGTGTGTGATCGGTGTGTGATCGGTGTGTGTGATGGGTGTGTGTGATCAGTGTGTGATCAATGTGTGTGATCAGTGTGTGATGGGTGTGTGTGATCAGTGTGTGATGGGTGTGTGTGATCAGTGTGTGATCAGTGTGTGATGGGTGTGTGTGATCGGTGTGTGATCAGTGTGTGATGGGTGTGTGTGATCAGTGTGTGATCAGTGTGTGTGATCGGTGTGTGTGATCAGTGTGTGATGGGTGTGTGTGATCGGTGTGTGATCGGTGTGTGATCAGTGTGTGATGGGTGTGTGTGGTCGGTCTGTGATCAGTGTGTGATCAGTGTGTGATGGGTGTGTGTGATGGGTGTGTGTGATCAGTGTGTGATGGGTGTGTGTGATCGGTGTGTGATGGGTGTGTGTGATGGGTGTGTGTGATCAGTGTGTGTGATCGGTGTGTGTGATCAGTGTGTGATGGGTGTGTGTGATCGGTGTGTGATCAGTGTGTGTGGTCGGTGTGTGTGATCAGTGTGTGATGGGTGTGTGTGATCGGTGTGTGTGATGGGTGTGTGTGATCAGTGTGTGTGATCGGTGTGTGTGATCAGTGTGTGATCAGTGTGTGATCAGTGTGTGTGGTCGGTGTGTGTGATGGGTGTGTGTGATCAGTGTGTGATCAGTGTGTGATGGGTGTGTGTGATGGGTGTGTGTGATCAGTGTGTGATCAGTGTGTGATCAGTGTGTGATCAGTGTGTGATGGGTGTGTGTGATCAGTGTGTGATCAGTGTGTGATCAGTGTGTGTGGTCGGTGTGTGTGATGGGTGTGTGTGATCGGTGTGTGTGATGGGTGTGTGATCGGTGTGTGTGATGGGTGTGTGATGGGTGTGTGTGATCGGTGTGTGATCGGTGTGTGTGATGGGTGTGTGATCGGTGTGTGTGATCGGTGTGTGTGATGGGTGTGTGTGATCGGTGTGTGATGGGTGTGTGTGATGGGTGTGTGATCGGTGTGTGTGATCGGTGTGTGATGGGTGTGTGATCGGTGTGTGTGATCGGTGTGTGATCGGTGTGTGTGATGGGTGTGTGATCGGTGTGTGTGATCGGTGTGTGATGGGTGTGTGATCGGTGTGTGTGATCGGTGTGTGATGGGTGTGTGATGGGTGTGTGTGATGGGTGTGTGATGGGTGTGTGTGATCGGTGTGTGTGATCGGTGTGTGTGATCGGTGTGTGATGGGTGTGTGATCGGTGTGTGTGATCGGTGTGTGATCGGTGTGTGTGATGGGTGTGTGATCGGTGTGTGTGATCGGTGTGTGTGATGGGTGTGTGATCGGTGTGTGTGATGGGTGTGTGTGATGGGTGTGTGATGGGTGTGTGATGGGTGTGTGTGATGGGTGTGTGATGGGTGTGTGTGATGGGTGTGTGATCGGTGTGTGTGATGGGTGTGTGTGATCGGTGTGTGATCGGTGTGTGTGATGGGTGTGTGATGGGTGTGTGTGATCGGTGTGTGATCGGTGTGTGTGATCGGTGTGTGATCGGTGTGTGTGATGGGTGTGTGATCGGTGTGTGTGATGGGTGTGTGATCGGTGTGTGTGATGGGTGTGTGTGATCAGTGTGTGATGGGTGTGTGTGATCGGTGTGTGTGATGGGTGTGTGTGATCAGTGTGTGATGGGTGTGTGATGGGTGTGTGTGATCGGTGTGTGTGATCGGTGTGTGTGATGGGTGTGTGATGGGTGTGTGTGATCGGTGTGTGATCGGTGTGTGTGATCGGTGTGTGATGGGTGTGTGATCGGTGTGTGTGATGGGTGTGTGATCGGTGTGTGTGATGGGTGTGTGTGATCAGTGTGTGATGGGTGTGTGTGATCGGTGTGTGTGATGGGTGTGTGTGATCAGTGTGTGATGGGTGTGTGTGATCGGTGTGTGATGGGTGTGTGTGATCGGTGTGTGATCGGTGTGTGTGGTCGGTCTGTGATCAGTGTGTGATCAGTGTGTGATGGGTGTGTGTGATGGGTGTGTGTGATGGGTGTGTGTGATCAGTGTGTGTGATCGGTGTGTGTGATCAGTGTGTGATGGGTGTGTGTGATCGGTGTGTGATCAGTGTGTGTGGTCGGTGTGTGTGATCAGTGTGTGATGGGTGTGTGTGATCGGTGTGTGTGATGGGTGTGTGTGATCGGTGTGTGTGATCAGTGTGAGTGATCGGTGTGTGTGATCAGTGTGTGATCAGTGTGTGTGGTCGGTGTGTGTGATCAGTGTGTGATCAGTGTGTGATGGGTGTGTGATCAGTGTGAGTGATCGGTGTGTGTGATCAGTGTGTGATGGGTGTGTGTGATCAGTGTGTGATCAGTGTGTAATGGGTGTGTGTGATGGGTGTGTGTGATCAGTGTGTGATGGGTGTGTGATCAGTGTGTGATCAGTGTGTGTGATCAGTGTGTGTGATCAGTGTGTGATGGGTGTGTGATCAGTGTGTGATCAGTGTGTGATCAGTGTGTGATCAGTGTGTGATGGGTGTGTGTGATGGGTGTGTGTGATCAGTGTGTGATCAGTGTGTGATCGGTTTGTGTGATCGGTGTGTGTGATCGGTGTGTGTGATCGGTGTGTGATCGGTGTGTGATGGGTGTGTGTGATGGGTGTGTGTGGTCGGTGTGTGATGGGTGTGTGTGATCAGTGTGTGATGGGTGTGTGTGATCAGTGTGTGTGATCAGTGTGTGTGGTCGGTGTGTGATCGGTGTGTGTGATCAGTGTGTGATGGGTGTGTGTGATCGGTGTGTGTGATCAGTGTGTGATGGGTGTGTGTGGTCGGTGTGTGATGGGTGTGTGTGGTCGGTGTGTGATGGGTGTGTGTGATCAGTGTGTGATGGGTGTGTGTGGTCGGTGTGTGATGGGTGTGTGTGGTCGGTGTGTGATGGGTGTGTGTGATCAGTGTGTGATGGGTGTGTGTGATCGGTGTGTGTGATCGGTGTGTGATGGGTGTGTGTGATCAGTGTGTGATGGGTGTGTGTGATCGGTGTGTGATGGGTGTGTGTGATCAGTGTGTGATCAGTGTGTGATCAGTGTGTGATGGGTGTGTGTGATCAGTGTGTGATCAGTGTGTGATGGGTGTGTGTGATCGGTGTGTGTGATCAGTGTGTGATGGGTGTGTGATGGGTGTGTGTGATGGGTGTGTGTGATCAGTGTGTGTGATCGGTGTGTGTGATCAGTGTGTGATCAGTGTGTGATGGGTGTGTGTGATCAGTGTGTGATCAGTGTGTGATCAGTGTGTGTGGTCGGTGTGTGTGATGGGTGTGTGTGATCAGTGTGTGATCAGTGTGTGATCAGTGTGTGATGGGTGTGTGTGATGGGTGTGTGTGATCAGTGTGTGATGGGTGTGTGTGATGGGTGTGTGTGATCAGTGTGTGATCGGTGTGTGTGATGGGTGTGTGTGATCAGTGTGTGATCAGTGTGTGATGGGTGTGTGTGATCAGTGTGTGATCGGTGTGTGTGATGGGTGTGTGTGATCAGTGTGTGATCAGTGTGTGATGGGTGTGTGTGATCAGTGTGTGATCAGTGTGTGATCAGTGTGTGTGGTCGGTGTGTGTGATGGGTGTGTGTGATCGGTGTGTGATCGGTGTGTGTGATGGGTGTGTGATGGGTGTGTGATGGGTGTGTGTGATGGGTGTGTGATGGGTGTGTGATCGGTGTGTGTGATGGGTGTGTGATGGGTGTGTGATCGGTGTGTGTGATGGGTGTGTGATGGGTGTGTGTGATGGGTGTGTGATCGGTGTGTGTGATCGGTGTGTGATGGGTGTGTGTGATCGGTGTGTGATGGGTGTGTGTGATGGGTGTGTGTGATCAGTGTGTGTGATGGGTGTGTGTGATCGGTGTGTGATGGGTGTGTGTGATGGGTGTGTGTGATGGGTGTGTGATGGGTGTGTGATCGGTGTGTGTGATGGGTGTGTGATCGATGTGTGTGATCGGTGTGTGATGGGTGTGTGATCGGTGTGTGATCGGTGTGTGTGATCGGTGTGTGATCGGTGTGTGTGATCGGTGTGTGATCGGTGTGTGATCGGGTGTGTGTGATCAGTGTGTGATGGGTGTGTGATGGGTGTGTGTGATCAGTGTGTGATGGGTGTGTGATCGGTGTGTGTGATCGGTGTGTGATGGGTGTGTGATGGGTGTGTGTGATCAGTGTGTGATGGGTGTGTGATCGGTGTGTGTGATCGGTGTGTGATCGGTGTGTGTGATGGGTGTGTGATGGGTGTGTGTGATCGGTGTGTGTGATCGGTGTGTGATCGATGTGTGTGATCGGTGTGTGATGGGTGTGTGTGATGGGTGTGTGTGATGGGTGTGTGATGGGTGTGTGATCGGTGTGTGTGATCGGTGTGTGATCGATGTGTGTGATGGGTGTGTGATGGGTGTGTGATCGGTGTGTGTGATGGGTGTGTGTGATCAGTGTGTGATGGGTGTGTGATCGGGTGTGTGTGATCAGTGTGTGATGGGTGTGTGATGGGTGTGTGTGATCAGTGTGTGATGGGTGTGTGATGGGTGTGTGTGATCGGTGTGTGATCGGTGTGTGTGATGGGTGTGTGATGGGTGTGTGTGATCGGTGTGTGTGATCGGTGTGTGATCGATGTGTGTGATCGGTGTGTGATGGGTGTGTGATCGGTGTGTGATCGGTGTGTGTGATCGGTGTGTGATCGGTGTGTGTGATGGGTGTGTGTGATCGGTGTGTGATCGGTGTGTGTGATGGGTGTGTGATGGGTGTGTGTGATCGGTGTGTGATGGGTGTGTGATGGGTGTGTGTGATCAGTGTGTGATGGGTGTGTGATCGGTGTGTGTGATCGGTGTGTGATGGGTGTGTGTGATCGGTGTGTGTGATGGGTGTGTGTGATCGGTGTGTGTGTGATGGGTGTGTGATCGGTGTGTGTGATCGGTGTGTGATCGGTGTGTGTGATGGGTGTGTGATGGGTGTGTGTGATCGGTGTGTGTGTGATGGGTGTGTGATCGGTGTGTGTGATCGGTGTGTGATCGGTGTGTGTGATGGGTGTGTGATGGGTGTGTGTGATCGGTGTGTGTGATCGGTGTGTGATCGGTGTGTGTGATGGGTGTGTGATCGGTGTGTGTGATCGGTGTGTGTGATGGGTGTGTGATGGGTGTGTGATGGGTGTGTGATCGGTGTGTGTGATCGGTGTGTGTGATGGGTGTGTGATGGGTGTGTGATGGGTGTGTGATCAGTGTGTGTGATCGGTGTGTGATGGGTGTGTGTGATGGGTGTGTGATCAGTGTGTGTGATCGGTGTGTGATCGGTGTGTGTGATGGGTGTGTGATCAGTGTGTGTGATCGGTGTGTGATCGGTGTGTGTGATGGGTGTGTGATCAGTGTGTGTGATCGGTGTGTGATCGGTGTGTGATGGGTGTGTGATGGGTGTGTGATCAGTGTGTGTGATGGGTGTGTGATGGGTGTGTGTGATGGGTGTGTGATCGGTGTGTGATGGGTGTGTGTGATGGGTGTGTGTGATGGGTGTGTGTGATGGGTGTGTGTGATGGGTGTGTGTGATTGGTGTGTGTAATGGGTGTGTGTGATTGGTGTGTGTAATGGGTGTGTGTGATGGGTGTGTGTGATGGGTGTGTGTGATGGGTGTGTGATGGGTGTGTGTGATGGGTGTGTGATGGGTGTGTGTGATTGGTGTGTGATGGGTGTGTGTGATTGGTGTGTGATGGGTGTGTGTGATGGGTGTGTGTGATGGGTGTGTGTGATGGGTGTGTGTGATGGGTGTGTGTGATGGGTGTGTGATGGGTGTGTGTGATTGGTGTGTGATGGGTGTGTGTGATGGGTGTGTGTGATGGGTGTGTGATGGGTGTGTGTGATTGGTGTGTGATGGGTGTGTGTGATGGGTGTGTGTGATGGGTGTGTGTGATGGGTGTGTGTGATCGGTGTGTGATGGGTGTGTGTGATGGGTGTGTGTGATGGGTGTGTGTAATGGGTGTGTGTGATGGGTGTGTGTGATGGGTGTGTGTGATGGGTGTGTGATGGGTGTGTGTGATTGGTGTGTGATGGGTGTGTGTGATGGGTGTGTGTGATGGGTGTGTGTGATGGGTGTGTGTGATGGGTGTGTGTGATCGGTGTGTGATGGGTGTGTGTGATGGGTGTGTGTGATGGGTGTGTGTGATGGGTGTGTGTGATCGGTGTGTGTGATTGGTGTGTGTGATGGGTGTGTGTGATGGGTGTGTGTGATCGGTGTGTGATGGGTGTGTGTGATGGGTGTGTGTGATGGGTGTGTGTGATGGGTGTGTGTGATCGGTGTGTGTGATGGGTGTGTGTGATGGGTGTGTGTGATTGGTGTGTGTGATGGGTGTGTGTGATGGGTGTGTGTGATTGGTGTGTGTGATCGGTGTGTGTGATGGGTGTGTGTGATGGGTGTGTGATGGGTGTGTGTGATGGGTGTGTGTGATCGGTGTGTGTGATTGGTGTGTGTGATCGGTGTGTGTGATGGGTGTGTGTAATGGGTGTGTGTGATCGGTGTGTGTGATGGGTGTGTGTGATTGGTGTGTGTGATGGGTGTGTGTGATCGGTGTATGTGATCGGTGTGTGATGGGTGTGTGTGATGGGTGTGTGTGATCGGTGTGTGTGATCGGTGTGTGTGATCGGTGTGTGATGGGTGTGTGATGGGTGTGTGTGATCGGTGTGTGTGATGGGTGTGTGATGGGTGTGTGATCGGTGTGTGTGTGATCGGTGTGTGTGATCGGTGTGTGATGGGTGTGTGATGGGTGTGTGATCGGTGTGTGTGATCGGTGTGTGATGGGTGTGTGATCGGTGTGTGTGATCGGTGTGTGTGATCGGTGTGTGATGGGTGTGTGTGATCGGTGTGTGATCGGTGTGTGATCGGTGTGTGTGATGGGTGTGTGATCGGTGTGTGTGATCGGTGTGTGTGATCGGTGTGTGTGATCGGTGTGTGATGGGTGTGTGTGATGGGTGTGTGTGATGGGTGTGTGATCGGTGTGTGTGATCGGTGTGTGTGATCGGTGTGTGTGATCGGTGTGTGATGGGTGTGTGATGGGTGTGTGTGATCGGTGTGTGTGATCGGTGTGTGATGGGTGTGTGATCGGTGTGTGTGATCGGTGTGTGTGATCGGTGTGTGATGGGTGTGTGTGATCGGTGTGTGATCGGTGTGTGATCGGTGTGTGTGATGGGTGTGTGTGATGGGTGTGTGTGATGGGTGTGTGATGGGTGTGTGTGATGGGTGTGTGTGATGGGTGTGTGTGATCGGTGTGTGATCGGTGTGTGATCGGTGTGTGTGATGGGTGTGTGTGATTGGTGTGTGTGATGGGTGTGTGTGATCGGTGTGTGATGGGTGTGTGTGATGGGTGTGTGTGATGGGTGTGTGTGATTGGTGTGTGTAATGGGTGTGTGTGATTGGTGTGTGTGATGGGTGTGTGTGATGGGTGTGTGTGATCGGTGTGTGATGGGTGTGTGTGATGGGTGTGTGTGATGGGTGTGTGATGGGTGTGTGTGATTGGTGTGTGTGATTGGTGTGTGTGATCGGTGTGTGTGATGGGTGTGTGTGATTGGTGTGTGTGATGGGTGTGTGTGATGGGTGTGTGTGATTGGTGTGTGTGATCGGTGTGTGTGATGGGTGTGTGTGATTGGTGTGTGTGATCGGTGTGTGTGATGGGTGTGTGTGATGGGTGTGTGTGATGGGTGTGTGTGATCGGTGTGTGTGATGGGTGTGTGTGATGGGTGTGTGTGATCGGTGTGTGTGATCGGTGTGTGTGATGGGTGTGTGTGATGGGTGTGTGTGATTGGTGTGTGTGATGGGTGTGTGTGATGGGTGTGTGTGATTGGTGTGTGTGATGGGTGTGTGTGATCGGTGTGTGTGATGGGTGTGTGATGGGTGTGTGTGATCGGTGTGTGATGGGTGTGTGTGATCGGTGTGTGTGATGGGTGTGTGTGATGGGTGTGTGATGGGTGTGTGTGATTGGTGTGTGTGATGGGTGTGTGTGATGGGTGTGTGTGATGGGTGTGTGTGATGGGTGTGTGTGATGGGTGTGTGTGATGGGTGTGTGTGATCAGTGTGTGATCAGTGTGTGATGGGTGTGTGTGATGGGTGTGTGTGATCGGTGTGTGATGGGTGTGTGTGATGGGTGTGTGATGGGTGTGTGTGATCGGTGTGTGATGGGTGTGTGTGATCGGTGTGTGTGATGGGTGTGTGTGATTGGTGTGTGTGATGGGTGTGTGTGATGGGTGTGTGTGATCAGTGTGTGATCAGTGTGTGATGGGTGTGTGTGATCGGTGTGTGATGGGTGTGTGTGATGGGTGTGTGTGATGGGTGTGTGTGATCGGTGTGTGTGATGGGTGTGTGTGATTGGTGTGTGTGATGGGTGTGTGTGATCGGTGTGTGTGATCGGTGTGTGTGATGGGTGTGTGTGATGGGTGTGTGTGATGGGTGTGTGTGATGGGTGTGTGATGGGTGTGTGATGGGTGTGTGTGATCGGTGTGTGTGATCGGTGTGTGTGATCGGTGTGTGTGATGGGTGTGTGTGATCGGTGTGTGTGATCGGTGTGTGTGATCGGTGTGTGATGGGTGTGTGATGGGTGTGTGTGATCGGTGTGTGATCGGTGTGTGTGATCGGTGTGTGTGATCGGTGTGTGATGGGTGTGTGTGATCGGTGTGTGATCGGTGTGTGATCGGTGTGTGTGATGGGTGTGTGTGATGGGTGTGTGATGGGTGTGTGTGATCGGTGTGTGATCGGTGTGTGATGGGTGTGTGTGATCGGTGTGTGATGGGTGTGTGATGGGTGTGTGTGATGGGTGTGTGTGATGGGTGTGTGTGATCGGTGTGTGTGATCGGTGTGTGTGATGGGTGTGTGTGATCGGTGTGTGTGATGGGTGTGTGTGATCGGTGTGTGATGGGTGTTTGATGGGTGTGTGATCAGTGTGTGTGATCGGTGTGTGTGATCGGTGTGTGTGATCGGTGTGTGTGATCGGTGTGTGATGGGTGTGTGTGATCGGTGTGTGATCGGTGTGTGATGGGTGTGTGTGATCGGTGTGTGATGGGTGTGTGATGGGTGTGTGTGATGGGTGTGTGTGATGGGTGTGTGTGATCGGTGTGTGTGATCGGTGTGTGTGATGGGTGTGTGTGATCGGTGTGTGTGATGGGTGTGTGTGATCGGTGTGTGATGGGTGTTTGATGGGTGTGTGATCAGTGTGTGTGATCGGTGTGTGTGATCGGTGTGTGTGATGGGTGTGTGTGATGGGTGTGTGATCAGTGTGTGTGATCGGTGTGTGATGGGTGTGTGTGATCGGTGTGTGTGGTCGGTGTGTGATCAGTGTGTGTGATCGGTGTGTGATCAGTGTGTGTGATCGGTGTGTGATGGGTGTGTGTGATCGGTGTGTGTGATCGGTGTGTGTGATGGGTGTGTGTGATGGGTGTGTGTGATCAGTGTGTGTGATCGGTGTGTGTGATCGGTGTGTGTGATGGGTGTGTGTGATCAGTGTGTGATCAGTGTGTGTGATCGGTGTGTGATGGGTGTGTGTGATCGGTGTGTGATCAGTGTGTGTGATCGGTGTGTGATGGGTGTGTGTGATCGGTGTGTGTGGTCGGTGTGTGATCAGTGTGTGTGATCGGTGTGTGTGATGGGTGTGTGTGATGGGTGTGTGTGATCGGTGTGTGATCAGTGTGTGTGATCGGTGTGTGATAAGTGTGTGTGATCGGTGTGTGATCAGTGTGTGTGATCGGTGTGTGTGATGGGTGTGTGATCGGTGTGTGTGATGGGTGTGTGATCGGGTGTGTGTGATGGGTGTGTGTGATGGGTGTGTGATGGGTGTGTGATCGGGTGTGTGTGATCGGTGTGTGTGATGGGTGTGTGATCGGGTGTGTGTGATGGGTGTGTGATCGGGTGTGTGTGATGGGTGTGTGATCGGGTGTGTGTGATGGGTGTGTGTGATGGGTGTGTGATGGGTGTGTGATCGGGTGTGTGTGATCGGTGTGTGTGATGGGTGTGTGATCGGGTGTGTGTGATGGGTGTGTGATGGGTGTGTGATAGGTGTGTGATGGGTGTGTGATGGGTGTGTGATCGGTGTGTGATGGGTGTGTGTGATGGGTGTGTGATGGGTGTGTGTGATGGGTGTGTGATGGGTGTGTGATCGGGTGTGTGTGATCGGGTGTGTGATAGGTGTGTGATGGGTGTGTGATGGGTGTGTGTGATGGGTGTGTGATCGGTGTGTGATGGGTGTGTGTGATGGGTGTGTGATGGGTGTGTGTGATGGGTGTGTGTGATGGGTGTGTGTGATGGGTGTGTGTGATGGGTGTGTGTGATGGGTGTGTGTGATGGGTGTGTGTGATGGGTGTGTGATGGGTGTGTGATCGGGTGACCGGCGTGACGTCCTCACGTTGGAGCTGTTCAGGAAGTTCCCGATGGCGAGCAGCGTCGCCAGGATCCTTCGGAACGTCTGATTGGATGCCAGCTGCTCCATTCCCAGCTTCAGGTCAAACAGCGGCTCTGCGATCTCCTGCAGGGGGCGACAAACACGCAGCGCTTCAGTCCGCTTGCCGCCAACCACACCTGGCTGGGAAACGGGTCCCGGTTCCGGTTCTACCTTCTCCAGAACCTCGTAGTTCAGCTTGAAAGCCCAGAGCTGCAGGCGGGGGGCCAAGGCGCTGATGGAGCCCAGGCTGAAGAGGAACTGCTCGGCCGTGCCCAGCGGGACGTTGGGATTGGCCAGCTGGGCCTCCTGGATCTTCTGTTTCTCCTCATCTGTGGGGGTCATGGTCAGGATCTTCTGCTCAGGACAGAGGGAGGGGGATCGGGTCAGAACCGATCGCCACAGGACCAGAGAAAGAAGCAGAAACAGAACCAGGAACTGGACTGGATCACATCGAAGTACCTCGATTCCCTCCTTGCTGATGGCGAACTCATCAAAGTTGAGGATGGCGGTCTTGATGACGTGGACGGCTGGCAGGACGGTCATACCGATGTTGATGGCGTTACTCCTCTTGGGGTCCAGAACCGAAATCACAGACTTCTTGGTCTCATGTCCTTTCTGCAGAGAAACCGGAAGGTTTTTCAGACAGAACCACGGATCTGGTCACAGATCAGACGATGCGGACAGGAAGTCCCATCTGATGAGTGTCTCTGCAGGAGACACCCTGAGAAGGATGCGGTTCTGGTTTTATTTATTTAGTCTTGTCCAGCGTTGAAGCAGCAGAATGATGGCCTGGATGCTGTTCTGCACCTTTACTTCGCCATAGATAAAATGCTCCCCTTCATATTATGGATTCTTATTTTATTTCTCTATTTATTTTACATAAATGTTTGTATTACAGAGTTTGTCCTGCTGGACCGGACCGGACCGGACCGGAGAGGACAGAAGAGGGACTGAAAGAGAATGGAGAAGAAGGGAAAACAGAAAAACACCTCGTAGAGAGAAGAGAGAAAGAGAACAACCTACATACATATAAATAAGCACACATACACACTTGCCTATATACACACACATCCATACACCTATACACACTGGAGTCATGTTCCCCCTGCGGGAGGACGAAGACATCAGCTATCAGGAGAACCCAAAACTCACAAGCTAGATCCGAAACACAGGAAGAAAACCAGCTGCTGTTAGTAAATAAACCTGCAGGCGACTCAGTAACTGTGTCACACGCAGAACATACAGAGTGGAACGTGTTCAGAGAAGAGTGATCATGCCAATGTGGCCCCGCCCATACAATGTGGCCCCGCCCACACAAAGGCGAGAGCCAGGCCAGGAGAACCCTGAGACCTGGGCAGCCGGCAGCCATCACAAGCACAGACCCCAACCACCCCACTGGGGAGCCAGCTATGCACCCACCCAGGAGGTGGCAGAGGGGGGGCCCAGCCAGAGTACCCCTACAGTCAGGGGAACAGGCCCCCTCCGACCACACACACATACACACACACACTTACACACGCTTCATCTTACACTCCCTGCCTCTCTGCCCCCCTCCCAATATAAATACATCCCCATACATGCATACAGCCCATGACATGCCCCCCCCCCCCACCCCCACTCCTCCTCGGCACACCCTCATGCCCCTCATCACACACCCTCTACTCCGTCCCTATTCACACATCCCCTCTTTACACACACCCCACCCCTCCACCTACACTCATACACTGCCCCGTATTCATGCCCACACCTCTCACTCCTACCTTCCACCTCAACACACCCACACACGCCCCATCAGACTACCTACCCTACCCCCACTTATATACCCCTCCTTTATTCACACACCCCACTCATCTCTCCAACATATGAGACGCCCCAGGGGGCAGAGGGCAGGTAGACCTCTATGACCACCGCCCACCACTCCCACTCCCAGCACCTGCCCCCCCTGCAGGCAAAGCCCTGGAAATTGGGGCGTTGGAGGACCCCATTGTCCCTGCCTTCTCCCTCAACGATGACTGATTGTGAAGTGTCTGTTAACTGCGATTAAAATTGAGGGGGGCAACCCCACTGTGTCGGGAGAGGAACCGCCTAAGCAGCCCCACCCGCCGTACACTGCATGACCCGCCCCCCAAAACTAGTCCATGAGTTGTCAGTGTTTTTGTGTTATGAAAACTAAGTGTGATTAAAACTGGGAGGTGAGCCGATAGCGGGTGCAGCTATCAGGACCACCTTGATGGCCTTCCTCACCCCCCTGCCAACATCCTGCCTGTGATGGAGAGCGGGGATGGAGAAGGGTCCGGGGATCTAGGTCCAGAGGGAATTCAATTCAATTCAAGCTTTATTAAGGACACATAATCCAGGTCCATAGAAATAGAAAAATAAAATAAAAATAAAAATAAATTGGAGTTATTAAAATGGTAGATACAAGGAGTGCCAGTTTTTCCAGATATTAGATGTGAACCTGACAGAGCTTATCCTAGGACAGACCAGAGCTTGTACAATATCATTCAACAGTTTCAGAGCTCTGCAGATGAATGCATAAGTACGATGTCTACAAACATCTGACTGGCACTGCTGTGTCTTGGGAGTATTCTCAGAGTCATTGTATGCTACCGTTAGGGACTGCATGCTCTTCTTTTTGTAGCTGCGGTATAAGTGCGCCGTATACAGCTGCAAACAGAATGTTTTGAAAAGCATCATTTTAACATCGGTGGAACACATGAAGAATTTACGAGCTAATACATTAGCCTGACTTACATCGCTGCCTAATCAAGTCTCTATCATCTGAGAGGTCACTTGTGATGGAGTGTCCAAGGTATTTCACCTCTTCTGTCACCTTAAGGACATTTCCACTGAGATAAAAGTCGGGAAAAGCCAACTTCTGGTCTTCTTCGATACTTACAATCATTATGTGGCTTTTCAGAGCATTGCACTTAACGGCATATTCAATACCATACAAGGACATTTAAGAGCATCTGCAGACCTGCAGTATCAGGACTTATCAACACCAAGTCATCTGCATACGTCAGATGTGAGGGAAGTGAGTTTACCTCCAGAAGATGAGCTGCCAGCTGCACTAGGCACGCTCCCCATTCCAGGGGCCCCGAGGACCAGGACAAGCCAGGGGCAGCCCCCCAACAACCAGAGCTCCCAGCAACTCCAGACCCAGAAGGCACAAACCGACCACAAAGGGGGGTGGGAAGGCAGGGAAGGGGAGGGCGGTGAAAGAAGACCCCAGATCACCGGCCCCACACCTACAGGACGAGCCCCCACTCGAGGACATGCTGCAGTCCCTCCTCGCCTACACACAGTACATTCACACACATTTACCATCATCATAGTATACACACATACCTACAGACACACACACACACCCATGTCTTAACACATACAGGCCCCCACACACACATTTAGTCCATCCTCCACACCTACCCACACCCCTGTCCCCTAATAATGCTCCTATCCCCCCCCAAGCCTGATCCCTCCTCTCTCCATCTTGGCTCCCTTAAGACACCTCTCCACAACCCCTCACCTCTCTCACCCCTGCCCTACCCCCTTCCTAGGGACTACCCTTCCACCCCCCACCCCCCACACACACACACACACTTACTATTACAACCTTCAACCCACTTAAATACTCCCTCATACACCCACAAGACATGCACCATCACACCCCCCAATATACACAACCCATTCCTGCACCACCACACATCCCTGAGACACGCCCCATACACCCCCCTCACTTACACACACACACACACACCATACACCCCCCCTCACTACAAACTGCTGGATACACAGATTCTGTTTGCTTTTCCAGTTCACAAGGATAGTTTTCTTTGCAATGCACAGGCTGCTGAGGATTGGTTTTGCTAAATTAAACCCTATGTTATTTTCACCTAAGTGACTCAATAGGCACAGTTTGGGGTTTGCAGGGATATTACATTTAAACCAGTCTGACAGATCTTTACATACCTGGAGCCAGAATCTCTGGACAGGTGGACAAGACCATAAGGCATGGTAGTAGCTGTCAATCATGTTGTCAGTACAGTGTGAACAGATATGTGAGTGTAACAGACCCATCCTGAACATCCTGTGTCCCGTATAATGAGTTCTGTGTAGAATTTTGAATTGTATTAATTGCATGCTTGAATTCTTAGTCATTTTGAATGTGTTTGAGCAGATTTGTGACCATTCATTTTGATTGAAGTTACTGGATAAGTCTGCTTCCCATTTAGAAGTTGGGAGAGAAATGGAATCTTTTAGCTTCAATAGTAATCTGTATATTTTGGATAGTAGCTTCGGGGCCTTAAGATTTAGGAATTCTGCAACCCTGATAGGTAACTGTAAGTTTAGTTGATCAGTGGTGTATTTCTTACTTATGATAGATTTAAGTTGGTGGTATTCTAAGAATTTGGTGCTGCTGAATTCATACCGTGAAGAAATTGCATCAAATGGCAGAAAGTTTCCATTTTCTACTATATGTTCTAACTGCTTTACTCCTTTATTCTTCCACTGAGGGAAGTTTATCATCTTTTTGTTTTGCAGGAAGTCAGGATTGTTCCAGATGGGTGTGAGCTTACATGGAATAAGCGCAGACTTGGTTACTTTCAGGAATTCCCACCAAGCCGTTAAACTGGAGCTGATGTTAATGCTTTTAAAACACTTATATGACTTGACAGTTGAGCTGATGAATGGTAAATCAGAGATGACTAAATCCTCACACAATGCTTGCTCAACATCCAGCCATGGCTCATCCAAAGAACTTGGATTAAGCCACTTGGAGATGCATTGCAGCCTGTTACATAAGAAATATTGATTAAAATTTGGCAGGTCCAACCCACCTCTGTCTTTGGTCTGTTGTAAAGTTTTTAGACTAATGCGGGATGGCTTGTTTTTCCAGAGAAATCTGGATATGTGGGAGTCTAGTGATTTAAACCAAGTGGAGGATGGTCTGATGGGAACCATTGAGAAAAGGTAATTAACTTTTGGTAAAACCATCATTTTAACAGTGGAAACCCTCCCCATAAGTGATATGGGCAAGCGGTTCCACCTTGAGAGGTCATCCTCTACTGTTTTTATTAGCTGATCATGATTTACCTTTATTAGTTCGGTTAGTCTGGGAGAGATTATTATACCTAAATAACTAATATTTCCTGACTGTATAGTGGTGTTAGATATGTTTTTAAAGTCACAGGTAATGGGCATTGCTGTAGTCTTTAACCAGTTAATAGAATAGTCTGATATTGAAGAGAATTTATTAATAAGTGCGACTGTCTTATAAAGAGATGTTTGCGAGTTCTGAAGGAAAAGTAAAACTTCATCAGCATAAAGACTTATTTTATTTTCTATATTTTAGCATGAATTCCTTTGCTTGGTTTTGTCTTATGGCAGCTGCCAGGGGTTCGATAAAAATGGCAAGGAGTGATGGCGAAAGTGGGCAGCCCTGTCTGGTGCCTCTCTGTAAGCAGAAGGTTGGAGAGATCTGATCATTAGTCTTTACACATGCATTTGGGCTGCTGTATAATATTTTAATCCAGTTAATGAATGATGGCCCGAACCCAAATTTGTTTAAAGTGTTAACTGGACAAATAAGAATGTCCAGTTTACGTGGTCAAAAGCTTTTTCTGCATTTAAAGAAATAACTGTGGACTCCAGATTATGTCGGGTCGAATAATCAGGTTCTGATTCTGAGTGGACTCGTTTGGAACCAGAACCTGCCAGAATCGTGGTCTGAGTCCTGAAACCTGAGGTTCAGGTCTGAGGTGGGCTCTAAGGAGCGCTTCGGTTGACGTAAACAAAGATCAGCTGATGTTCTGAGCTGGTCCAGTTCCAGCCAGACAGACAAAACTTTGGGCTGAGCAACACATCACTGGTTACCTTGGCAACGGTCAGCTCCTTGGCTTTGGACTCAAACAGGTGTTCGAGGCGGGCGGTGTTCACCGCCACCTTGTCCAGCGACGCCCACACCGTCCCCCGACCGAAGCGGCACTTCGGAGGTCCGTCTGCCTGCTTCAGCTCCTTCCAGAACAGCTTCACCGTCTTCTTCTTCTGCAGGGAGGACGGAGGGGGGGCACCCAGCGCAGGAGGGGGTGGGGCTATACCGCCTGGTGGGGGAGGAGGAGGAGGAGGGGGAGGTGCAGCCATGCCCGGTGGGGGAGGAGGAGGAGGAGGGGGAGGTGCAGCCATGCCCGGTGGGGGAGGTGGAGGAGGGGGAGGAGCTCTGCCCAGTGTGGGAGGGAAGACAGATAGGGGGGGGGGGAGGGGTGGAGTCAAAAGTGTCCATGTCCAGAACGTCAATGTCCTCCTCGTCCAGCAGGTCTGAGAAGTCCAGGTCTTTGATCCGCAGGGCGGCGGCGCGTGGCTGCAGCTGGTCCCAGGCGTCGGCGGGACCCCCAGCGCCCAGGGGAGTCATCGGGATGGTCTCCAGGCGGCGGGTGTGCGTCTCCACGTCGATGCTCTGCTGCCGGAGGTGGCGGTTCTGATAGGACACAACGAGTCATCAAACGCAGACGGGTCACATGATGGTCACATGACCATCTCTCACACCTCCAATCAGTACCTGCTGCTCTTCAGCCAGCCGGGCCCGCGCCGCCTGAGCAGAACCTTCCAGAACCTCCAGCTCTGCCCGTCGGGAGGCGCTGCTCTCACTGGGGGTGGTAGCGGACTCCACTGAGCGCGCTCCGAAGCTGGACACGCGCTCCGACACGCGGCCGCACAGATTTTCTCCTAAGGAGAAAGTTGGTGAGGTCTCACTCTGATTCAGTTTCCTGAAATGAAAATCCGCTGCAGGACGGACAGTAGGACACATCCACATGATGGAGCCATAAATACGGACCCTCACCAGGGATGAAAACCCCTTCTTCTTCTGTGGTGTTGGATGCAGCAGTGTCCTGTCCTGTGGCAGAAGTCTTGGAGTAGATCATGTCCATCAGGAACCTTGTATCCTCAGACAGCGTGCTGCTTTGTCTCTCCACCGCTGCCTCTGCAACACAGTTCCACAGAGACCTGAAGAGACGATTCCGCTCATCCACGCCTCCTTGTCCTGCAGTCCTCACCCCCACGTCCCCTAATGATTCCGGTCACCCCCACGTCCCCTAATGATTCCGGTCACCGCCGCGTCCCCTAATGATTCCAGTCACTGCCCCGGTCCCCTAATGATTCCGGTCACCCCCCTGTCCCCTAATGATTCCGGTCACCGCCCCGTCCCCTAATGATTCCGGTCACCCCCACGTCCCCTAATGATTCCGGTCACCCCCCGGTCCCCTAATGATTCCGGTCACCCCCCGGTCCCCTAATGATTCCAGTCACTGCCCTGGTCCCCTAATGATTCCAGTCACCCCCCCGTCCCCTAATGATTCCGGTCACCCCCCCGTCCCCTAATGATTCCGGTCCCCCCCCGGTCCCCTAATGATTCCGGTCACCCCCCTGTCCCCTAATGATTCCGGTCACCCCCCCGTCCCCTAATGATTCCGGTCCCCCCCCGGTCCCCTAATGATTCCGGTCACCGCCCCGTCCCCTAATGATTCCGGTCACCGCCCCCGTCCCCTAATGATTCCGGTCCCCCCCCCGGTCCCCTAATGATTCCGGTCACCGCCCCGTCCCCTAATGATTCCGGTCACCGCCCCCGTCCCCTAATGATTCCGGTCCCCCCCCGGTCCCCTAATGATTCCGGTCACCGCCCCGTCCCCTAATGATTCCGGTCACCGCCCCCGTCCCCGTCCCCTAATGATTCCGGTCCCCCCCCGGTCCCCTAATGATTCCGGTCACCGCCCCGTCCCCTAATGATTCCGGTCACCGCCCCCGTCCCCTAATGATTCCGGTGCCCCCCACGTCCCCTAATGATTCCGGTCACCGCCCCGTCCCCTAATGATTCCGGTCCCCCCCCGGTCCCCTAATGATTCCGGTCACCGCCCCGTCCCCTAATGATTCCGGTCACCGCCCCCGTCCCCTAATGATTCCGGTGCCCCCCACGTCCCCTAATGATTCCGGTCACCGCCCCGTCCCCTAATGATTCCGGTCACCCCCCGGTCCCCTAATGATTCCGGTCACCGCCCCGTCCCCTAATGATTCCGGTCACCCCCCGGTCCCCTAATGATTCCGGTCACCCCCCGTCCCCTAATGATTCCGGTCACTGCCCCGGTCCCCTAATGATTCCGGTCACTGCCCCGGTCCCCTAATGATTCCGGTCACTGCCCCGGTCCCCTAATGATTCCGGTCACCGCCCCCGTCCCCTAATGATTCCGGTCACCACCCCGTCCCCTAATGATTCCGGTCCCCCCCCGGTCCCCTAATGATTCCGGTCACCGCCCCGTCCCCTAATGATTCCGGTCACCGCCCCCGTCCCCGTCCCCTAATGATTCCGGTCACCGCCCCGTCCCCTAATGATTCCGGTCACCGCCCCGATCCCCTAATGATTCCGGTCACCGCCCCGTCCCCTAATGATTCCGGTCCCCCCCCGGTCCCCTAATGATTCCGGTCACCGCCCCGTCCCCTAATGATTCCGGTCCCCTAATGATTCCGGTCACCGCCCCGTCCCCTAATGATTCCGGTCCCCCCCCCGGTCCCCTAATGATTCCGGTCACCGCCCCGTCCCCTAATGATTCCGGTCACCGCCCCCGTCCCCGTCCCCTAATGATTCCGGTCACCGCCCCGATCCCCTAATGATTCCGGTCACCGCCCCGTCCCCTAATGATTCCGGTCCCCCCCCGGTCCCCTAATGATTCCGGTCACCGCCCCGTCCCCTAATGATTCCGGTCACCACCCCGTCCCCTAATGATTCCGGTCCCCCCCCGGTCCCCTAATGATTCCGGTCACCGCCCCGTCCCCTAATGATTCCGGTCACCGCCCCCGTCCCCGTCCCCTAATGATTCCGGTCACCGCCCCGATCCCCTAATGATTCCGGTCACCGCCCCGTCCCCTAATGATTCCGGTCCCCCCCCGGTCCCCTAATGATTCCGGTCACCGCCGCGTCCCCTAATGATTCCGGTCCCCCCCCGGTCCCCTAATGATTCCGGTCACCGCCCCGTCCCCTAATGATTCCGGTCACCGCCCCCGTCCCCGTCCCCTAATGATTCCGGTCACCGCCCCGTCCCCTAATGATTCCGGTCACCGCCCCGGTCCCCTAATGATTCCGGTCACCACCCCGTCCCCTAATGATACCGGTCACCGCCCGGTCCCCTAATGATTCCGGTCACCACCCCGTCCCCTAATGATACCGGTCACCGCCCGGTCCCCTAATGATTCCGGTCACCGCCCCGTCCCCTAATGATTCCGGTCACCGCCCCGTCCCCTAATGATTCCGGTCACCGCCCCCGGGTCCCTAATGATTCCGGTCACCGCCCCCGGGTCCCATAGTCCACTTTTTCTCCTAATCCTTCAGAGAGACATCTTGTTGACAGTGTGTGTCGTTACCATGGTGATCCGCCCCGCTGCTCGCCGGCTCTAGTGTTGGCTGAGAGCTCGGAGTGATGACATCATCAGATGAGGACGACCTGAACTGCTTCAAGTTTTTACTTTTTCTCTTCTCCCACTGAGTAGCTGCCAAGTTCATCAGGAAGGTTCCTCTGGAAGAGACCAGAGACCAGATAAGGCAGAGCCAGACCAAACCAGGCCAGGCCAGACCAGACCAGACCAGGCCAGGCTAGATTAGACCATACCATACCATACCAGATCAGACCAGACCAGGCCAGGCCATGTCAGACAAGGCCAGACCAGACTAGATTAGACCATACCATACCATACCAGATCAGACCAGACCAGACCAGACCAGACCAGACCAGACCAGACCAGGCCAGACCAGACCAGATCAGACCAAACAAGACCAGACCAGGCCAGATCAGACCAGACCAGACCAGACCAGGCCAGGCCAGGCCAGGCCAGGCCAGATAAGGCTGAACCAGACCAGACCAGACCAGGCCAGGCCAGGCTAGGCCAGGCCAGGCCAGACCAGAACAGACCAAACAAGACCAGACCAGGCCAGATCAGACCAGACCAGACCAGACCAGGCCAGGCCAGGCCAGACCAGGCTGAACCAGACCAGGCCAGGCCAGGCCAGGCCAGACCAGACCAGGCCAGGCCAGGCCAGGCCAGGCTAGGCCAGGCCAGACCAGACCAGGCCAGGCCAGGCCAGACCAGACCAGACCAAACAAGACCAGACCAGGCCAGATCAGACCAGACCAGACCAGATCAGACCAGACCAGACCAGGCCAGGCCAGGCCAGACCAAACAAGACCAAGCAGCAGATAAAACATGTCTGGGGTAAAATAAACGTTCAAGATTTTCTCCTCCTCATCTCCATGGCAACAGTGAAATTCCATAATGAGATCCACCTTTGAATCTGGATTCAGCTTCAGTTCTTATGTCGGACATGGTCTACTTCAGTCTGAACATGAGGTTCGATAAGGAGAAGAAAAACCTTCCACACTTTAACACGTCAGGAAACGAGAATGAATCTGGATCACTTTCACACCAGATTGTGTTCACACTACAAAACCAGTTCCAAGCAGATCAAACACCAGAAATTAGACCACACCCACAGAAAGCAGCCAGGTCCGAACCAGAAACCGCTGTAGACTGGACCCGAGAAGGCCAAAGTCCACCCCCCCCCACAGCAACACATGCACACACAGCGAGGCTCCTCCCCCTGCAGCTCCACCCTGCAGCGATACTTACTCAAACTTCCTCAGAACCGGTTTGTCCAGATTTACACTGCAGTCCTCCGTGCTGCAGAGACATAACACACACCTAAGCACCTAAGCATAACACACACACTTCCCGTCATCCTCCAGAACCTCAGGAGGAGAACTGGCTCCTCAGCAGGTCTGGAACTTACCTGTAGAGGTTTGCACATGCAGCCGTCACACTCAGTAAGACCCTGAACTGGTTCTGATCCAAAACAAAACCAAATGTTCTCCTAAAACCCAACATTTGACACACCGAGACATCCAGAAAGCAACCAGCATGATGACTGCTGTCGCAACAAACAGAAACCCACCGAGGAGGAAGAGGAGAAGGAGGAGGAGGAGGAGGAGACAGAAATACTCACCAGAGGAGCTCCTCAGACTCTACAGAGCTGACGGAGGACCGAGGGAGAGAAAAACGTTAAAAACGGCGTAATAACAGAGGGGGGGGGGGGGGGGAGGAAAGCAATCTGAATCTCCAGATGGTCCACAGAAGCTTCCGGAAACTACAAACCAGGATTCAGTGATGATGGAAAGAAAAAACTCTTCAGGTGATCAATTACCTAAAAAATCAATCAATCAAAAAAGAAGAAAGTTCCAGAAAGAACGATCCAGTCCAGAAATATCCAGAACACATGATGGAGACATGTCCTTCCAGAGGACGTCCTCATGAGGGGTCCAGAAAGGACGAAGAACCAGAAATATGAAGACATAATCCAGAAAGTTCTACCGGACTTCAATCCAGACTCTTCAGTTCTACAACAGTTCTACACCTCAGCTTACCTGAAACCGGATTTATTCTCGGTCTTCCCAGGATGCTCCGTGTTCTGCTGGGCCGGAGACGGAGGAGAGGCATCCGAGGAGGGGGAAGAGCTGCAAGACACAGGAGACGATAAGCCGTAGTTCCTCCCTCTGCTGGAACCTGCAGCCTTTATTCTCCCAACACAGAACGTAGAACAGGTTCGCTTCTGGTTCTCTGGGGCCTCAGGGCTGCTCAGTGGCCCAGAACATCCTCTCACGCCCCCTCGGGACTGTAGTCTGCCCTCTAGCGCCCCCCTCGGGACTGTAGTCTGCCCTCTAGCGCCCCCCCTCGGGACTGTAGTCTGCCCTCTAGCGCCCCCCCTCGGGACTGTAGTCTGCCCTCTAGCGCCCCCCTCGGGACTGTAGTCTGCCCTCTAGCGCCCCCCTCGGGACTGTAGTCTGCCCTCTAGCGCCCCCCTCGGGACTGTAGTCTGCCCTCTAGCGCCCCCCTCGGGACTGTAGTCTGCCCTCTAGCGCCCCCCTCGGGACTGTAGTCTGCCCTCTAGCGCCCCCCTCGGGACTGTAGTCTGCCCTCTAGCGCCCCCCCTCGGGACTGTAGTCTGCCCTCTAGCGCCCCCCCTCGGGACTGTAGTCTGCCCTCTAGCGCCCCCCTCGGGACTGTAGTCTGCCCTCTAGGGCCCCCCTCGGGACTGTAGTCTGCCCTCTAGCGCCCCCCTCGGGACTGTAGTCTGCCCTCTAGCGCCCCCCTCGGGACTGTAGTCTGCCCTCTAGCGCCCCCCTCGGGACTGTAGTCTGCCCTCTAGCGCCCCCCTCGGGACTGTAGTCTGCCCTCTAGGGCCCCCCTCGGGACTGTAGTCTGCCCTCTAGCGCCCCCCTCGGGACTGTAGTCTGCCCTCTAGCGCCCCCCCTCGGGACTGTAGTCTGCCCTCTAGCGCCCCCCCTCGGGACTGTAGTCTGCCCTCTAGCGCCCCCCTCGGGACTGTAGTCTGCCCTCTAGCGCCCCCCTCGGGACTGTAGTCTGCCCTCTAGCGCCCCCCTCGGGACTGTAGTCTGCCCTCTAGGGCCCCCCTCGGGACTGTAGTCTGCCCTCTAGCGCCCCCCTCGGGACTGTAGTCTGCCCTCTAGCGCCCCCCCTCGGGACTGTAGTCTGCCCTCTAGCGCCCCCCTCGGGACTGTAGTCTGCCCTCTAGGGCCCCCCTCGGGACTGTAGTCTGCCCTCTAGCGCCCCCCTCGGGACTGTAGTCTGCCCTCTAGGGCCCCCCTCGGGACTGTAGTCTGCCCTCTAGCGCCCCCCTCGGGACTGTAGTCTGCCCTCTAGCGCCCCCCTCGGGACTGTAGTCTGCCCTCTAGCGCCCCCCTCGGGACTGTAGTCTGCCCTCTAGGGCCCCCCTCGGGACTGTAGTCTGCCCTCTAGGGCCCCCCTCGGGACTGTAGTCTGCCCTCTAGCGCCCCCCTCGGGACTGTAGTCTGCCCTCTAGCGCCCCCCTCGGGACTGTAGTCTGCCCTCTAGGGCCCCCCTCGGGACTGTAGTCTGCCCTCTAGGGCCCCCCTCGGGACTGTAGTCTGCCCTCTAGGGCCCCCCTCGGGACTGTAGTCTGCCCTCTAGCGCCCCCCTCGGGACTGTAGTCTGCCCTCTAGCGCCCCCCTCGGGACTGTAGTCTGCCCTCTAGGGCCCCCCTCGGGACTGTAGTCTGCCCTCTAGGGCCCCCCTCGGGACTGTAGTCTGCCCTCTAGCGCCCCCCTCGGGACTGTAGTCTGCCCTCTAGGGCCCCCCTCGGGACTGTAGTCTGCCCTCTAGCGCCCCCCTCGGGACTGTAGTCTGCCCTCTAGGGCCCCCCTCGGGACTGTAGTCTGCCCTCTAGGGCCCCCCTCGGGACTGTAGTCTGCCCTCTAGGGCCCCCCTCGGGACTGTAGTCTGCCCTCTAGGGCCCCCCTCGGGACTGTAGTCTGCCCTCTAGCGCCCCCCTCGGGACTGTAGTCTGCCCTCTAGGGCCCCCCTCGGGACTGTAGTCTGCCCTCTAGCGCCCCCCTCGGGACTGTAGTCTGCCCTCTAGGGCCCCCCTCGGGACTGTAGTCTGCCCTCTAGGGCCCCCCTCGGGACTGTAGTCTGCCCTCTAGCGCCCCCCTCGGGACTGTAGTCTGCCCTCTAGCGCCCCCCTCGGGACTGTAACTGCATGACAGCTAAGAGCTCCTTCAGGCGGTGTGTGGGAAGACTGGGACTCTGTCAGCAGGTCTTGGGTCAGTCTTGGTGGTACAGACCTGCAGGGGCTGAGAGCCTCCTCGAAGATGGAGCTGGTTTTGGAGAAGAGCCTGGACTTCCTACTCAGACCGAGGGCAGACATGTGGTGACTGAGAAAAGAGCGACTCCTAGTGGCCGACAGACAGAGGAAGAGGACACACCAGAGGTTTGATCAGAGACAGTGGACCATCACCAAGAAACCCTGAATCAGTAGATCTCAGACCAGCGATCTACGTACACGTCTTTGTACGGCAGATCTAGAAGAGGCAGATCTATAAAACCACGCGCAGCTCTCCTACCAGCAACGCCGACTTTATAAATCCCACCTGCACCTGCACGTTTGCGACAAGGCTCCGCCTCCTGTTCCGTCCAATACGCCCACATTTAGCCATAAATGGTTGATGCAAAGCAGCTCATGAATAGTCATGTGAATGTAAATGAGCAGCTGATCAACGTTATTTCATGTTTACGATGACAAACACAAAGAAAAGAGCAGTTTCACCGAGGCGACGACCACGTGTCGCTGACGAGGTGGAGAGTCGATCAATATTTATTCTGATATACGCAGTAAAGGGCGACACATAACAGGAAGTATTGTAACCGGCTTGTGTCTGGAGGAAGATGACGCGTGCGGTGGCGAGCAGTACAAGTCTGTCTCCTCTGGGCTCGTTTCCCCTGAAGGTTACAGCTTCAGTACATCGATAGAATTTCTAAAATAAGTTTTTCATTGATTTCCTGAGAAGCAGCATCACGTAGCGCCACAAGCCCGTTCACTGCACTGCGTTGCACCGCGGCACCGTCACGTTCAACCCGTTGGACCTGACACATTGTACCTGTAACACGTACCAGTATCACGTACCAGTATCACGTACCAGTATCACGTACCAGTATCACGTACCAGTATCACGTACCAGTATCACGTACCAGCAACACGTACCAGTATCACATACCAGTATCACGTACCATTATCACGTACCAGCAGCACGTACCAGCAACACGTACCAGTATCACGTACCATTATCACGTACCAGCAGCACGTACCAGCAACACGTACCAGTATCACGTACCAGTATCACGCACCAGCAACACGTACCAGTATCACGTACCAGTATCACGTACCAGTATCACGTACCAGTATCACGTACCAGTATCACGTACCAGTATCACGTACCAGTAACACGTACCAGCAACACGTACCAGCAACACGTACCAGTATCACGTACCAGTATCACGTACCTGTAACACGCACCAGCAACACGTACCAGTATCACGTACCAGTAACACGTACCAGTATCACGTACCAGTAATACGTACCAGTATCACGTACCAGCAACACGTACCAGTATCACGTACCAGTAACACGTACCAGCTACACGTACCAGTATCACGTACCAGCAACACGTACCAGTATCACGTACCAGTATCACGTACCAGTATCACGTACCAGCAACACGTACCAGTATCACGTACCAGTAACACGTACCAGCAACACGTACCAGTATCACGTACCAGTAACATGTACCAGTATCACGTACCAGTAACACGTACCAGTATCACGTACCAGTAACACGTACCAGTATCACGTACCAGTAACACGTACCAGCAACACGTACCAGTATCACGTACCAGTAACATGTACCAGTATCACGTACCAGTATCACGTACCAGTATCACGTACCAGCAACACGTACCAGCAACACGTACCAGTATCACGTACCAGTAACACGTACCAGCTACACGTACCAGTATCACGTACCAGCAACACGTACCAGTATCACGTACCAGTATCACGTACCAGCAACACGTACCAGCAACACGTACCAGTATCACGTACCAGTAACACGTACCAGCAACACGTACCAGTATCACGTACCAGTAACATGTACCAGTATCACGTACCAGTAACACGTACCAGTATCACGTACCAGTAACACGTACCAGTATCACGTACCAGTAACACGTACCAGCAACACGTACCAGTATCACGTACCAGCAACACGTACCAGTATCACGTACCAGTATCACGTACCAGTATCACGTACCAGCAACACGTACCAGCAACACGTACCAGTATCACGTACCAGTAACACGTACCAGCAACATGTACCAGTATCACGTACCAGTAACATGTACCAGTATCACGTACCAGTAACACGTACCAGTATCACGTACCAGTAACACGTACCAGTATCACGTACCAGTAACACGTACCAGCAACACGTACCAGCAACATGTACCAGTATCACGTACCAGTATCACGTACCAGTATCACGTACCAGTAACACGTACCAGTATCACGTACCAGTAACACGTACCAGCAACACGTACCAGTATCACGTACCAGTAACACGTACCAGCAACACGTACCAGTATCACGTACCTGTAACACGCACCAGCTACACGTACCAGTATCACGTACCTGTAACATGCACCAGCAACACGTACCAGTATCACGTACCAGCAACACGTACCAGTATCACGTACCAGCAACACGTACCAGTATCACGTACCAGTAACACGTACCAGTATCACGTACCAGCAACACGTATCAGTATCACGTACCAGTAACACGTACCAGCAACACGTACCAGTATCACGTACCAGTATCACGTACCAGTAACACGTACCAGCAACACGTACCAGTATCACGTACCAGTATCACGTACCTGTAACACGCACCAGCAACACGTACCAGTATCACGTACAAGCAACACGTTCCAGCAACACGTACCAGTATCACGTACCAGTATCACGCACCAGCAACACGCACCAGCAACACGTACCAGCAACACGTACCAGTATCACGTACCAGTATCACGTATCAGCAAAATGTACCAGTATCACGTACCAGCATCACGTACCAGCAACACGTACCAGTATCACGTACCAGTATCACGTACCAGCAACATCTACCAGTATCACGTACCAGTATCACGTACCAGCAACACGTACCAGTATCACGTACCAGTATCACGTATCAGCAACATACCAGTATCACGTACCAGCATCACGTACCAGCAACACGTAGCAGTATCACGTACCAGTATCACGTACCAGTATCACGTACCAGCAACATCTACCAGTATCACGTACCAGTATCACGTACCAGCAACACGTACCAGCACCACGTACCAGTATCACGTACCAGCAACATGTACCAGTATCACGTACCAGTATCACGTACCAGTATCACGTACCAGCAACACGTACCAGCAACACGTACTAGCAACACGTACCAGTATCACGTACCAGTAACACGTACCAGCAACACGTACCAGCAACACGTACCAGCAACACGTACCAGTAACATATACCAGTAACACGTACCAGTATCACGTACCAGTATCACGTACCAGTATCACGTACCAGTAACACGTACCAGCAACACGTACCAGCAACACGTACCAGTATCACGTACCAGTATCACGTACCAGTATCACGTACCTGTAACACGCACCAGGAACACGTACCAGTATCACGTACCAGTATCACGTACCTGTAACATTCACCAGCAACACGTACCAGTATCACGTACCAGTAACACGTACCAGTATCACGTACCAGTAACACGTACCAGCAACACGTACCAGCAACACGTACCAGTATCACGTACCAGTATCACGTACCAGTATCACGTACCAGTATCACGTACCTGTAACACGCACCAGCAACACGTACCAGTATCACGTACCAGCAACACGTACCAGCAACACGTACCAGTATCACGTACCAGTATCACGTACCAGCAACACGTACCAGCAACACGTACCAGTATCACGTACCAGTATCACGCACCAGCAACACGTACCAGCAACACGTACCAGCAACACGTACCAGCAACACGTACCATTATCACGTACCAGTATCACGTACCAGCAACACGTACCAGCAACACGTACCAGCAACACGTACCAGTATCACGTACCAGTATCACGTACCAGCAACACGTACCAGCAACACGTACCAGTATCACGTACCAGTATCATGCACCAGCAACACGCACCAGCAACACGTACCAGCAACACGTACCAGTATCACGTACCAGTATCACGTACCAGTATCACGTACCAGTAACACGTACGAGCTACACGTACCAGTATCACGTACCAGCAACACGTACCAGTATCACGTACCAGTATCACGTACCAGTATCACGTACCAGCAACACGTACCAGCAACACGTACCAGTATCACGTACCAGTAACACGTACCAGCAACACGTACCAGTATCACGTACCAGTAACATGTACCAGTATCACGTACCAGTAACACGTACCAGTATCACGTACCAGTAACACGTACCAGTATCACGTACCAGTAACACGTACCAGCAACACGTACCAGTATCACGTACCAGTAACATGTACCAGTATCACGTACCAGTATCACGTACCAGTATCACGTACCAGCAACACGTACCAGCAACACGTACCAGTATCACGTACCAGTATCACGTACCAGCAACACGTACCAGTATCACGTACCAGTATCACGTACCAGCAACACGTACCAGCAACACGTACCAGTATCACGTACCAGTAACACGTACCAGCAACACGTACCAGTATCACGTACCAGTAACATGTACCAGTATCACGTACCAGTAACACGTACCAGTATCACGTACCAGCAACACGTACCAGTATCACGTACCAGCAACACGTACCAGTATCACGTACCAGTATCACGTACCAGCAACACGTACCAGCAACACGTACCAGTATCACGTACCAGTATCACGTACCAGTAACACGTACCAGCAACATGTACCAGTATCACGTACCAGTAACATGTACCAGTATCACGTACCAGTAACACGTACCAGTATCACGTACCAGTAACACGTACCAGTATCACGTACCAGTAACACGTACCAGCAACACGTACCAGCAACACGTACCAGTAACATGTACCAGTATCACGTACCAGTATCACGTACCAGTATCACGTACCAGTAACACGTACCAGTATCACGTACCAGTAACACGTACCAGCAACACGTACCAGTATCACGTACCAGTAACACGTACCAGCAACACGTACCAGTATCACGTACCTGTAACACGCACCAGCTACACGTACCAGTATCACGTACCTGTAACATGCACCAGCAACACGTACCAGTATCACGTACCAGCAACACGTACCAGTATCACGTACCAGCAACACGTACCAGTATCACGTACCAGTAACACGTACCAGTATCACGTACCAGCAACACGTATCAGTATCACGTACCAGTAACACGTACCAGCAACACGTACCAGTATCACGTACCAGTATCACGTACCAGTAACACGTACCAGCAACACGTACCAGTATCACGTACCAGTATCACGTACCTGTAACACGCACCAGCAACACGTACCAGTATCACGTACCAGCAACACGTACCAGCAACACGTACCAGTATCACGTACCAGTATCACGCACCAGCAACACGCACCAGCAACACGTACCAGCAACACGTACCAGTATCACGTACCAGTATCACGTATCAGCAAAATGTACCAGTATCACGTACCAGCATCACGTACCAGCAACACGTACCAGTATCACGTACCAGTATCACGTACCAGCAACATCTACCAGTATCACGTACCAGTATCACGTACCAGCAACACGTACCAGTATCACGTACCAGTATCACGTATCAGCAACATACCAGTATCACGTACCAGCATCACGTACCAGCAACACGTACCAGTATCACGTACCAGTATCACGTACCAGCAACATCTACCAGTATCACGTACCAGTATCACGTACCAGCAACACGTACCAGCACCACGTACCAGTATCACGTACCAGCAACATGTACCAGTATCACGTACCAGTATCACGTACCAGTATCACGTACCAGCAACACGTACCAGCAACACGTACTAGCAACACGTACCAGTATCACGTACCAGTAACACGTACCAGCAACACGTACCAGCAACACGTACCAGCAACACGTACCAGTAACATATACCAGTAACACGTACCAGTATCACGTACCAGTAACACGTACCAGTATCACGTACCAGTAACACGTACCAGCAACACGTACCAGCAACACGTACCAGTATCACGTACCAGTATCACGTACCAGTATCACGTACCTGTAACATGCACCAGCAACACGTACCAGTATCACGTACCAGTAACACGTACCAGTATCACGTACCAGTAACACGTACCAGCAACACGTACCAGCAACACGTACCAGTATCACGTACCAGTATCACGTACCAGTATCACGTACCTGTAACACGCACCAGCAACACGTACCAGTATCACGTACCAGCAACACGTACCAGCAACACGTACCAGTATCACGTACCAGTATCACGTACCAGCAACACGTACCAGCAACACGTACCAGTATCACGTACCAGTATCACGCACCAGCAACACGCACCAGCAACACGTACCAGCAACACGTACCATTATCACGTACCAGTATCACGTACCAGCAACACGTACCAGCAACACGTACCAGCAACACGTACCAGTATCACGTACCAGTATCACGTACCAGCAACACGTACCAGCAACACGTACCAGTATCACGTACCAGTATCATGCACCAGCAACACGCACCAGCAACACGTACCAGCAACACGTACCAGTATCACGTACCAGTATCACGTACCAGCAACACGTACCAGCAACACGTACCAGTATCACGTACCAGTATCACGTACCAGCAACACGTACCAGCAACACGTACCAGTATCACGTACCAGTATCACGCACCAGCAACACGTACCAGTATCACGTACCAGCAACACGTACCAGCAACACGTACCAGCAACACGTACCAGTATCACGTACCAGTATCACGTACCAGTATCACGCACCAGCAACACGTACCAGTATCACGTACCAGCAACATGTACCAGCAACACGTACCAGTATCACGCACCAGCAACACGTACCAGCAACACGTACCAGCAACACGTACCAGTATCACGTACCAGCAACACGTACCAGCAACACGTACCAGTATCACGTACCAGCAACACGTACCAGCAACACGTACCAGTATCACGCACCAGCAACACGTACCAGTATCACGTACCAGTATCACGTACCAGCAACATCTACCAGTATCACGTACCAGTATCACGTACCAGCAACACGTACCAGCAACACGTACCAGTATCACGTACCAGTATCACGTACCAGCAACATGTACCAGTACCACGTACCAGTATCACGTACCAGCAACATGTACCAGTATCACGTACCAGTATCACGTACCAGCAACATGTACCAGTATCACGTACCAGCAACACGTACCAGTATCACGTACCAGCAACACGTACCAGTATCACGTACCAGCAACACGTACTAGCAACACGTACCAGTATCACGTACCAGTAACACGTACCAGCAACACGTACCAGTATCACGTACCAGCAACACGTACCAGTATCACGTACCAGTAACACGTACCAGCAACACGTACCAGTATCACGTACCAGTAACACGTACCAGCAACACGTACCAGTATCACGTACCAGTATCACGTACCTGTAACACGCACCAGCAACACGTACCAGTATCACGTACCAGTATCACGTACCTGTAACATGCACCAGCAACACGTACCAATATCACGTACCAGCAACACGTACCAGTATCACGTACCAGTAACACGTACCAGCAACACGTACCAGCAACACGTACCAGTATCACGTACCAGTAACACGTACCAGTAACACGTACCAGTATCACGTACCAGTAACACGTACCAGTATCACGTACCAGTATCACGTACCAGTAACACGTACCAGTATCACGTACCAGTATCACGTACCTGTAACATGCACCAGCAACACGTACCAATATCACGTACCAGCAACACGTACCAGTATCACGTACCAGTAACACGTACCAGCAACACGTACCAGTATCACGTACCAGTAACACGTACCAGTAACACGTACCAGTATCACGTACCAGTAACACGTACCAGTATCACGTACCAGTATCACGTACCAGTATCACGTACCAGTAACACGTACCAGTATCACGTACCAGTATCACGTACCTGTAACATGCACCAGCAACACGTACCAATATCACGTACCAGCAACACGTACCAGTATCACGTACCAGTAACACGTACCAGCAACACGTACCAGTATCACGTACCAGTAACACGTACCAGTAACACGTACCAGTATCACGTACCAGCAACACGTACCAGTATCACGTACCAGTAACACGTACCAGCAACACGTACCAGTATCACGTACCAGTATCACGTACCAGTATCACGTACCAGTATCACGTACCTGTAACACGCACCAGCAACACATACCAGTATGACGTACCAGCAACACGTACCAGTATGACGTACCAGCAACACGTACCAGTATCACGTACCAGCAACACGTACCAGCAAGACGTACCAGTATCACGTACCAGTATCACGCACCAGCAACACGTACCAGCAACACGTACCAGCATCACGTACCAGCAACACGTACCAGCAACACGTACCAGCAACACGTACCAGTATCACGCACCAGCAACACGTACCAGCAACACGTACCAGTATCACGTACCAGTATCACGTACCAGTATCACGCACCAGCAACACGTACCAGCAACACGTACCAGCAACACGTACCAGTATCACGTACCAGCAACATGTACCAGTATCACGTACCAGCAACATGTACCAGTATCACGTACCAGTATCACGTACCAGTATCACGTACCAGCAACATGTACCAGTATCACGTACCAGTATCACGTACCAGCAACACGTACCAGTATCACGTACCAGTATCACGTACCAGCAACACGTACCAGCAACACGTACCAGTATCACGTACCAGTATCACGTACCAGCAACACGTACCAGCAACACGTACCAGTATCACGTACCAGTATCACGTACCAGTATCGCGTACCAGTATCGCGTACCAGTATCGCGTACCAGTATCACGTACCAGTATCACGTACCAGCAACACGTACCAGTATCACGTACCAGTATCACGTACCAGCAACACGTACCAGCAACACGTACCAGCAACACGTACCAGTATCACGTACCAGTATCACGTACCAGTATCACGTACCAGCAACATGTACCAGTATCACGTACCAGTATCACGTACCAGTATCACGTACCAGCAACACGTACCAGCAACACGTACCAGCAACACGTACCAGCAACACGTACCAGCAACACGTACCAGTATCACGTACCAGTATCACGTACCAGTATCACGTACCAGCAACATGTACCAGTATCGCGTACCAGTATCGCGTACCAGTATCGCGTACCAGTATCGCGTACCAGTATCGCGTACCAGCAACATGTACCAGTATCACGTACCAGTATCACGTACCAGTATCACGTACCAGCAACACGTACCAGCAACACGTACCAGCAACACGTACCAGTATCACGTACCAGTATCACGTACCAGTATCACGTACCAGCAACACGTACCAGCAACACGTACCAGTATCACGTACCAGTATCACGTACCAGCAACATGTACCAGTATCACGTACCAGTATCACGTACCAGCAACATGTACCAGCAACACGTACCAGTATCACGTACCAGCAACACGTACCAGTATCACGTACCAGTATCACGTACCAGCAACACGTACCAGCAACACGTACCAGTATCACGTACCAGTATCACGTACCAGCAACATGTACCAGTATCACGTACCAGTATCACGTACCAGCAACATGTACCAGCAACACGTACCAGTATCACGTACCAGCAACACGTACCAGTATCACGTACCAGCAACACGTACCAGTATCACGTACCAGCAACACGTACCAGTATCACGTACCAGCAACATGTACCAGTATCACGTACCAGCAACATGTACCAGTATCACGTACCAGCAACATGTACCAGTATCACGTACCAGTATCACGTACCAGCAACATGTACCAGTATCACGTACCAGTATCACGTACCAGCAACATGTACCAGTATCACGTACCAGTATCACGTACCAGCAACATGTACCAGTATCACGTACCAGTATCACGTACCAGTATCACGTACCAGCAACACGTACCAGTATCACGTACCAGCAACACGTACCAGTATCACGTACCAGCAACACGTACCAGTATCACGTACCAGCAACATGTACCAGTATCACGTACCAGCAACATGTACCAGTATCACGTACCAGCAACATGTACCAGTATCACGTACCAGTATCATGTACCAGCAACATGTACCAGTATCACGTACCAGCAACATGTACCAGTATCACGTACCAGTATCACGTACCAGCAACATGTACCAGTATCACGTACCAGCAACATGTACCAGTATCACGTACCAGCAACATGTACCAGTATCACGTACCAGTATCACGTACCAGCAACATGTACCAGTATCACGTACCAGTATCACGTACCAGCAACATGTACCAGTATCACGTACCAGTATCACGTACCAGCAACATGTACCAGTATCACGTACCAGTATCACGTACCAGTATCACGTACCAGTAACACGTACCAGCAACACGTACCAGTATCACGTACCAGTATCACGTACCAGTATCACGTACCAGTATCACGTACCTGTAACACGCACCAGCAACACATACCAGTATGACGTACCAGCAACACGTACCAGTATGACGTACCAGCAACACGTACCAGTATCACGTACCAGCAACACGTACCAGCAAGACGTACCAGTATCACGTACCAGTATCACGCACCAGCAACACGTACCAGCAACACGTACCAGCATCACGTACCAGCAACACGTACCAGCAACACGTACCAGCAACACGTACCAGTATCACGCACCAGCAACACGTACCAGCAACACGTACCAGTATCACGTACCAGTATCACGTACCAGTATCACGCACCAGCAACACGTACCAGCAACACGTACCAGCAACACGTACCAGTATCACGTACCAGCAACATGTACCAGTATCACGTACCAGCAACATGTACCAGTATCACGTACCAGTATCACGTACCAGTATCACGTACCAGCAACATGTACCAGTATCACGTACCAGTATCACGTACCAGCAACACGTACCAGTATCACGTACCAGTATCACGTACCAGCAACACGTACCAGCAACACGTACCAGTATCACGTACCAGTATCACGTACCAGCAACACGTACCAGCAACACGTACCAGTATCACGTACCAGTATCACGTACCAGTATCGCGTACCAGTATCGCGTACCAGTATCGCGTACCAGTATCACGTACCAGTATCACGTACCAGCAACACGTACCAGTATCACGTACCAGTATCACGTACCAGCAACACGTACCAGCAACACGTACCAGCAACACGTACCAGTATCACGTACCAGTATCACGTACCAGTATCACGTACCAGCAACATGTACCAGTATCACGTACCAGTATCACGTACCAGTATCACGTACCAGCAACACGTACCAGCAACACGTACCAGCAACACGTACCAGCAACACGTACCAGCAACACGTACCAGTATCACGTACCAGTATCACGTACCAGTATCACGTACCAGCAACATGTACCAGTATCGCGTACCAGTATCGCGTACCAGTATCGCGTACCAGTATCGCGTACCAGTATCGCGTACCAGCAACATGTACCAGTATCACGTACCAGTATCACGTACCAGTATCACGTACCAGCAACACGTACCAGCAACACGTACCAGCAACACGTACCAGTATCACGTACCAGTATCACGTACCAGTATCACGTACCAGCAACACGTACCAGCAACACGTACCAGTATCACGTACCAGTATCACGTACCAGCAACATGTACCAGTATCACGTACCAGTATCACGTACCAGCAACATGTACCAGCAACACGTACCAGTATCACGTACCAGCAACACGTACCAGTATCACGTACCAGTATCACGTACCAGCAACACGTACCAGCAACACGTACCAGTATCACGTACCAGTATCACGTACCAGCAACATGTACCAGTATCACGTACCAGTATCACGTACCAGCAACATGTACCAGCAACACGTACCAGTATCACGTACCAGCAACACGTACCAGTATCACGTACCAGCAACACGTACCAGTATCACGTACCAGCAACACGTACCAGTATCACGTACCAGCAACATGTACCAGTATCACGTACCAGCAACATGTACCAGTATCACGTACCAGCAACATGTACCAGTATCACGTACCAGTATCACGTACCAGCAACATGTACCAGTATCACGTACCAGTATCACGTACCAGCAACATGTACCAGTATCACGTACCAGTATCACGTACCAGCAACATGTACCAGTATCACGTACCAGTATCACGTACCAGTATCACGTACCAGCAACACGTACCAGTATCACGTACCAGCAACACGTACCAGTATCACGTACCAGCAACACGTACCAGTATCACGTACCAGCAACATGTACCAGTATCACGTACCAGCAACATGTACCAGTATCACGTACCAGCAACATGTACCAGTATCACGTACCAGTATCACGTACCAGCAACATGTACCAGTATCACGTACCAGCAACATGTACCAGTATCACGTACCAGTATCACGTACCAGCAACATGTACCAGTATCACGTACCAGCAACATGTACCAGTATCACGTACCAGCAACATGTACCAGTATCACGTACCAGTATCACGTACCAGCAACATGTACCAGTATCACGTACCAGTATCACGTACCAGCAACATGTACCAGTATCACGTACCAGTATCACGTACCAGCAACATGTACCAGTATCACGTACCAGTATCACGTACCAGTATCACGTACCAGCAACACGTACCAGTATCACGTACCAGCAACACGTACCAGTATCACGTACCAGCAACACGTACCAGTATCACGTACCAGCAACACGTACCAGTATCACGTACCAGCAACATGTACCAGTATCACGTACCAGCAACATGTACCAGTATCACGTACCAGTATCACGTACCAGCAACATGTACCAGTATCACGTACCAGCAACATGTACCAGTATCACGTACCAGTATCACGTACCAGCAACATGTACCAGTATCACGTACCAGCAACATGTACCAGTATCACGTACCAGCAACATGTACCAGTATCACGTACCAGTATCACGTACCAGCAACACGTACCAGTATCACGTACCAGCAACACGTACCAGTATCACGTACCAGTATCACGTACCAGTATCGTGTACTCCGATGCATCAACTGGTCATATTAATGATGTCATCAGGGTGACATCATGATGCTTAGCGCTGCGGTGACAGTATTATGGATCATTTAATGATGATGTTCCTAAAACGCATATCTGTCTGCTGGTTGCCATGGGAACCCAGTGGTCAACACCTGCAACTGAACAGGGACGGCGCAGTTCCGACCCGGTAGGTCGGGTTGTGTCGTCCGGCGGTTTCAGGCCCGTTTTGCGTGTGGCGCCCGTAAATGAGACACTGGTCTTTGACCCTGAAGAGCAAAGCGAGAAGAAAAAAGAAGCTTCAGACGGATGCAGCCGCGACACCACGACTCAGAGGTTAATGAGGTCAAACTGTTCCTGAGGATTCGGTTTTTCACCCCGATGTTACCATGGTTACGCCATCCCACCGATGACCAACAGGAAGGAGGAGAACTGGGACACAGAATGACGGACAGAAGCAGGAAGTGCGGAACATAAAACATCTGGTCATGATAAGGTTGGGCTGAAGGATCAGAGAGCTTCTCCTCATATTGTTGCAGTTTGGTACGTCAGGAAGTCGTTTCCTACAACCTGTTCTGGTCGGGATGAAGATGAAGAACTTTCTCCCGTTCTGTGATTGGTCAGAGGCTGCAAACCCCGCCCCTTTATGTAAGCAGCGGATTGATTGGAGAAGCCTGGTTGGACTGACAACAAACCTGATTGGTTTACAACCGGCTGGTATTAGCTGGTTATAAACCTCTTCCTGTGTCTCAGGATCTGGATCCAATCCTGATCCGGATCCGGATCCTGATCTGGATCTGGAACCGATCCTGATCCTGATCCGGATCCTGATCTGGATCTGGAGCCGATCCTGATCCTGATCATGATCCAATCGTGATTCTAATCCAGGTAACAGAGAGATTTCCCAGGATAGCCAGACCTGCTTGATAGTCCAGGTCTCTGGTGTTGGACCTGATCTGAGACCTGATGTCCAGACATACAATCCTAAAGACTATGGACCGGAACCTGACCAGGGCTTAGGTCCTAGAGGAGAAACGGACCAGAACCTGACCCGGGTTCGGGTTCTAGAGGAGAAACAGAGCAGAACCCGACCCGGGTTCGGTTTCTAGAGGAGAAACGGACCAGAACCTGACCTGGGTTCGGTTTCTAGAGGAGAAACGGACCAGAACCTGACCCTGGTTTGGGTTGTGTTTCTGTACTTACGGGCTGGACGGAGTCTTCGTCCCCAGCTCTGTGGTACCGTTGGGGGGCGTGTGCGGGGGCAGCGGAGATCCTCTCTGGGACCCAGACGGACTGGAGGCGGAGCTGCTGGGGTCAGAGGTCAGGGGAGACGAAGTCCTGCTGTCTGCTTCTGGTGTGGGGCTGCAGGAGGAGGTGGTGGGGGAAATGGGGGTGTTGGGGGAGGACGGAGCCTGCAGGATGGGGGGGGTGGGGGAGACCAGGAGGTCCGGGAGGTTCTGATTGGATGAGCGGCGGCTCTTCCGTCCCTCATGCTCATTGGTGGCCATCTTTCTTCTCTCTCTACGCAGATGGGGGGAGGGGTCGTCTAGGTCCCCGTCCTCGTAGCGCAGAGCGGTCTGCACACACACACACACACATATGCACACACACACACATACACACAATGTTAGTTGTTTTCATGATGTGACCAGTCAGGTCATGTGATGGTCATGTGATGGTCATGTGATGGTCATGTGATGTCATGGGATGGTCATGTGATAGTCATGTGATGGTCATGTGATGTCATGTGATGTCATGTCATGGTCATGTGATGTCATGTCATGGTCATGTGAGGTCATGTGATGGTCATGTGAGGTCATGTCATGGTCATGTGATGTCATGTGATGTCATGGGATGGTCATGTGATAGTCATGTGATGGGCATGTGATGTCATGTGATGTCATGTCATGGTCATGTGATGTCATGTCATGGTCATGTGAGGTCATGTGATGGTCATGTGAGGTCATGTCATGGTCATGTGATGTCATGTGATGTCATGGGATGGTCATGTGATAGTCATGTGATGGGCATGTGATGTCATGTGATGTCATGTCATGGTCATGTGATGTCATGTCATGGTCATGTGAGGTCATGTGATGGTCATGTGAGGTCATGTCATGGTCATGTGATGTCATGTGATGTCATGGGATGGTCATGTGATAGTCATGTGATGGGCATGTGATGTCATGTGATGTCATGTCATGGTCATGTGATGTCATGTCATGGTCATGTGAGGTCATGTGATGGTCATGTGAGGTCATGTCATGGTCATGTGATGGTCATGTGATGTGATGGTCATGTGATGTCATGGGATGGTCATGTGATGTCATGTCATGGTCATGTGATGTCATGTCATGGTCATGTGATGGTCATGTGATGGTCATGCCATGGTCATGTGATGTCATGTGATGTCATGTGATGTCATGTGATGTGATGGTCATGAGATGTCATGTGATGTCATGTGATGTCATGTCATGGTCATGTGATGGTCATATGATGTCATGTGATGTGATGGTCATGAGATGTCATGTGATGTCATGTGATGGTCATGTGATGTCATGTGATGGTCATGTGATGGTCATGTGATGTCATGTGATGGTCATATGATGTCATGTGATGGTCATGTGATGGTCATGTGATGTCATGCTCCACTAACGAACATTTACATCCCAAGCATAAAAACTTTCTATGAATGAAGTAAATTTCTCTATTCAGGAAAACAAGTTGAGGCCCAGCAGTCATGTGACCTACTGCACCTGATCTCAGACCCCATGTTCCAGTTTGTTCTGGTTCCTGTTTACAACGTCGTGATGTCCCATCAGTCAGTGAACTCCCCAGCAGACGAAAGAAGCAGCTGTGAACATGGATGTTGATGTTTACAGGAGGTAAAACCTGCTGCTTGTTGTTACCTCGTAGACGGAGAACTGAGCTAGCAGGTCAGGCTCCGCCCCCTTATTGGTCATGTGACTGTGGATGACAGCCTCCATTCCTAGTTGCTCCAGACTGTCCGTTACGTCATAGAACGAGTCCTGGTCCGGGAGCACGGCCAGAGTCTGATACAGAAAACAAGAACCAACAGTTTTTTCCAAATGCTGCTCAGACGGCCAGTTCAGGACTTTCCCTCCGTTTCACAAAGCCAGAAAAACGGGGAAAAAAAACCAAGAATAACAAAAAAGACTGAATAAAACAAACAGCATCCCGTCTGCATGAGATGCTGTGGTAACACTGGAATCATTACTTTACTATAATGTTTTGTTGATCTGCTTTGATTCTGCAAAAAACTCCTGAAAGGTAGCTAGCAGCTGTTAGCATTGTTATCATGTGTAAAAAGTAGCTACAGGGTGACTAGCTGTGGAGTTTTAGAAGGTGGTCTGAAGATTACCAGCATCCAGCCCTGTCCCTCGCCTACAGAGAATCCTACTGATTGTATAAATCTGTAGATGTTATACACCCATAGACTGTATATAAAGAGATGGGCGGAGCCTCCGTGACGTCACCCGTAGGTTTCTGAAGAGCTGAATTGAAGCTCGGTGGGCGGTTCCTACCGTCACCATCTTGGCAGGAGCATGCGTGTCGTCTCACCCGCAAAATACAAATATGGGCAAAGAGGTGGAGCTGAGAGGGGGGCTGTGAGTGTCATGGTGGATGATTGACATCGAGCGAACTCCGAGCTTTCTGTAGCTAAAAGCTAATCGAGTTAACCTGGAGATAAGGGGAGCTAACCAGCTAACGGAGGTAAGCGGGCTAAAGCTAAGTCACGTTGTTAACCGGCTAAAAACCGCGGTTGTTCTACGTTCTTCTGACTTGAAGAACGTAGAACAGGAGATCAGGTACCTGTCAATCAAAAGGACACGCCCCTAAATATGCTGAACTTCAAGATTAAATTACTTTTAAACGGGCGAGTTAGAAAAAAATTTACGTAAACCTGACCTATTAAACCTAAAATGGATTTTTGTACCAGGCTGTAAACATGTTTATTTCTGCTGTAAACATGTTTATTCCTGCTGTAAACATGTTTATTCCTGCTGTAAACATGTTTATTTCTGCTGTAAACATGTTTATTCCTGCTGTAAACATGTTTATTCCTGCTGTAAACATGTTTATTTCTGCTGTAAACATGTTTATTTCTGCTGTAAACATGTTTATTCCTGCTGTAAACATGTTTATTCCAGCTGTAAACATGTTTATTCCTGCTGTGAAGTTGGTCTTTTTTAACATGGGAGTCTATGGGGATTTGCTGTTTTGGAGCCCCTAGATCAGGGGTCGGCAACCCGCGGCTCTAGAGCCGCATGCGGCTCTTTAGCGCCGCCCTAGTGGCTCCCTGGAGCTTTTTAAAAAATGTTTAAAAAATGGAAAAAGATGGGGAGGGAAATATATTTTTGTTTTGATCTGGTTCTGTAGGAGGACAAACATGATACAAATATTCTTAACATTTTCCAGCGCTGTAAAAATGTGTAGAATAAATATTAAATTTTAACATTTCTGTCAAGGAAGATTTGCGTCATCGCCTGCGACACGCGTAGCCTATCAGCAGCGCGGGATGCCAGGCAGGTGGCGTTGTAAACAAACCGGGGCTGTGTGATGGGACATGGATCCCAAAGGGAAAAAGAGAAAAATAACCGAGGAGAACAGAGGATTCAACGTTTCTTGGACCGAATCATTTGCATTCATTGCCAATGCGGAAGGATTGCCTGAATGTTTGCTCTGTAGCGAGAAGTTGCCAAATAACAAAAAGAGTCATGTGGAAAGGCATTTCCAGGGAAAGCATGTGCGATTGCATTACTTCTGGAGAAATTTGAGGAGCGCAAAAATAGATTTAAGTGGATTGCATCTCCAAACTCCACTACTGCTGCAAGTTTAGTTGCAACCCGGGAGATAATAAAGTGAAGAAAACCGTTCACAGATGGTGACTACATGAAGGAGTCAGTCATCAACATATCAGGACACGTATTTCCAAACTTCAGAAACAAAACCGAGATCATACAGAAAATCAAAGACATGCCCCTCTCCGCTAAGACAGTGAAGGAAAGGACCATTAAAATGGCGGCAACATCACCGATCAGCACATCAAGGACATTAATTCAGCACAAGTTACATCTTACATGTTGAGAAGCTGACCAGTGATGTCCGACAACAGAAGTCACATTAAACGGGTAAGAACATCATCCTTCATAGACACATAGTGAGTAACAAAGTGGATGTTTTTATAAAATGATTTCTGATTTTTGTCAGTATATATGTGGAATGACACTTGGTAACGGTGCTCAGGTCGGAGGATAGCTGCGTTGGTTGCGTGTCTAAAGAGAAGAGGATGCTGCTGCGTTTTACCCTCGCACTGACTTGCTTGGCAGAAATCAAACTGTATTCATATGATTTGATATACTTTACCTTTTTTTAAAAGACTGCTGGTTTATTTTTTATAAATGCAGGCAGCGTTTTATTGCACTCTGTTTGTTGCCTAGATAAAGGGCGCATTACGCACATTCCATTTTTTTTTTTTTTTTAATTCTTAAAAATAAAAATGACATGAAAAATCAGATTTCTTAATTGCATTGTTTTAATTTGATCAATGCAATAAAACATAATTCATTAATATAGTAATGAAGGTAAACATGAGGCGGCATCGTGCAACCGAGGGAGTCACGTAGTGCGTCATTCTCTACCGGATGCGCTGCAGGGAAAATAAACATTTTATCATTAAGGCTCATTATGTATTTGTAGCCAACTTAGTCATTTTGATAGTAGATTAATATAGCTAATATAGATACATAAAGCATGTGTTGCCTTCATGATAAGACTTATATAAGGCTTTTAATTTTTTGCGGCTCCAGACATGTTTGTTTTTTGTTTTTTTGGTCCAATATGACTCTTTCAACATTTTGGCTTGCCGACTCCTGGTGTAGTGGATGAAGGGGGAACTGCATGTTTTGGCACTTCTGCTTGTATACGCTGTAAATATGGATCTTTAAATTTTTTGATCAGACAGGTCTCAAATCGGTCTGAAATGCTGCTTTTATACGGAGTTATGTTACGGACTGTTCCCAGTTACGAGTTTGGAAAACGTTCTTTTCACCTTGTTGATGAGCGTGATGGCGAACATCAGCAGCTCTGTGTCGGCACCATTCTTCTCCTTCAGGACGTCCATCACGTAACTCCACGGCTTGACACCTACAGCACAAACACACACCTGAAACTCAGCTGGGTCCAGATCAGCTGACGAGTCTGGATCAGCTGGGTCCAGATCAGCTGACAAGTCCAGATCAGCTGACGAGTCTGGATCAGCTGGGTCCAGATCAGCTGATGAGTCTGGATCAGCTGACGAGTCCAGATCAGCTGGGTCCAGATCAGCTGATGAGTCTGGATCAGCTGGGTCCAGATCAGCTGATGAGTCTGGATCAGCTGGGTCCAGATCAGCTGATGAGTCTGGATCAGCTGACGAGTCCAGATCAGCTGGCTCCAGATCAGCTGGGTCCAGATCAGCTGGGTCCAGATCAGCTGGGTCCAGGTCAGCTGGGTCCAGATCAGCTGACGAGTCCAGATCAGCTGACGAGTCTGGATCAGCTGGGTCCAGATCAGCTGGGTCCAGATCAGCTGGGTCCAGATCAGCTGACGAGTCTGGATCAGCTGACGAGTCTGGATCAGCTGACGAGTCTGGATCAGCTGGGTCCAGATCAGCTGACGAGTCTGGATCAGCTGGGTCCAGATCAGCTGACGAGTCCAGATCAGCTGACGAGTCTGGATCAGCTGGGTCCAGATCAGCTGACGAGTCCAGATCAGCTGACGAGTCCAGATCAGCTGGGTCCAGATCAGCTGACGAGTCCGGATCAGCTGGGTCCAGATCAGCTGGGTCCAGATCAGCTGGGTCCAGATCAGCTGATGAGTCTGGATCAGCTGGGTCCAGATCAGCTGGGTCCAGATCAGCTGATGAGTCTGGATCAGCTGATGAGTCTGGATCAGCTGGGTCCAGATCAGCTGGGTCCAGATCAGCTGGGTCCAGATCAGCTGATGAGTCTGGATCAGCTGACGAGTCTGGATCAGCTGGGTCCAGATCAGCTGGGTCCAGATCAGCTGATGAGTCTGGATCAGCTGGGTCCAGATCAGCTGATGAGTCTGGATCAGCTGACGAGTCTGGATCAGCTGGGTCCAGATCAGCTGGGTCCAGATCAGCTGGGTCCAGATCAGCTGACGAGTCCGGATCAGCTGGGTCCAGATCAGCTGGGTCCAGATCAGCTGGGTCCAGATCAGCTGATGAGTCTGGATCAGCTGGGTCCAGATCAGCTGGGTCCAGATCAGCTGACGAGTCTGGATCAGCTGACGAGTCTGGATCAGCTGGGTCCAGATCAGCTGATGAGTCTGGATCAGCTGATGAGTCTGGATCAGCTGGGTCCAGATCAGCTGGGTCCAGATCAGCTGGGTCCAGATCAGCTGATGAGTCTGGATCAGCTGACGAGTCTGGATCAGCTGGGTCCAGATCAGCTGGGTCCAGATCAGCTGGGTCCAGATCAGCTGATGAGTCTGGATCAGCTGATGAGTCTGGATCAGCTGGGTCCAGATCAGCTGGGTCCAGATCAGCTGGGTCCAGATCAGCTGATGAGTCTGGATCAGCTGGGTCCAGATCAGCTGATGAGTCTGGATCAGCTGACGAGTCTGGATCAGCTGGGTCCAGATCAGCTGATGAGTCTGGATCAGCTGACGAGTCTGGATCAGCTGGGTCCAGATCAGCTGGGTCCAGATCAGCTGACGAGTCCAGGCCAACTGAACATGTGCACGTACCTCTCTTTCCGTCTACCGTGTTGATGGCGGTGATCAGCAGAGGACTGTTGGACTCTGAATACTCCACGAAGACGATCAGCAGTTTCAGAGATGTTTTCACCACCAGACGGGACTGAGGGGACAGAGACGTGTTGACACAGTCCAGCAGGGCATGGCTGAGGACGAGGACATGAGGAACTCACCAGACTTCCTGTCAGCGTGTAGAGCCACTGGACTGTCTCGTTGTGGTTTATCACTCCGTTCATCCCGTCAACAAACAGCATGATCTGACTGAGAGCTGCAGACATGATGGAGAGATGGAGGGATGGATGAATAAATAGATTGTCTGGAAGTAAGATCAGTTTCTTTTTTAAATCAGACAAAAAGTCCACGACCAACTGATGAGGCCTCGACTGACAGTCGAACCATGTCAAACCATCTTCCTTCTCAAAACACGAATAAAACTAGAAACGATCATCTAAAAGTCAGACTGGACGTAATGAACTGAATCAGGATCTTACTTCCTGTCAGATGGAACAGTTTCTGGTCGGCTGGATTCTCACCTCTCAGGATGTAGTTCTGGTAGTTGTGGTCGGCTTCTGCTCCAACTTTAATGAAGCAGGTCAGACCTTCAGATGCCACAAACTCTGGAACCAGGTCTTTGTCATCCTGCAGAAGCCACACACCTTCATAAAACTAATCCCAAGTTAAGATGAACATGCAGACCAGTTTCCGCAGGATTCGGGGAAAAACAGTCACAGCTGAAAACTCCAGAAAACTGCAATGCTAACACAGTATAGCGGCAGCACCAAAATGCATAGCAGCAATGCTAACATGTAGCATAGCAGCAACACTAACAATTAGCATAGAACCAATGCTAACATGTAGCATAGCAGCAAAGCTAAAATGTAGCATAGAACCAATGGTAAGATGTAGCATAGAACCAATGCTAACATGTAGCATAGAACCAATGCTAACATGTAGCATAGCAGGAATGCTAACATGTAGCATAGCAGCTCCCAACAGACCTTCAGACCATACCGGATGTTAAAAGGTTGACTTCCAGACTGAAGAACTGGATTAAGACAAATCAGACCTGCACTCACCTATAGTTTAGTAACTACAGTATAGGTTTCCATGTGGGTGATAAAATGGTAGTTTAAATTGAATGCATTTACAATGTTCTTATTTCTGACTGATTTTTATTGAATGTGTTTTATTTAATTTTACATTTTGGTGTCTATATACGTATTTGTATTTTGTATGTATATATAAAGGCACACATGTGTAACTTAATTTTTGCAAAGCAATGTTAACTGTGTAAACTTTCTTATTGTGTTAAAATCCAACTAGGGACGGCATTGAAAATAAGCCTTGGCTAAAATGCTGTAGTATGTGCCATCATTCATGGAACATACTTGTCACTATCAAATAAAAATGAAATAAAATAAAATGAATGCTAACATTTAACATAGCAAGAATGCTTGCATAGAAGCAATGCTAACATGAATAACAGCAACACTAACATATAGCAACTGTGCATTGTCAATGAACTGGACAAAACGCAGTTGACGTCTAGATTTATTTTTCATCAGATAACACGACAGCAGCAATTTTAACATGCATAGCAGCAACACTGACATATAGCATAGCAGCAATGCTAAGATGTTGCATAGCAGCAATGCTAACATGCAGCACAGAAGCAACACTAATATGTAGCATAGAAGCAATGCTAACATGTAGCATATAATTAATACTAACATGCATAATAGCAACATTAACATATAGCATAGCAGCAATGCTAACATGTTGCATAGAAGCAATGCCAACATGTAGCATAGAATTAATGCTAACATGCATAACAGCAACATTAACACATAGCATAGCAGCAAGGCTAACATGCATAACAGCAACATTAACACATAGCATAGCAGCAAGGCTAACATGCATAACAGCAACATTAACACATAGCATAGCAGCAAGGCTAACATGCATAACAGCAACATTAACACATAGCATAGCAGCAAGGCTAACATGCATAACAGCAACATTAACACATAGCATAGCAGCAATGCTAACATGCATAACAGCAACATTAACACATAGCATAGCAGCAATGCTAACATGTTGAGAGGGCGCACGGTGCAGCAACAGGTGGTTCCAAAGTGCTCATGGACTTTAGCAGATCCATAATCGTTTCGCAGTTACAAGGAGAAACGGCGAGTGCTTCAAGCTGCATGGTCACAAGGGGTGACTTTTATTAATGACAACAGGATCTATTTTGATGAGGATTACACGACTGAAGTCTTCAAGGAGCGTGCTCAGGATAGAAATGTGATGAAACAATTCAAGGAAGGGAAGATTAAATGTCGCATACAGTACCCCGCGAAACTTTAACTGTTTTTGCAGGATGAACAGACTAAGATTTCCGACAACCCACGAAGCAGTTGAGGGCTCGAAGGATTTTGGTGTATCGATGGAAGTTCCAAAGAAGGAGCCGGATTGGGAATCAGCCCTGCGGGCCGCGGCATTCTCCTCGCAGCAGGAGCAGACATGTTTCTGCTGGAGAAATGTCATCGAGCGTCGAATCTCTTTGCATCTCATTGGATAAGTACGAAAAGGATAAAATGTGAAAGACATGAAAGGAGAAAACATAGGATGACTGAGGTATGGGGAAATAACACTGTGATATTGCCTAAGGGCCTAATGGAGTATTTATCTACGTAATGACTGCAGAGGATGGTGAGACTCTTTCACATGCAGATAACTCAGAAGGTCGTGTTTATGATCTGGACTCTGAGTTCAATTTATATCAAAATGTAAATGACAGGTGTAAATACTTTACTGATTTTTCATTTCATTTAATTTTCTGAACCGCTTTAATCCAATTCAGGGTCGTGGGGAAGCTGGAGCCTATCCCAGCTGGCTTTGGGCGACAGGCAGGGTACACCCTGGACAGCTCGCCAGTCCATCACAGTGGACTGGCGAGCTGATGAAAAGTTTAATGTAGACATTCAATCTATTGGATCATTCACTTTAATTCACTTCAACTGTCAAAGTTTGCACTCAAACTTTAGTAAAATATGTGATTATTTGGTTATGTTTAAAAATAAATTTGCCGTCATAGCCCTATCTGGGACTTGGCTGACAGATGATAAAGGGGCTGAATTTCCTATTGATGGTTATGAGTTGTTTTACGTTAATAGGATTAACAAGAGAGGAGGGGGTGTTGCTTTATATGTTTGTCATGACTTGAAATGCAGAATAATTGAGGGTATGACTACGGTAATGGAGGACTTAATGGAATGTATAACTGTAGAAATTGAAGTGAAGAAACAGACAAATGTTGTTACATGCCTTTATAGAACTCCAGGATCTGGTACAACTTTATTTACGGATATGCTGGATATGCTGGAGCAAATGTTATTTGGGATGAACGACAACAAAATAATAAAATATAATTTGTGGTGATTTCAATATAAACCTTTTGAATGTTTCTAATCATGCGAGTAGCTCAGATTTTTTAGATTTAATGTATAGTAGAGGTCTTTATCCAATCATTTCTCAGCCAAGTCGAATAACTACAAGTTGTCCTACATTAATTGATAATATTTTTGTAAATGTACTGGAAAGCACTGTTAAAGGTGGGCTGTTGATAAACGACACAACTGATCATTTGCTAATATTTTTCACTTCCTGTTGTGAAGTAAAAACATGCAAAGAAAAGAAAAAGAAAGTCGTAAAATTGAGAAATGAGGCAAGAATAAATACATTTAAGAATGACCTTGTCAGTGAAGACTGGAATGGAGTTTATAGTACAAGTGATGTGAACAAGGCTTATGGATGCTTTTTACAAAATTGCCTCAGACTATATAATAAAAATGCCCAATCAAGACATTGGAGGATAATGATAATATAAGATGTAATGGTAAACCTTGGATTACAAAGCGTATATTGAAATCTTGTAAGAAGAAGAATAAACTTTATAGGATTTGTTAAAATGGTTTTTAATCACCCTTCTTATATAAATAATGAACAGAATTCTGAGATAAACTCTGTTCAAATAGCAAGCAAATTTAATTCATTCTTTGTCAATGTTGGCCCAAGTCTGGTCAAATCAATCTCACCACACAATAAAGAAGACAGTTTGGATACCAAAAGCAAAGTTGTGCAATCGCTTTATCTTGGAAGAGTAAGTGAGACTGACATTATTTCTATTGTATCAATGTTACAAAGTCAACATTTGTGTGACAGTGATGGCTTAGATATGTTTATTGTTAAAGAGAGTATACACTTCATTAGCAGACCATTAGAATATTTATTTAACTTGTCCTTTAACACTGGTGTCTCTCCTGAAAAAATGAAGGTATCTAAGATTATTCCATTTTTTAAATCTGGTGACAAGCATAGTCTCACAAATTACAGGCCTATATCTTTGCTTTCTCACTTTTAAAAGATTTGGAGAAGCTTTTTGTTGAAAAATTAGATTTTTTTCTTGAAAAACATGCTTTGATAAATGAAAATCAATTTGGTTTTCGTCGCGATCGATCAACAGCTTTGGCATTCATAAAAATTACAGAGGACATAACTACAGAGTTGGAAAAAAAAATCATTCAGTGGGAGTTTTTATTGATCTTAAAAAAGGCCTTTGATACTTTGGACCATCGTATATTGATTACAAAATTACAAGCATATGGAATTAGAGGTATAGTGTTAAACTGTGTTACCAGTTATTCAGAAAATAGACAACAATATGTGGAGTGCTCAGATCACAAATCTGAGTTGAGAACAATTCTTTGTGGAGTTCCTCAAGGCTCAGTATTGGGGCCAAAATTGTTTAATTTATATATTAATGACCTTTGTGAGGTATCAAAAGTTTTATGTTTTATTCTGTTTGCAGACGACACAAATTTTTTGTGTCAGGGAAAGATTTAAAATCATTAATGACAACAATTGAACAGAAAATGGTCCAACTTCAGAAATGGTTTTATAAAAATAAGTTGTCTTTAATTGTAAGTAAAACTAAGTTTATGTTATTTACAAATAAAGAATACCCTGAAAATGTCATGTTATGTCTAAATGGAATTAATATTGAAAGGGTGTCTGAATTTAGGTATTTAGGAGTTATTGTTGATGAAAAATTAAATTGGAAATCATATATAGCATTTGTTAAAAAGAAAATTTGTAAGAACATTGCCATGAGTAAAGTTAAGCATATGTTCAATTATAAGGGAATGAGAATCCTTTATTGTGCTTTTATTTTGTTGTATTTAATGTATTGTCTGGAGGTATGGGGTAATTCCTACACGACTAATTTAAGGCCTTTAATTACTTTGCAAAAGAGAGCAATAAGAATAACTCATAAAACTGCTCCTAAAGAGCATACAACGGAATTCTTCTGGAAGTCAGAACTGTTAAAACTGCAAGATTTGGTTGTGTGGAAAACATTAATAATCATGCATAAAGCAAAACAATTCTTGTTACCACCAGGGCTGCAAATTCTTTTTATTTTAATGATGAAACAAGTAGACGAAATTGTGATTTTCAACAACCTTTCGCAAGAACTGTACTCAACCAAATGAGTATTTCAGTGGTTGGTGTAAAACAATGGAACGCACTTGAAAGCGATTTTAAAATTTGTTCAAATCCTTCTCAATCTAAATTGAAAAATAAATATTACATTCTAAAACTGTGAGCAAAAAAACTGATTAAAAAAAAAAAGAAAAAAAAAAAAAAGTATTTCATACCTGTGTTTTGTTCTTAGTGTTTGCCGTAGATGATGCCATCCAGTTGGTTTACTTTTAAATGAGGATGGGGTAGGGTAAGACTAATTCTTCTTCCTACTCCAATTTTCTTTTCTTTTCTTTTTTTTTTTTTATACATGAAATGTACTACAATGGGTGTGTATTGTTGTAACTTTGGAGAACATTTTCTGTTATTGTTTTTAGGATTTGCCAATATATTATGAAAAGGAAACGAGAATAAAAAATGTTGAAATGAAAATTAAATAAAGCATAGGAGCAATGCTAACATTTAGCATAGCAGTAATGCTAACATGTAGCATAGCAGCAATGCTAAAATGTAGCATAGCAGCAATGCTAATATATAGTATAGCAGTAATGCTAACATATAGCATAGCAGTAATGCTAACATGTCGCATAGCAGCAATGCTAACATGTCGCATAGCAGCAATGCTAATATGTAGCATAACAGCAATGCTAACATGTAGTACAGAAGCAATGCTAACATGTCGCATAGCAGCAATGCTAATATGTAGCATAACAGCAATGCTAACATGTAGTACAGAAGCAATGCTAAAATGTCGCATAGAAGCAATGCTAATATGTAGCATAACAGCGAGAGAAAGCGTAGATGAAGACGATCAGCTGCTGCAGGTGATGAACAGGTGTGTTTACCTGGAACAGCTGTTTGAGGGAGAACAGTGAGCGCCGGAGTTCTGGTCCCTGCGAGTTGTACAGCTTCTCTGAAACACAGGAAACAGGAAGTGGAATCACATCCAGGGCAGGTTTTACAAAATCAGCAGTCAGAACCCGTACAAACTGGTTATATCCCAGTCCAGCAGCTCCTACAAGCTCCTCCAGTGGCAAGAAGGTCATGGTTTCCTGGATGATGTCATCAGTCTAGATGGTGTCATCAGTCTCCATCATGTTTGTGGAGGAATTTCCTCATCTGCTTCCCACTGGGACCATCAAAGAGATACTGGGACCAGTAGAGAGACACTGGGACCAATACAGAGATACTGGGAACAACAGAAAGATACTGGGACCAGTAGAGAGACACTGGGACCAATACAGGGATACTGGGACCAACAGAGAGATACTGGGACCAGTAGAGAGACACTGGGACCAGTACAGAGACACTGGGACCAGTACAGAGACACTGGGACCAGTAAAGAGACACTGGGACCATCAGAAAGATAATGGGACCAGTACAGAGACACTGGGAGCAGTCCAAACCAGTAATCTGCTGTCCAGAACCAGGAAATAGACCAGTCAACAATGGTTTATTGTGATGTCAACGCCATGTCATGTTGCCATGACAACTTGCTGGTCAGTCAACACCCGAAGATGTCGTGGGACCTCATGGATCAGAACTAGGACCCTGGTGGCCCGTTCTGTCTACGCTGCTGAGATGGTCTTGCAGATCCAGACAGAAAAAATGATGAGAGAACATCAGAGAACTTCTCCGTCTGCAGTGAATGAGACGTTACTAACTCGCAGCAGCTTTCATCATCTAGTAGCAGATAACTGGGAGACTCAACTGGTTTTAAACCACAGCAGGTGTAACGATGCGTAAGGCCCCGTCCACTTTTATATAACTCAGGTAGGAAACACAAAATACAAACATGCAGAAACTGGACCAGGACTATCAGACATGTTTCAGCCTCCAGCTGCAGCACGATGGTTCCTGTTTACAGACAGGAAGTCTGATAAAGTCTGGTTGGTATTTCCTGTTAGTTCCACTGGATCGGACTGCTGGAAAAACCGAGACCAGTAAGCAACGTTGTCGTTTCCTTTCCGCTCGTCCCGCTGCAGGGGTCGTGACAGCGAATCATCGCTCAGGACCGGACAATCAATCCCCCTTGGGGCTGCAGCAGCATAGAGGAGCAGGACTCGAACTGCAGACCGCCAGGTTACAAGACAAGCGGCTCAACCACCTGAGCCAAATGAAAGCGAAGTAAGATCAGAGAAACTGATAAAAGATATAAAACGGATATAAATGATATAAAAGCTTTATGTTTTTCGGCACTGATCCATCGATCGGTCCATCTGTTTAAAACAAAATGATCAACACTGATGATGTCATCAGATCAATTATTTCAGCATCAAACAGGATGCCACAAAGGAGGTGGAGCAGACACTTAGTGGTGATGTCATCATCAGCTGATGTGATGCTGCGTGTGTTTTCAGGTCAACAGACCAGGTCCAGTCCGGTAGCACCTCTGGTGATACCGCACACGGCGAAGCAAGCTGAATCCGGATTGGTCCAATTGCCAGCAAACAGGTTGGAACCAGAACCAACACCGCTGACCTCAAAATGGGTCAGAACCAAAACCAATACAACTTACCCTAAAAGGGGTCAGGACCAGAAACAACACCTCTGAACTATGAACAAGTTGGCATGCTAACAGAATGTTAACATTATCCCAATATACATGGTAGCATCATAGGAACATTCTAATGTCATCCAAGACTAACATCATACTAACACTACGTTACGCCATACAAACGTTATGCTAGCATAATGCTAACATTGTGTTAATGCCATATTAACATTATGCTAGCATAATGCTAAGATCATGTTAATGCCATACTAACATTATATATGGGGGGAGGGGGTGGCCTTGAAAGTGTGCAGGAGGATTTCGATGAAATCGGTAGCAGTGCAGCTGCTGTAGGATCGGGGTGATGTGGTGATGATGCATGCAGCTGAATTTTAAAACATCTGAAGCTTATAAAGAAATTTCTGGGGGAGACCAAGGAGAAGTTCCACTCTAGATTGCGCCGTCTGTTGGCAGCAAACTGTAGTAGCTCTGACTTGCTATCTTGATTTTTTCAAAGTACAAACTCTTCTCACATAGATATTAGCTCAAATTAGGTCTTTTTTTTCCTCTGAGGATTTCAAGTCAGTTCGGAGGGTGTGCTGCAAGGGAGATTTTTCTGCATATTTTTAGCTCTCAAGACTTGTTATGATGAGTCTCCATGGCAACAAGACTTGTTTACAATCAGGATCAACTAATTAAACTCTTCCAAATCACGATTATCAGCGAAACAACACATCAAATCCTGATGGAGTTGAAAAGAAAGAGAAGAGGATGCAGAGCAGGAGTGAGACAGAGGAGAGGGATGGAGATTTAAACCATATCTACAAACCGCCCTCATGGGTAACATGAGATCGCTAGCTAACAAAACGGACCTTGTATAATACCTGGTACCGCACCAGACACAGCCTGTGATGTCATCAGCTCCGTCGTTGCTCGGCTACAAACACAGCATCCAAACTCATTCATGGCGATCTCCGGAGACTTCAACAACGTCTCCCTCTCTGCAACTCTACCAACATTCCAGCAGTTTGTCAGCTGCTCCACCAGAGAAAATAAGATGTTCGACTTATTTTATGCAAATATGAATAATGGATACAGTTGTTCTGCCCCGCCTCCTTTAGGAAGATCTGACCATAATCTGGTTCTTCTCACCTCCACCTACAAGCCCATCGTTCAGCTGCAACCAGTCATCACAAAGACTATCAAAATCTGGTCTGCTGAAGCTGAAGATGCTCTTAGAGGAGGCTTTGAGGCTACAGACTGGAACGTCCTCTGTGAAGGAGACGACATCAACGCCATGACTGAGTGTGTGACAGATTACATAAACTTCTGTGTGGACAGCATCGTCCCAACAAGAACAGTGAGGTGCTTCCCCAATAACAAACCCTGGATCACCAGTGACCTGAAAAAGCTGCTGAACATCAAAAAGAAAGCCTTCAGGGATGGAGACAGGGAGTTATTGACGGCAACACAAAAACAACTTAAAACACAAACTAAGAAGTGTAAGGAGGACTACAGGAAGAAGTTAGAAAGTCAGCTCCAGCAGAATAACCTGAGGGATGTGTGGTCTGGAATGAAGAAGATCACCGGCTTCAAGTTAAAGGGGGACCAGCCTGATGGAGGTCTGGACAGAGCTAATGAGCTGAACATATTCTTCAACAGGTTCAGTTCACCCCCTACCTCCAGCCCAACAGACCACACACCCTCCATAAGCCCACTGCTTTCCTGTCACGCCTCCAATCTGTCACCCTGCAGCTCAGTCATGGACCAGAACACAGCTTCATCTCCCTCCACATCAGGACATCCTGAGACCTCCACCTTGTTTGTCTCCTGCAATCAGGTTAAGAAGCAACTTGAGAAACTGAACCAGAACAAGGCTGCAGGTCCAGATGGTGTCAGTCCCAGAGTTCTCAAGACCTGCTCAGAACAACTATGTCCGATTCTCCAGCACCTTTTCAACACCAGTCTGAGACTAAATAGAGTCCCAGTGCTGTGGAAAACCTCCTGCCTTGTTCCAGTGCCTAAAAAACACAACCAGCTGAACCAAGTGACTACAGACCAGTTGCCCTGACATCTCACATCATGAAAGTCCTGGAGAGACTCTTACTGGCTCACCTCAACAAGCAAGTAAACACCTTTCAGGACCCATTCCAGTTTGCATATCGTAATGGACTTGGGGTTGAAGATGCCATCATATACCTGCTCCAGAGAGCACACTCTCATCTGGACCATTCAGGCAGCACTCTGAGGGTCATGTTCTTTCATTTCTCAGTGCTTTTAATACCATTCAGCCTGCTTTGTTATGTGAGAAGCTCCATAAATTCCAGGTGGATACCTCCACAACCACCTGGATCTATGACTACCTCACAAACAGACCCCAGTTTGTGAGACTGAAAGGTTGTGTGTCTGAGATGGAGGTCAGCAGCACTGGTGCACCACAAGGAACTGTACTCTGGCCATTCCTCTTCACTCTGTACACCTCAGACTTCCAGTACAACTCTGAGTCCTGTCATCTGCAGAAATACTCTGATGACTCTGCAGTTGTGGGGTGTATCAGGGATGGACAAGAAGCAGAGTACAGAGAACTGGTCAGTCAGTTTGTTAAATGGTGCGGTGATAATCATCTCATATTAAATAGCAGCAAAACAAAAGAGATGATTGTTGACTTCAGGAGGAAGAAGAATAAACAAAGCACTGTTTCCATCCTGGGAGAGGAGGTGGAGGTGGTGGAGGAATACAAGTATCTTGGAGTTCAGCTGGACAACAAACTGGACTGGAAATGCAACACTGACTACATCTACAAGAAAGGTCAGAGCAGACTGTACTTCTTAAGGAAGCTGAGATGGTTTAACGTCTGCACCAAGATGTTGCATATCTTCTAGAAGTCTGTTGTGGAGAGTGCAGTCAGCTTTGCAGCATCTGCTGGGGTAGTAGCATCAGAACCAGAGACTTGAAGAGAATCAACAAACTGATCCAGAAAGCTGCTTCTGTGCTTGGAGTAACTCTGGAGCCGCTGGAGCTGATTGTCCAAAGAAGAATGCTGCACAAGCTGATGAAGATGATGGAGCAAGAGCCAGGGACAGAACCCAGAGCCCCGCACACCCGAGAGCCATCCACCACCCCGGGGAGGGCCCAGCCCAGCACAAGGGAGAGCAGGACCAGTTCAGACAGCTGGCTGCCACACGCCAGTGCCCACCCCAGCCCCCCAGAGACCGCAATGCCCCCCAGTGGCTCCCATACCCCCCCCAGCCGAACCCTCCTTCCAGCATACCTTGCCCCGCTAACCCCACTCTCCCCAAGCAAACCCCAGTCCCCTCGTCCCCAAAAACCTCCCCCAAACCAATCCATCCCTCCAATTCCAAGCAGCCAGAGGAGACCAGAGGGGAGCAAGCCCCAGACAGTCCTGCACACCTACACCTCCTCTATACTAACATCCACTCTTCCAAAGGGTTCAAAAGCAGACGTCCATTCAGAACCTTGTCCCCCCAGGAGACTCACCCAGCAGGCAATAATACAGCGAGTCCCAAATCTAGAAGTCAACCGTGTTCTGTCCAGTTTATTGACAATGCACAGCTGTTGCAAGCGAGAGGTCTCAGGGGCTATTTCTGCTGCTCAGGGTGTTACAGCGTTTTTAGGCATTCAAAAACAACCTTTGCCTGGCAGCACAAGTCAAAACAACTGCCTGCTAAAAGATAACAGTCAAAGCTGAAACAGGCCTTGAACAGAGCATTCAGTTTTATGCACTAACCTACTAAAGCAAGCTTTCTGAACTACTCTAAAATATGTAGTTTATATTTTGTACTACATAAGAGAACTTTAATAAAGGAGTAACACATTAAAATATGCTATGTGTATAATTTCCATCACACCACCCATCAAAACCCATGTTAACATCAAGCCAACACCATGCTTACATCATGTTGAGATTATGCTAACAACATGCTAACAATGTTACTACCATGCAAACATCAGGATATTATGGTAACACTATGTTAACACCATTCTAACATCTTAACACCATGCCAACATAACTCCATGCTAACACTATACTAACATGCAAACATCATGCTACCACCATGATAACATCATGTTAACAAGGTAACACCATGCTAACATTGTGTTAACATCATGCTAACATCATAATAACAGAAGTCATTGATCATTAGGGCCGGGTGATACAACCAAAACCTCATATCCTGATACAGCTCATCTTATATCCCCATAAAGATATCCATCACCATATAAAACTGTCTGTAATGTTGTCAGTCATCAGTTATGTGTCAGATATGCTTGGCAACGGCAGCAGTTGACGCAGCTTTTGCTGGTTGACTCCATTCTTTATTCTGTGTTCTTTATCCTGATTCCTGCAGGTGATAAAATGAGTTAGTTGTGTCGGAGTCCGTTGTTGGGACTGTGAGCTAGTCTGTTGTCGGTTCCACGTCGCTCTTTTTATATCCAAACCGCATCCAGACAGAAATTTCCCTCTTTTATGAACAAGCTCATCAGTTTCTGTTGGCTGCTCATCTTTTAGTGAATTATCCTCTGAAACACGTCTGCTGCCGTCTTCCTCCATGTTTATGTATCGCAGCGTGCCGTAAAGCGTGTCTTGATGTAAAATACTGCAGTAAAGCAGCTTATCGTGGTGTAAACGATGGAGCTTCGTCTGACACATTTTCTATCGTCCAGACGATAAATATATCGTCACATCCAGCCCTGCCCTTCATCAATAAATAATTTCTAATCATTATGTTTGACTGTAAACACGATCTGGTTTGTTTAGAAATCAATTCTTATGTTTTATAGAAGCTGGCGGACCGTTCCAACTGGTATCATAAAGACACGCTTTAAACTGGGATAAACTGGGTCAGAAGCTGCTGGTGTTTCCTCAGAACTCCACAGCAGTGACTCATGGAGTCGTTTCCACACTGTGACGCTCGGAGCAGGAACAGGAAGGGGGGGGTGATGGCAGGCGGGGGGGGGGGGGGGGGGGGGGGGTGATGGCAGGCGGGGTGTGTGGGGGGGGGGGGGGACTCTGGGAAACTCGAGTGTTTCCCAAGAAACAAGAGGATTGAAGCTTCAGAACACTGACCCCCCCCCCCCCCCCCCCCACACACACACACACACACACACCAGCTTCACATTGTCCGTCTGCACAGCTGATACGATGGAAACGGTCTCTAATCCAGATATTTAAAGACGAGGAGGGAAATGTTCCGACATAAACGCTTCCAGAAAAAGACGACGACGTCACAAACCTACAACTCAGGATCTGCCTTCTCACAGGAACAGGAACCAGAACCGGATCCGATAAGCTCAGAACCACAGAGTTAAAAATAAAAACCACAGCAGACTCAGAACAGGAAGAGCCAAAACGTCTGCATATCAGTCATGGATACCAGGAACAGAACCAAAACCAGGACCAGAATCAGGACCAGGACCAGGACCAGGACCAGGACCAGAATCAGGACCAGGACCAGGAACAGGACCTAAACCTGAACCAGGACCAGAATCAGGACCAGGAACAGGACCTAAACCTGAACCAGGACCAGAATCAGGACCAGGACCAGGAACAGGACCTAAACCTGAACCAGGACCAGAATCAGGACCAGGAACAGGACCTAAACCTGAACCAGGACCAGAATCAGGACCAGGAACAGGACCTAAACCTGAACCAGGACCAGAATCAGGACCAGGAACAGGACCTAAACCTGAACCAGGACCAGAATCAGGACCAGGACCAGGAACAGGACCTAAACCTGAACCAGGACCAGAATCAGGACCAGGAACAGGACCTAAACCTGAAACAGGACCAGAAACAGAACCAGGACATAAACCTGAACCAGGATCCAGGAATCAGGACTCAGGACCAGGACCTTAACATAAACCTGAACCAAAACCAGGACTCAGACCAAATCTATCTGGTTTCTGTAAAACATCCAGATTAAATTGTTTTTATTTCGTAACTCTGGTCCTCCATCATTCACCTGCTGTACACCTGGTTAACCCATGCTGGTTAACTGGTTGATAACACAAACCAACCAGAGAACTAGAACGTTTCTGAAGAGACTCTGAGGCCAAGCATCCGCCGATCCGATATAAGACATGAATCATGGAGGCAGCCGAGATGGAAAGAAGCAACTGCTGTTTGATTGGTTGGTTTAATGAAGGAGGCGGTCCTAATGTGTGGGGGAGGAGCAACAAACACAAACAGGTGGTTCAAATCTTACATACACAACCCCTCCTGGCCTGCTCCGTAACGTTGCCGTGACGACGGACATTCGGTACCCGCTGAGTCATTCTGAAACAGACGCCGAGTCAGCGCTCAGAGACGAGTGAAGGTGGAAATATCTCTGGAGACCTGGATCAAAATGATTTCTGAACCTTGAGCGCCACAAAGCTTTTAGTAACGCATAAATGTAATTTATTTCATCTCACAGTAAAGAAAATTTCAATGGTGGCAACTTAAAAACACTTAAAACTTGTGTTTCTAAATATGTAAGTTGCAGCTCTTTCACACTGAGGTTCAGTTCAAGCTGACATATATTCCTACGTTTTTATATGTAATTTGTGCATGTACCAATCAGCAATCTCCAGTGGTTAAAAGAGAAACCCCAAAACTGCAGTTCCCCCTTCATCCACTAGGGGCTCCAAAACAGAGCAAATCCCCATAGACTCCCATGTTAAAAAGACCAACTTCACAGCAGAAATAAACATGTTTACAGCAGAAATAAACATGTTTACAGCAGGAATAAACATGTTTACTGCAGAAATAAACATGTTTACAGCAGGAATAAACATGTTTACAGCAGGAATAAACATGTTTACAGCAGAAATAAACATGTTTACAGCAGGAATAAACATGTTTACAGCAGAAATAAACATGTTTACAGCAGGAATAAACATGTTTACAGCAGAAATAAACATGTTTACAGCAGAAATAAACATGTTTACAGCAGGAATAAACATGTTTACAGCAGAAATAAACATGTTTACTGCAGAAATAAACATGTTTACAGCAGGAATAAACATGTTTACAGCAGAAATAAACATGTTTACAGCAGGAATAAACACGTTTACAGCAGGAATAAACATGTTTACAGCAGGAATAAACATGTTTACAGCCTGGTACAAAAATCCATGTTAGGTTTAATAGGTCAGGTTTACCTTCATGACAACTGTGGGGGGAGTGGATTTTTTTTTCTAACTTGACCGTTTAAAAGTAATTTAATCTCGAAGTTCGGCATATTTAGGGGCGTGTCCTTTTGATGGACAGGTACCCGATCTCCTGCTTCAAGTAAGAAGAACGTAGAACAACCCCGGTTTTTAGCCGGTTAACAACGTGACTTAGCTTTAGCCTGCTTACCTCCGTTAGCTAATTAGCTCCTGTTATCTCCGGGTTAGCTCGGTTAGCTCTTAGCAACAGAAAGCTCGGAGTTCGCTCGATGTCAATCATCCACCGTGACGCTCACAGCCCCCCTCTCAGCTCCACCTCTTTGCCCATATTTGTATTTTCCGGGTGAGACGACGCGCATGAAGCTGCCAAGATGGTGATGGTAGGAACCGCCCACTGAGCTTCAATTCAGCTCTTCAGAAACCTACGGGTGACGTCTCAGAGGCTCCGCCCATCCTTTTATACAGTGTATGGTCTGAACGGGAACATCTGGGTGAGTGTGTAATGTCTTATGCTACGTTGGAAAGGGACTTCAGGGGATACTCTGATTTTCCCTAAACCTTAACCTGCGATTTTGCAATTCATCTCATTTAAACTCTGAATCATGTTTCTAGGTGCAAGTATGACTGAGCTGTACTTCACTAAAGACAACTATCATCATCACCATCCCTGTTCTGACTCTGTCCTCCATCAGATGTTGGTGACAAAATGATTCTGGATCAGGTGATCTTGGGTGTTCACCTCTTTCATTTATCAACTGATTGTTCACAGTTCTGCATGTATTTCCTCCTGCGGAGCAGCAGGAAAAACGTGGGAATGAATCAGGATGAGATGCTGCGGAGCATCAGACTCCGAGAGGGAACCGTTCCAGCTGAGTGTGGTGGAAGTGTGGAAAGAAAGATGGTGTGATGACTGAGTTGTGGCGGCTGTGGAGGACAGCGTGGAGGGAGATAATTACCCAGGATGGAGTGGACGCGAACGGAAAGCTGAGTCCTCAGGATCAGGATGGGCTTCTTTCCCTTCCTGTGGAAGGAGGAGACAGACGGTTAGAGATCCTGGAATATGATCCCAGAATAGTTTCCACATAGTGCGGACTGTGGCCAGCCGGGATTACAGGATGGAAAGAACAACAGCACAGAGGTATGGAAAGAATGAACGGTAAAAAAAAAGAGCCTGATGTCCTGACAGCTTCCAACTTTTCCACTTAAACTGTCGGGTTTCACTTTAAAAAGTGGGAAAATGTAAATAGTTGCTATTATTTCTACAAATTTCTGGTTGCTCTTTATGCTGCTTTATCTGTTCATACATTCATTTTATATCATTTTAGCCTCAGAATCTGACAGCTGAGGCTGAAACGTCTGGTCTCCGTGGAAACGTCTGGTCTCCGTGGAAACGTCTGGTCTCCGTGGAAACGTCACGTCTCAGTGGAAACATCTGGTCTCCGTGGAAACGTCACGTCTCAGTGGAAACATCTGGTCTCCGTGGAAACGTCACGTCTCAGTGGAAACGTCATGTCTCAGTGGAAACGTCACGTCTCAGTGGAAACATCTGGTCTCCGTGGAAACGTCACGTCTCAGTGGAAACGTCATGTCTCAGTGGAAACGTCACGTCTCAGTGGAAACATCTGGTCTCCGTGGAAACGTCACGTCTCAGTGGAAACGTCACGTCTCAGTGGAAACATCTGGTCTCCGTGGAAACGTCACGTCTCAGTGGAAACATCTGGTCTCCGTGGAAACGTCACGTCTCAGTGGAAACGTCACGTCTCAGTGGAAACGTCACGTCTCCGTGGAAACGTCACGTCTCAGTGGAAACGTCACGTCTCAGTGGAAACATCTGGTCTCCGTGGAAACGTCACGTCTCAGTGGAAACGTCACGTCTCCGTGGAAACGTCACGTCTCAGTGGAAACGTCATGTCTCAGTGGAAACGTCACGTCTCAGTGGAAACATCTGGTCTCCGTGGAAACGTCACGTCTCAGTGGAAACGTCATGTCTCAGTGGAAACGTCACGTCTCAGTGGAAACATCTGGTCTCCGTGGAAACGTCACGTCTCAGTGGAAACGTCACGTCTCAGTGGAAACGTCACGTCTCCGTGGAAACGTCACGTCTCAGTGGAAACGTCATGTCTCAGTGGAAACGTCACGTCTCAGTGGAAACATCTGGTCTCCGTGGAAACGTCACGTCTCAGTGGAAACGTCACGTCTCAGTGGAAACGTCACGTCTCCGTGGAAACGTCACGTCTCAGTGGAAACGTCACGTCTCAGTGGAAACATCTGGTCTCCGTGGAAACGTCACGTCTCAGTGGAAACGTCACGTCTCCGTGGAAACGTCACGTCTCAGTGGAAACGTCATGTCTCAGTGGAAACGTCACGTCTCAGTGGAAACATCTGGTCTCCGTGGAAACGTCACGTCTCAGTGGAAACGTCATGTCTCAGTGGAAACGTCACGTCTCAGTGGAAACATCTGGTCTCCGTGGAAACGTCACGTCTCAGTGGAAACGTCACGTCTCAGTGGAAACGTCACGTCTCCGTGGAAACGTCACGTCTCAGTGGAAACGTCATGTCTCAGTGGAAACGTCACGTCTCAGTGGAAACATCTGGTCTCCGTGGAAACGTCACGTCTCAGTGGAAACGTCACGTCTCAGTGGAAACGTCACGTCTCAGTGGAAACGTCACGTCAGCATGCTGACTGGAAGCTTCTAAATATGAGCCATTGGGAATAAAATGCTTTTTAAATGTATTCTGTTATTTTTTAGTACTGAATAGTTGTGCAGTTTAAAATGTTAAAGTAGAAACAGCAGAAGCCCCGCCCTCTCCTTCAGCAGGTGAGGTGGGTGGGCGGAGCTTGTCATGCATGAGAGGTGACATGAGTTACAATGCAGAGCAAGAGAAAAATGTTCTTACGCAATGTCTTCATAAAAGCTGTCCAACTCGTCTCGCTGCTCAGTCAGGGACGAGTCCAGGTCCAGGTAGTTCCCGTTGGACGACAGCTGGAGGGTGCAGTTCTCCAACTATGGACACAGAAACAGCAACAGGGTGGAGATCATGACTGCTTGTGGGAAATTCTCTGAGCTTCTTATCAGTGTCGGCATCAACAGCAGCAGAACCAGACCCCCAAACCTGTTCAGGACCTGAAAACTTGTCCCTGTGGTCTGAGACTTCTTTCCATTTGTCTGTCAGACTTTCCACCAATCAGAGAGCTTAAACTGACGGTAACGTCCAATCAGGAGCAGCCAAAGATCAACAAGTGATGAGAAAAGCAGGAAAATAATGATCCTCTATGGCTGGAATAAAGCCAGGAAGACGTTTGGGATGCAGCTGAGGTGGAGGTGCTGCAGTGAGGACAGCAGGTAGATAGTAGCAGGAAGACGTGTGGAAACATGGAAACTGTGTGATGCAGCGGAGATTCCCAACATGGAGCTTCAGAGAACTTCTTCTCTTCACCAAGTGGATTTACAATCAACTAGTCTGAAGACGCTCATCCTCCATCCATCCATCTATCATCCAACCATCATCCATCCATCCATCAATCATCCTCCATCCATCCATCTATCATCCAACCATCATCCATCCATCCATCAATCATCCTCCATCCATCCATCTATCATCCATCAATCATCCATCCATCCATCAATCATCATCCATCCATCCATCTATCATCCATCAATCATCCATCCATCCATCAATCATCCTCCATCCATCCATCTATCATCCATCAATCATCCATCCATCCATCAATCATCCTCCATCCATCCATCTATCATCCATCAATCATCCATCCATCCATCAATCATCATCCATCCATCCATCTATCATCCATCAATCATCCATCCATCCATCAATCATCATCCATCCATCCATCTATCATCCAACCATCATCCATCCATCCATCAATCATCCTCCATCCATCCATCTATCATCCAACCATCATCCATCCATCCATCAATCATCCTCCATCCATCCATCTATCATCCATCAATCATCCATCCATCCATCAATCATCATCCATCCATCCATCTATCATCCATCAATCATCCATCCATCCATCAATCATCCTCCATCCATCCATCTATCATCCATCAATCATCATCCATCCATCCATCAATCATCCTCCATCCATCCATCTATCATCCATCAATCATCATCCATCCATCCATCTATCATCCATCAATCATCCATCCATCCATCAATCATCCTCCATCCATCCATCCATCCATCAATCATCATCCATCCATCCATCTATCATCCAACCATCATCCATCCATCCATCAATCATCATCCATCCATCCATCTATCATCCAATCATCATCCATCCATCCATCTATCATCCAACCATCATCCATCCATCCATCAATCATCATCCATCCATCCATCTATCATCCAACCATCATCCATCCATCCATCTATCATCATCCATCCATCCATCTATCATCCAACCATCATCCATCCATCCATCAATCATCCTCCATCCATCCATCTATCATCCAACCATCATCCATCCATCCATCAATCATCATCCATCCATCCATCTATCATCCAACCATCATCCATCCATCCATCAATCATCCTCCATCCATCCATCTATCATCCAACCATCATCCATCCATCCATCAATCATCATCCATCCATCCATCTATCATCCAACCATCATCCATCCATCCATCTATCATCATCCATCCATCCATCTATCATCCATCCATCATCCATCCATCCATCAATCATCCTCCATCCATCCATCTATCATCCAACCATCATCCATCCATCCATCTATCATCCAACCATCATCCATCCATCCATCAATCATCATCCATCCATCCATCTATCATCCAACCATCATCCATCATCCATCAATCATCCTCCATCCATCCATCTATCATCCAACCATCATCCATCCATCTATCATCCAACCATCATCCATCCATCCATCAATCATCCTCCATCCATCCATCTATCATCCAACCATCATCCATCCATCCATCAATCATCCTCCATCCATCCATCTATCATCCAACCATCATCCATCCATCCATCAATCATCCTCCATCCATCCATCTATCATCCAATCATCATCCATCCATCCATCTATCATCCAACCATCATCCATCCATCCATCAATCATCATCCATCCATCCATCTATCATCCATCAATCATCCATCCATCCATCAATCATCCTCCATCCATCCATCCATCCATCAATCATCAACCATCCATCCATCCATCTATCATCCAACCATCCATCCATCCATCCATCAATCATCATCCATCCATCCATCATCCAACCATCATCCATCCATCCATCTATCATCATCCATCCATCCATCTATCATCCAACCATCATCCATCCATCCATCAATCATCCTCCATCCATCCATCTATCATCCAACCATCATCCATCCATCCATCCATCTATCATCCAACCATCATCCATCCATCCATCAATCATCCTCCATCCATCCATCTATCATCCAACCATCATCCATCCATCCATCTATCATCATCCATCCATCCATCAATCATCATCCATCCATCCATCTATCATCCATCAATCATCCTCCATCCATCCATCCATCCATCAATCATCATCCATCCATCCATCCATCTATCATCCAACCATCATCCATCCATCCATCAATCATCATCCATCCATCCATCTATCATCATCCATCCATCCATCAATCATCATCCATCCATCCATCTATCATCCATCAATCATCATCCATCCATCCATCATCCAACCATCATCCATCCATCCATCTATCATCCAACCATCATCCATCCATCCATCAATCATCATCCATCCATCCATCTATCATCCAACCATCATCCATCCATCCATCAATCATCCTCCATCCATCCATCTATCATCCAACCATCATCCATCCATCCATCAATCATCATCCATCTATCATCCAACCATCATCCATCCATCCATCTATCATCATCCATCCATCCATCTATCATCCATCCATCATCCATCCATCCATCAATCATCCTCCATCCATCCATCTATCATCCAACCATCATCCATCCATCCATCTATCATCCAACCATCATCCATCCATCCATCAATCATCATCCATCATCCAACCATCATCCATCCATCCATCAATCATCCTCCATCCATCCATCTATCATCCAACCATCATCCATCCATCCATCTATCATCCATCCATCCATCCATCTATCATCCAACCATCATCCATCCATCCATCAATCATCCTCCATCCATCCATCTATCATCCAACCATCATCCATCCATCCATCAATCATCCTCCATCCATCCATCTATCATCCAACCATCATCCATCCATCCATCTATCATCCAACCATCATCCATCCATCCATCAATCATCCTCCATCCATCCATCTATCATCCAACCATCATCCATCCATCCATCAATCATCCTCCATCCATCCATCTATCATCCAACCATCATCCATCCATCCATCAATCATCATCCATCCATCCATCTATCATCCAACCATCATCCATCCATCCATCTATCATCATCCATCCATCCATCTATCATCCAACCATCATCCATCCATCCATCTATCATCCAACCATCATCCATCCATCCATCAATCATCATCCATCCATCCATCCATCAATCATCCAACCATCATCCATCCATCCATCAATCATCATCCATCCATCTATCATCCAACCATCATCCATCCATCCATCTATCATCATCCATCCATCCATCCATCCATCAATCATCATCTATCATCATCCATCCATCCATCAATCATCATCCATCCATCCATCCATCAATCATCATCCATCCATCCATCCATCAATAATCATCCATCCATCTATCATCCAACCATCATCCATCCATCCATCCATCAATCATCCAACCATCATCCATCCATCCATCAATCATCCTCCATCCATCCATCTATCATCCAACCATCATCCATCCATCCATCTATCATCCAACCATCATCCATCCATCCATCAATCATCCTCCATCCATCCATCTATCATCCAACCATCATCCATCCATCCATCAATCATCCTCCATCCATCCATCTATCATCCAACCATCATCCATCCATCCATCAATCATCATCCATCCATCCATCTATCATCCAACCATCATCCATCCATCCATCTATCATCATCCATCCATCCATCTATCATCCAACCATCATCCATCCATCCATCTATCATCCAACCATCATCCATCCATCCATCAATCATCATCCATCCATCCATCCATCAATCATCCAACCATCATCCATCCATCCATCAATCATCATCCATCCATCTATCATCCAACCATCATCCATCCATCCATCTATCATCATCCATCCATCCATCCATCCATCAATCATCATCTATCATCATCCATCCATCCATCAATCATCATCCATCCATCCATCCATCAATCATCATCCATCCATCCATCCATCCATCAATAATCATCCATCCATCCATCTATCATCCAACCATCATCCATCCATCCATCCATCAATCATCCAACCATCATCCATCCATCCATCTATCATCATCCATCCATCCATCCATCCATCCATCAATCATCCAACCATCATCCATCCATCCATCTATCATCATCCATCCATCAATCATCATCCATCCATCAATCATCATCCATCCATCCATCCATCCATCAATCATCATCCATCCATCCATCTATCATCCAACCATCATCCATCCATCCATCCATCCATCAATCATCATCCATCCATCCATCAATCATCCATCCATCCATCCATCTATCATCCAACCATCATCCATCCATCCATCAATCATCATCCATCCATCCATCCATCCATCAATCATCATCCATCCATCCATCATCCAATCATCATCCATCCATCCATCCATCTATCATCCAACCATCATCCCTCCATCCATTCGTCCGTCCGGCTCCAGGAAGGAGGGAGGAACTCGACAGATGGATGGAATTCCTCTGACTGGTATCTGTGAGGATCTCGCAGGCTGCAGGTCGGCCCCGGTGCATGATGATATTAGGGGTCAGTGTAGGAATGTAAATTCGTGGGACCAGAACTCTGAGGTCTTTATCTGATGCTGGAGACTCCGGTGGGACTCGAACGCCTTGAAGCAGACTCTGGAGAACCAGCAGAGAGAACGTGAAGCAGAACTGGTGCCATTGGGACCTCCAGACCACTTTCAGGTTCTACTGGAATCCAATAGAAGTTGGGACAAGAAACAAACAGCTGTGGTGGACATCCAGAAGAACATGGAGGGAGTTCCTCAGGAAAGCTATCTCTGGGAAGATCTGGGATGGTATCTGGGGACGTTGGTCACATGACTCAGAGCAGAAACCACCAAGGAGCCGTTTAAACCCCCTCCCACACACTTCATGCTACAAGGAGCAGAACTTCCTGCTTGTTTATCCGTTTAAACATCGTGCTTCCATGATGAGCGTTTATTTATCTGCTGGTGTAAACAGAATTCCTTCCCACCAGAGTCCAGGAGGTTAGACCCTGATCCTCCAGACAGAGACGCTTATCTGCAGGACTTTCAACCCTGATGACTGACCGTTTGCTTCATGCCGAGTTAACCGGAGAAGCATGACGCCGCCTGCAGCCACTTCCTGTTTGGGAAAAACCGCTTCTCAACACAAAGCAGCGACATTATTCATCCGACCGGCAGGAAGTAGCTTCACTGCAGATATTTAACCCTAAAACTCCCAAAACCACTTTGTTCCAACATGAACATGTAGAACATGTTAGCACGGGACGTTTCCACAGACACGGGACGTTTCCACAGACACGGGACGTTTCCATGGAGATGTGACGTTTCCATGGAAACATGTTTTCAGCCTCAGCTGGCTGATTCTGAGGCTAAAATGATGTAAAATGAATGTATGAATACATAAAGCAGCATAAAGAACAACCAGAAGTTTGTAGAAATAACACACATAGATCAGCAGTGAACAAGACTTTTCTCATCACTTGTTGATCTTTGGCTGCTCCTGATTGGACGTTATCGTCAGTTTAAGCTCTCTGATTGGTGGAAAGTCTGACAGGAAGTGTCTTCATCATCATGTCCAGGTGAAAATAGAGGTCTCTTAGCAACAGCGACGGGGGACGGGCCGTCTCCAGAACCCGGTCCTCATCGGGTCCGACGGAAGACGGGCCGTCTCCAGAACCCGGTCCTCGTCGGGTCCGACGGAGGACGGGCCATCTCCAGAACCCGGTCCTCATCGGGTCCGACGGAGGACGGGCCGTCTCCAGAACCCGGTCCTCATCGGGTCCGACGGTGGACGGGCCATCTCCAGAACCCGGTCCTCATCGTTTACTGAAACAATATGGGATCATCTGGACTGAAAACGGAAGGTAAAGTTTTGATAAGACTTTCCAGGATCCTGGAGAACTGTTCCTGGAAGACTTTCCAGGATCCTGGAGAACTGTTCCTGGAAGACTTTCCAGGATCTTGGAGAACTGTTCCTGGAAGACTTTCCAGGATCTTGGAGAACTGTTCCTGGAAGACTTTCCAGGATCCTGGAGAACTATTCCTGGAAGACTTTCCAGGATCCTGGAGAACTGTTCCCGGAAGACTTTCCAGGATCTTGGAGAACTGTTCCCGGAAGACTTTCCAGGATCCTGGAGAACTATTCCTGGAAGACTTTCCAGGATCTTGGAGAACTGTTCCCGGAAGACTTTCCAGGATCCTGGAGTACTGTTCCTGGAAGACTTTCCAGGATCCTGGAGAACTGTTCCTGGAAGACTTTCCAGGATCCTGGAGAACTGTTCCTGGAAGACTTTCCAGGATCTTGGAGAACTATTCCTGGAAGACTTTCCAGGATCCTGGAGAACTATTCCTGGAAGACTTTCCAGGATCCTGGAGTACTGTTCCTGGAAGACTTTCCAGGATCCTGGAGAACTGTTCCCGGAAGACTTTCCAGGATCTTGGAGAACTGTTCCTGGAAGACTTTCCAGGATCCTGGAGAACTGTTCCTGGAAGACTTTCCAGGATCTTGGAGGACTGTTCCTGGAAGACTTTCCAGGATCCTGGAGAACTGTTCCTGGAAGACTTTCCAGGATCTTGGAGGACTGTTCCTGGAAGACTTTCCAGGATCCTGGAGAACTGTTCCTGGAAGACTTTCCAGGATCTTGGAGAACTATTCCTGGAAGACTTTCCAGGATCCTGGAGAACTGTTCCTGGAAGACTTTCCAGGATCTTGGAGGACTGTTCCTGGAAGACTTTCCAGGATCCTGGAGAACTGTTCCTGGAAGACTTTCCAGGATCTTGGAGAACTGTTCCTGGAAGACTTTCCAGGATCCTGGAGGACTGTTCCTGGAAGACTTTCCAGGATCCGGGAGAACTGTTCCTGGAAGACTTTCCAGGATCTTGGAGGACTGTTCCTGGAAGACTTTCCAGGATCTTGGAGAACTATTCCTGGAAGACTTTCCAGGATCCTGGAGAACTGTTCCTGGAAGACTTTCCAGGATCTTGGAGAACTATTCCTGGAAGACTTTCCAGGATCCTGGAGTACTGTTCCTGGAAGACTTTCCAGGATCCTGGAGAACTGTTCCTGGAAGACTTTCCAGGATCCTGGAGAACTGTTCCAGGTTCGGACTGAATGGAGAAAAGTCCCATGAAACTTCCTGGAATTGGTCCAGGATTCTGTAAATCATTTGGATCGGAACCATCCGGTCCGGTTCTACATCTGACCAGGAAGACTCAGAACCAGACCTTACTGTAACTGTGCTACAACAGAACCACCAGTCAGAACCGAGCCTTCTGGACCGGGTCTCGGTGTTCATCTCAACCAGAGTGGTTCCGACCCAGTAGAAGTGGTCCAGAACCGGCGTGACCCACCTTCAGCGGCGCCTCCAGAAGCTTGTGGATCCCAGGGAGCTGCTCGCTGAGGGTCCGGTTCTCCTCCAGGTCCACCATCGGAGGTCTGCGGGGTTCGGGGAAGTTCGTGCAGATGAACGGATCCGAGTCTTCCAAGAACTGGACCCGGCAGGTTACGGAGGCCATGGTCCCGAGCCCGCGGAGTGGTTCCGAACCGCGCAAGGAAACTTCCAACTGGGAATGAGTCCAGTCAAGTTACTGGGAATACTGACACGCACACTTCCGGTTCAGATGTTTCATCACAACCTCCACATCCGGTTGCAACAATAAAAGCTCAAAACTTCACCAATAAAGTTTATTTCTCTTTCTACTGAAACTTTATTGAGTAGAGCAGAGGGCGCGAGGAGGTTTCCACGAAATGTTCCGTCAAGAGACATAAAAACAGACATAAACCGGCAGTTTTACTCGTGTTTATAGGACCAGGACCAAGACCAAGACCAGAACCAGGAACTGGACCAGTTCCACGCCCAGGACCACGACCAGGACCAGGAACTGGACCGGTTCCATGCCCAGGACCAGGACCAGGAACTGGACCGGTTCCATGCCCAGGACCAGGACCACGCCCAGGAACAGGAACAGGACCAGGACCAGGAACTGGACCAGTTCCATGCCCAGGACCAGGACCACGCCCAGGACCAGGACCAGGACCAGGAACTGGACCGGTTCCATGCCCAGGACCAGGACCAGGAACTGGACCGGTTCCATGCCCAGGACCAGGACCACGCCCAGGACCAGGAACAGGACCAGGACCAGGACCAGGAATTGGACCGGTTCCATGCCCAGGACCAGGACCACGCCCAGGAACAGGAACAGGAACAGGACCAGGACCAGGAATTGGACCAGTTCCATGCCCAGGACCAGGACCAGGAACTGGACCGGTTCCATGCCCAGGACCAGGACCACGCCCAGGAACAGGAACAGGACCAGGAACTGGACCAGTTCCACGCCCAGGACCAGGACCAGGAACTGGACCAGTTCCACGCCCAGGACCAGGACCAGGACCAGGAACTGGACCACTTCCACGCCCAGGACCAGGACCAGGACCAGGACCAGGAACTGGACCAAGTTCACGCCCAGGACCAGGACCAGGAACTGGACCGGTTCCATGCCCAGGACCAGGACCACGCCCAGGAACAGGAACAGGACCAGGACCAGGACCAGGAACTGGACCAGTTCCATGCCCAGGACCAGGACCACGCCCAGGAACAGGAACAGGACCAGGACCAGGAACTGGACCAGTTCCACGCCCAGGATCAGGACCAGGACCAGGAACTGGACCAGTTCCACGCCCAGGACCAGGACCACGACCAGGAACTGGACCGGTTCCATGCCCATGCCCAGGACCAGGACCAGGACCAGGACCAGGAACTGGACCGGTTCCATGCCCAGGACCAGGACCACGCCCAGGACCAAGACCAGGCCCAGGAACTGGACCAGGACCACGACCAGGACCAGGACCAGGAACTGGTTTAGGACCACACCCAGGACCAGGACCAAGACCAGGAACAGGAACAGGACCAGGACCAAGACCAGAACCAGGACCGGGACCGGGACCAGGACTAAGACCAGGCCCAGGAACTGGACCAGGACTACGCCCAGGCCCAGGCCCAGGACCAGGACCGAGACCAGGAACAGGAACAGGACCAGGACCAGGACCAAGACCAGGACCAGGATCATGACCGGGACCGGGACCAGGACCAGGACCAGGACCAAGACCAGGCCCAGGAACTGGATCTGGACTAGGATCAAGACCAGGACCGGGACCACGCCCAGGACCAAGACCACGACCAGGACCAGGACCAGGAACTGGAACTGGACCAGTTCCACGCCCAGGACCAGGACCACGCCCAGGAGCAAGACCAGGCCCAGGAACTGGACCAGGACCACGCCCAGGACCAGGAACTGGACCAAGACCAAGACCACGCCCAGGACCAGGACCAAGATCAGGGCCAGGACCAGACCACGCCCAGGCCCAGGACCAGGACCAGGAACTGGCCCAGGACCAGGACCAGGACCAGGACCAGGACCGAGACCAGGAACAGGACCAGGACCAGGACCAGGACCAAGACCAGGACCAGGACCAGGATCAGGACCGGGACCGGGACCAGGACCAGGACCAGGACCAAGACCAGGACCAGGACCAGGAACTAGAACTGGACCAGTTCCACGCCCAGGACCAGGACCAGGACCAGGAACTGGACAGGTTCCATGCCCAGGACCAGGACCACGCCCAGGAACAGGAACAGGACCAGGACCAGGAACTGGACCGGTTCCATGCCCAGGACCAGGACCACGCCCAGGACCAAGACCAGGACCAGGAACAGGATCTGGACCACGCCCAGGACCAGGAACTGGACCAAGACCACGCCCGGGACCAGGACCAAGATCAGGGCCAGGACCAGACCAGGACCAGGACCAGGGCCAGGGCCAGGGCCAGGGCCAGAACCAAAACAAGGAACAGGACCAGGACCAGAACCAGAACCAGGAACAGGACCAGGACCAGGACCAGAACCAGGACCAGAACCAGAACCAGAACTAGGAAAAGGACCAGAACCAGAACCAGAACCAAGACCAAGACCAAGACCAGGACCAGGACCAGACCCAGGACCAGGACCAGGACCAGAACCAGAACCAAGACCAGGACCAGGACCAGGTGGATCTGACTGGTCAGACCTCCACCAGAGGGCGCCACTGGACCACGCAACACGGAGTGGAAACTGATTCCAGATCAGTTCTGGAACGTTATCTGCAAACTGTGCGCATGCGCGACCCACACCCGTTTCTGTTGAAGATTTTTTCCTTCAGATTATTATTGTTTATAAACTTTATTAGAATTATTATCAATTATTTTATTAATCTTTCTGAAAACTGTTTATTCTCTTCTTGCTTTGGCTGAAATGTTCACCTCTTTGCCTAATGACATCATGCACCTGAACTCACCTGAAGTCACCTGAAGTCAAGCTGGACCCGTTAAAAACGGATGTGAAGGAAGATCTTCACAATAAAGTTCAACATTTCATTTATTGAAAGATGCAGAAACATCCTGGTCCTGGTCCTGGTCCGGATCCAGTTCCTGGGCTTGTTCCTGATCCTGGTCCGGATCCAGTTCCTGGGCCTGGTCCTGATCCTGGGCCTGGTCTTGGTCTTGGTCCTGGTCCTGGTCCTGGGTCTGGTATGTATGTAAGTATGCTCCATGCATGAATGGACGGATAGATAGATAGATAGATAGATAGACAGATAGATGGATAGATAGATAGATAGATAGATAGATAGATAGATAGATAGATAGACAGATGGATGGACATATTTACCTTTATAAGAGATCATACCTCTCTATATATTTATACTCCCTCAGAAGTGTTTCACCAAAGCTCAACACAGTAATCCAAATATGACACAATGAGTGAACAGTACAGAATAGAAAGTGATTTTTTATCCAGAAAATGTTTCCATTTAGTAAACTCTGCCACATTTCTTGCCAGTTTCGTCTGAACAAACTTAATATGTGACTTCCAGCACATTCTGTGGTTTCTAATCACACCAAGAAATTTGTAGTCATATACCCTGTTTTACAGTTTTTACTATTTTTATTTGTCTCCCAGTATCTGTACTACAGTTTCCAAATGACATCATTTTTGTTTTATCTGATAATTTGTTTCTATCAAACCATCTTTTTGTTCCTTTTCCTGTGATTTTTCCCAGAACTTGCTGCAGGTCTTCTCCAAGACATAAAATATCTGTATCATCTGCAAACAGGACGGGTTTCAATCAGACACTTTCCAAATATCATTCATGTCCAGAGTAAAAAGTTTAGGCCCCAACACTGACCCCTGGGGGACTCCACGAACAATGTCCAAACAATCTGACTGGTGTTCACAAATCATCACATACATTTAATATTTTCCAAATCTCTTTTAAATTGTTTCTGTTTTCTTCTAATATTTCAGAATAATTTTTCTTGCATGTTCTCATTATGATGGTTCATTTTATTTTTATACTTCTTATATTTTACTTCAGCTTCAGTTGTTCAATCTGAAGCTGAAGTAAAATTCTCTGTATAAACTGTTTCTCTTCTTGATGGTGTTCTGTAACCTTTTGTAATCCATGGGCAATGTTTATACTTATATTTACTTCTATATTGTTTTATTGGGCAATGTTTGTCATATAATAATTTAAATATCCTTAAGAATTTTTCATATGCTTTATCAATATCTACTTCTTCTATTTGTCGAATCCCAGTTCCATGTTAGCAACTCATTCTTTAATGCATTTGTTGTCTCTTCTGTCCGAACCCACTTGTACTTTAACATACTAACTCTCTTGTTCTTGTTATGGGTATTATTATTATAAATAACAAAAACTGGCAAATTATCACTGGTATCATTGATCAGTAATCCTGTCACAGTTTTGTTATGGATTTTATTTGTGAATATTTTATCAATAACTGCAGCACTTTGTGATGTAATTCTGCTTGGTCTTGTTATTTTGGGAAATATGCTGAAGCTCTACATTGTATTGATAAACTCTGTCATGTTATGCTTAGCTGGATGAAGTAAATCTATGTTAAAATCACCACAAACTATTATAGTTTTTTTACATGAATTCCTAAACTTTTCTTCCAGCAATTCATTAAGAATATCAACATTAGAACCTGGTGTTCTTTACATTCAACTTACAATTACATTTCTCCGTTTCTCCAGACAGAGTTCGATTATTATAACTTCCAATATATTATCGATAACTGCTGTCATTCTCTCCACCAGTTTATATTCATATTTCCTGACCACACACTCCCCTCCTTGTCTGTTCATAAAGATCAGATCATATCGATCCGATTCAGATCTGTTCCCTTATCTGGTTCCATCCAAGTCTGTGATGCTGCGGTGATGGACGGACAGGTACTACCGGACCGGGTCCAGACGGGTACTACCGGACCGAGTCCTGACGGGAACTACCGGACCGGGTCCAGACGGGTACTACCGGACCGGGTCCTGACGGGAACTACCGGACCGAGTCCAGACGGGAACTACCGGACCGGGTCCAGACGGGAACTACCGGACCGAGTCCAGACGGGTACTACCGGACCGAGTCCTGACGGGAACTACCGGACCGAGTCCTGACGGGTACTACCGGACCGGGTCCAGACGGGTACTACCGGACCGGGTCCAGACGGGTACTACCGGACCGAGTCCTGACGGGAACTACCGGACCGAGTCCAGGCGGGTACTACCGGACCGGGTCCAGACGGGAACTACCGGACCGAGTCCAGACGGGTACTACCGGACCGGGTTCAGACGGGAACTACCGGACCGAGTCCAGACGGGTACTACCGGACCGGGTCCAGATGGTGCTGGTCCATCCACTGCTATATTCTATCAGGCTCATCGTGTGACTTGATGTTTACTAGAAAATAAAACCTGATGCAGAAACAGCTGCTGCAACCTGGATTAGATCCGGATCAGAGTCTGCAAGTGGTACCAGTCATGTAGAACCGAAACCAGCTGAACACGTGCAGAACTTTAGAGTCCATGAACATCCTCATCAGGATGAAAATGAACAGAAGTTTCAGATTGACTGCAGTTCCTGTATCGACCTGCAGGGGTCAGAGTTTCTCCAGGTTTCTGCTTAGAAGAGAAGCAGCCAGGTTGCATAAGAGGAGTGATGAAATATACAGCTACACACACACACACACACACACACACACACACACACACACACACACACACACACACACACACACATTCACATTCTGACTGGACGTTGAGAGTGGACTTCACCAAAAACCAGGTATTGATTATTCCCAGTCGATCAATCACTTATGAGACAGGTTGAGCAGCAATATCAGGACAACCTGTCACCCAGGTAAACCAGTCCGTCACCATGACAACTGAATCAACCAGCACAGTGCTGCACAGAATGACACGTTATCTCAATGTCAGAGACGACGATCACGCATATAGAAACATCATCAGTTGTTCAATGTAAACAAAAACCTAAAAACTCCTGTAACATCTGGAACAAAAGACCTGTAACATCTGGAATGAAACACCTGTAACATCTGGAATGAAACACCTGTAACATCTGGAATGAAACATCTGAAACATCTGGAATGAAACATCTGAAACATCTGGAATGAAACACCTTCAACATATGGAAAGAAACACCTGTAACATGTGGAAAGAAACACCTGTAACATCTGGAATGAAACACCTTAAACATCTGGAATGAAACACCTGTAACATCTGGAAAGAAACACCTGTAACATCTGGAAAGAAACACCTGAAACATCTGGAATGAAACACCTGTAACATCTGGAATGAAACACCTGTAACATCTGGAATGAAACACCTGTAACATCTGCAATGAAACACCTGTAACATCTGGAACAAAAGACCTGTAACATCTGGAATGAAACACCTGTAACATCTGGAATGAAACACCTGTAACATCTGGAATGAAACATCTGAAACATCTGGAATGAAACATCTGAAACATCTGGAATGAAACACCTTAAACATATGGAAAGAAACACCTGTAACATGTGGAAAGAAACACCTGTAACATCTGGAATGAAACACCTTAAACATCTGGAATGAAACACCTGTAACATCTGGAATGAAACACCTGTAACATCTGGAAAGAAACACCTGAAACATCTGGAATGAAACACCTGTAACATCTGGAATGAAACACCTGTAACATCTGGAATGAAACACCTGTAACATCTGCAATGAAACACCTGTAACATCTGGAAAGAAACACCTTAAACATCTGGAATGAAACACCTTAAACATCTGGAATGAAACACCTGTAACATCTGGAAAGAAACACCTTAAACATCTGGAATGAAACACCTGTAACATGTGGAATGAAACACCTGTAACATCTGGAATGAAACACCTGAAACATCTGGAATGAAACACCTGAAACATCTGGAATGAAACACCTTAAACATCTGGAATGAAACACCTGAAACATCTGGAAAGAAACACCTGTAACATCTGGAATGAAACTCCTGTAACATCTGGAATGAAACTCCTGTAACATCTGGAATGAAACTCCTGTAACATCTGGAAAGAAACACCTGTAACATCTGGAAAGAAACACCTGTAACATCTGGAAAGAAACACCTGTAACATCTGGAAAGAAACACCTGTAACATCTGGAAAGAAACACCTGAAACATCTGGAAAGAAACACCTGTAACATCTGGAAAGAAACACCTGTAACATCTGGAAAGAAACACCTGTAACATCTGGAAAGAAACACCTGTAACATCTGGAAAGAAACACCTGAAACATCTGGAAAGAAACACCTGAAACATCTGGAAAGAAACACCTGAAACATCTGGAAAGAAACACCTGTAACATCTGGAAAGAAACACCTGTAACATCTGGAAAGAAACACCTTAAACATCTGGAAAGAAACACCTGTAACATCTGGAAAGAAACTCCTGTAACATCTGGAATGAAACTCCTGTAACATCTGGAAAGAAACACCTGCAACATCTGGAAAGAAACACCTGCAACATCTGGAAAGAAACACCTGCAACATGTGGAATGAAACACCTGTAACATCTGGAATGAAACACCTGTAACATCTGGAATGAAACTCCTGTAACATCTGGAATGAAACTCCTGTAACATCTGGAATGAAACTCCTGTAACATCTGGAAAGAAACACCATTAACATCTGGAAAGAAACACCATTAACATCTGGAAAGAAACACCTTAAACATCTGGAATGAAACTCCTGTAACATCTGGAATGAAACTCCTGTAACATCTGGAAAGAAAAACCTGTAACATCTGGAAAGAAACACCTTAAACATCTGGAAAGAAACACCTGAAACATCTGGAAAGAAACACCTGTAACATCTGGAAAGAAACACCTGTAACATCTGGAATGAAACACCTGTAACATCTGGAAAGAAACACCTGTAACATCTGGAAAGAAACACCTTAAACATCTGGAATGAAACACCTGTAACATCTGGAAAGAAACACCTGAAACATCTGGAAAGAAACACCTGAAACATCTGGAAAGAAACACCTTAAACATCTGGAATGAAACACCTGTAACATCTGGAATGAAACACCTGTAACATCTGGAATGAAACACCTGTAACATCTGGAAAGAAACACCTGAAACATCTGGAAAGAAACACCTGTAACATCTGGAATGAAACACCTGTAACATCTGGAAAGAAACACCTGAAACATCTGGAAAGAAACACCTGAAACATCTGGAAAGAAACACCTGAAACATCTGGAAAGAAACACCTGTAACATCTGGAAAGAAACACCTGTAACATCTGGAATAAAACACCTGAAACATCTGGAATGAAACACCTGTAACATCTGGAATGAAACACCTGTAACATCTGGAATGAAACACCTGTAACATCTGGAATGAAACACCTGTAACATCTGGAAAGAAACACCTGTAACATCTGGAAAGAAACACCTGTAACATCTGGAAAGAAACACCTGTAACATCTGGAATGAAACTCCTGTAACATCTGGAAAGAAACACCTGCAACATCTGGAAGGAAACACCTGCAACATCTGGAAAGAAACACCTGAAACATCTGGAAAGAAACACCTGAAACATCTGGAATGAAACACCTGTAACATCTGGAATGAAACACCTGTAACATCTGGAATGAAACACCTGTAACATCTGGAATGAAACTCCTGTAACATCTGGAAAGAAACACCTGTAACATCTGGAAAGAAACACCTGTAACATCTGGAAAGAAACACCTGTAACATCTGGAATGAAACACCTGTAACATCTGGAAAGAAACACCTGTAACATCTGGAAAGAAACACCTGTAACATCTGGAAAGAAACACCTGAAACATCTGGAAAGAAACACCTGAAACATCTGGAAAGAAACACCTGTAACATCTGGAAAGAAACACCTGTAACATCTGGAAAGAAACACCTGTAACATCTGGAAAGAAACACCATTAACATCTGGAATGAAACTCCTGTAACATCTGGAAAGAAACACCTTAAACATCTGGAAAGAAACACCTGTAACATCTGGAAAGAAACACCTGTAACATCTGGAAAGAAACTCCTGTAACATCTGGAAAGAAACACCTGTAACATCTGGAAAGAAACACCTGTAACATCTGGAATGAAACACCTGTAACATCTGGAATGAAACACCTGTAACATCTGGAATGAAACACCTGTAACATCTGGAAAGAAACACCTTAAACATCTGGAATGAAACACCTGTAACATCTGGAATGAAACACCTGTAACATCTGGAATGAAACACCTGAAACATCTGGAAAGAAACACCTGAAACATCTGGAATGAAACACCTGTAACATCTGGAAAGAAACACCTGTAACATCTGGAAAGAAACACCTGAAACATCTGGAAAGAAACACCTGTAACATCTGGAAAGAAACACCTGTAACATCTGGAATGAAACACCTGTAACATCTGGAATGAAACACCTGTAACATCTGGAAAGAAACACCTGAAACATCTGGAAAGAAACACCTGTAACATCTGGAAAGAAACACCTGTAACATCTGGAAAGAAACACCTGTAACATCTGGAAAGAAACACCTGTAACATCTGGAATGAAACACCTGTAACATCTGGAATGAAACACCTGTAACATCTGGAAAGAAACACCTGTAACATCTGGAAAGAAACACCTGTAACATCTGGAAAGAAACACCTGTAACATCTGGAAAGAAACACCTGTAACATCTGGAAAGAAACACCTGTAACATCTGGAATGAAACTCCTGTAACATCTGGAAAGAAACACCTGCAACATCTGGAAGGAAACACCTGCAACATCTGGAAAGAAACACCTGAAACATCTGGAAAGAAACACCTGAAACATCTGGAATGAAACACCTGTAACATCTGGAATGAAACACCTGTAACATCTGGAATGAAACTCCTGTAACATCTGGAATGAAACTCCTGTAACATCTGGAAAGAAACACCTGTAACATCTGGAAAGAAACACCTGTAACATCTGGAAAGAAACACCTGTAACATCTGGAAAGAAACACCTGTAACATCTGGAATGAAACACCTGTAACATCTGGAAAGAAACACCTGTAACATCTGGAAAGAAACACCTGCAACATCTGGAAAGAAACACCTGTAACATCTGGAAAGAAACACCTGAAACATCTGGAAAGAAACACCTGTAACATCTGGAAAGAAACACCTGTAACATCTGGAAAGAAACACCATTAACATCTGGAATGAAACTCCTGTAACATCTGGAAAGAAACACCTGTAACATCTGGAATGAAACTCCTGTAACATCTGGAATGAAACTCCTGTAACATCTGGAATGAAACTCCTGTAACATCTGGAAAGAAAAACCTGTAACATCTGGAAAGAAAAACCTGTAACATCTGGAATGAAACACCTGTAACATCTGGAAAGAAACACCTGTAACATCTGGAAAGAAACACCTGTAACATCTGGAAAGAAACACCTGTAACATCTGGAAAGAAACACCTGAAACATCTGGAATGAAACACCTGTAACATCTGGAAAGAAACACCTGAAACATCTGGAAAGAAACACCTGAAACATCTGGAAAGAAACACCTTAAACATCTGGAATGAAACACCTGTAACATCTGGAATGAAACACCTGTAACATCTGGAATGAAACTCCTGTAACATCTGGAAAGAAACACCTGAAACATCTGGAAAGAAACACCTGTAACATCTGGAAAGAAACACCTGTAACATCTGGAATGAAACACCTGTAACATCTGGAATGAAACACCTGTAACATCTGGAATGAAACACCTGTAACATCTGGAAAGAAACACCTTAAACATCTGGAATGAAACACCTGTAACATCTGGAAAGAAACACCTGAAACATCTGGAAAGAAACACCTGTAACATCTGGAAAGAAACACCTGTAACATCTGGAATGAAACTCCTGTAACATCTGGAAAGAAACACCTGAAACATCTGGAAAGAAACACCTTAAACATCTGGAATGAAACACCTGTAACATCTGGAATGAAACACCTGTAACATCTGGAATGAAACTCCTGTAACATCTGGAAAGAAACACCTGAAACATCTGGAAAGAAACACCTGTAACATCTGGAAAGAAACACCTGTAACATCTGGAATGAAACACCTGTAACATCTGGAATGAAACACCTGTAACATCTGGAATGAAACACCTGTAACATCTGGAAAGAAACACCTTAAACATCTGGAATGAAACACCTGTAACATCTGGAAAGAAACACCTGAAACATCTGGAAAGAAACACCTGTAACATCTGGAAAGAAACACCTGTAACATCTGGAATGAAACTCCTGTAACATCTGGAAAGAAACACCTGCAACATCTGGAAGGAAACACCTGCAACATCTGGAATGAAACACCTGCAACATCTGGAAAGAAACACCTGAAACATCTGGAAAGAAACACCTGAAACATCTGGAAAGAAACACCTTAAACATCTGGAATGAAACACCTGTAACATCTGGAAAGAAACACCTGAAACATCTGGAAAGAAACACCTGTAACATCTGGAAAGAAACACCTGTAACATCTGGAATGAAACTCCTGTAACATCTGGAAAGAAACA
>NC_136619.1:44008924-44016424 GCF_933228915.1 Telmatherina bonti
ATCTGTCATCCATCCATCCATCATCCATCCATCCATCGGTCATCCATCCATCCATCCATCCATCCATCTATCATCCATCCATCCATCCATCATCCATCCATCCATCCATCCATCTGTCATCCATCCATCCATCTATCCGTCATCCATCCATCCATCTGTCTGTCATCCATCCATCCATCCATCCAGCCAGCCATCCATCCATCCATCTGACATCCATCCATCCATCTATCATCCATCCATCCATCCGTCATCCATCTATCATCCATCCATCCATCCATCCATCCATCCGGCCATCCATCCATCCATCCAGCCATCCATCCATCTGTCTTCCATCCTCCCTTCCATTCATCCATTAGTCATCCATCCATCCATCCATCCATCCATCCATCCATCCATCCATCCGTCATCTATCCAACAATCCATCTGTCATCCATCCATCTATCATCCATCCATCCATCTGTCATCCATCCTCCCATCCATTCATCCATCAGTCATCCGTCCATCTGTCATCCATCCATCCATCCATCTGTCATCCATCATCTATCCATCCATCCATTCATCTAACTTTCATCCTTCCATCCATCCATCCATTCATCCATCCGTCATCTATCCAACCATCCGTCATCCGTCCATCTGTCCTCCATCCATCCATCCATCCATCCATCCATCTGTCATCCAGCCATCCATCTATCCTCCATCCATCCATCCATCATCCATCCATCCATCTGTCATCCATCCATCCAGCCATCCATCCATCCATCCGTCATCCATCCATCCATCCATCTATCATCCATCTGTCATCCATCCTCCGATCATTCATCCATTAGTCATCCATCCATCTGTCATCCATCCATCCACCCATCTGTCATCCATCCATCCACCCATCCATCCATCCATCCATCCATCCATCCATCTTTCATCCAGCCATCCATCTATCATCCATCCATCCATCCATCATCCATCCATCCATCTGTCATCCATCCATCCATCTGTCATCCATCCATCCATCTATCATCTATCCATCCATCCATCATCCATCCATCCATCTGTCATCCATCCATCCATCTGTCATCCATCCATCCAGCCATCCATCCATCCATCTGTCATCCATCCTCCCATCCATTCATCCATCCATCATCCATCCATCCATCTGTCATCCACCTATCTGTCATTCATCCATCATCCATCCATCCATCCATCTATCTGTCATCCATCCATCCATCTGTCTGTCATCCATCCATCCATCCATCTATCCATCTGTCATCCATCCATCCATCCATCATCCATCCATCCATCCATCCATCCATCTTTCATCCATCCATCCAGCCATCTATCCATCCATCCATTCATCCAACTTTCATCCTTCCATCCATCCATCCATTCATCCATCCGTCATCTATCCAACCATCTGTCATCCAGCCAACCATCCATTCATCCATCCATCCATCCATCCATCTTTCATCCATCCATCCAGCCATCTATCCATCCATCCATTCATCCAACTTTCATCCTTCCATCCATCCATCCATTCATCCATCCGTCATCTATCCATCCATCTGTCATCCATCCATCCAGCCATCCATCCATCCATCTGTCATCCATCCTCCCATCCATTCATCCATCCATCATCCATCCATCCATCTGTCATCCACCTATCTGTCATTCATCCATCATCCATCCATCCATCCATCTATCTGTCATCCATCCATCCATCTGTCTGTCATCCATCCATCCATCCATCTATCCATCTGTCATCCATCCATCCATCCATCATCCATCCATCCATCCATCCATCCATCTTTCATCCATCCATCCAGCCATCTATCCATCCATCCATTCATCCAACTTTCATCCTTCCATCCATCCATCCATTCATCCATCCGTCATCTATCCAACCATCTGTCATCCAGCCAACCATCCATTCATCCATCCATCCATCCATCCATCTGTCATCCAGCCATCCATCTATCCTACATCCATCCATCCATCTTCCATCCATCCATCTGTCATCCATCCATCCAGCCATCCATCCATCCGTCATCATCCATCCATCTATCATCCATCCATCCATCTGTCATCCATCCATCCATCCATCCATCCAGCCATACATCCAGCTATGCATCCATCCATCTGTCATCCATCCATCCATCTATCATCCATCCATCCATCTGTCATCCATCCATCCATCATCCATCCATCCATCCATCCATCCATCTATCATCCATCCATCCATCCATCATCCATCCATCCATCCATCCATCTGTCATCCATCCATCCATCTATCCGTCATCCATCCATCCATCTGTCTGTCATCCATCCATCCATCCATCTATCCATCTGTCATCCATCCATCCATCCATCATCCATCCATCCATCTGTCATCCATCCATCCATCCATCCGTCATCTATCCAACCATCTGTCATCCAGCCATCCATCCATTCATCCATCCATCCATCCATCCATCCATCCATCTGTCATCCAGCCATCCATCTATCCTCCATCCATCCATCATCCATCCATCCATCCGTCATCCATCCATCCATCTATCATCCATCCATCCATCCATCCAGCCATCCATCCATCCATCTATCATCCATCCATCCATCCGTCATCCATCTATCATCCATCCGTCATCCATCTATCATCCATCCATCCATCCATCCATCCATCCAGCCATCCATCCATCCATCCAGCCATCCATCCATCTGTCTTCCATCTATCATCCATCCATCCATCCATCCATTCATCCATTAGTCATCCATCCATCCATCCATACATCCGTCATCTATCCAACAATCCATCTGTCATCCATCCATCTATCATCCATCCATCCATCCGTCATCCATCCATCCATCTGTCATCCATCCTCCCATCATTCATCCATTAGTCATCCATCCATCCGTCATCCATCCATCCATCCATCCACCCATCTGTCATCCATCCATCCACCCATCCATCCATCCATCCATCTGTCATCCAGCCATCCATCTATCATCCATCATCCATCCATCCATCTGTCATCCATCCATCCATCTGTCATCCATCCATCCAGGCATCCATCCATCCATCTGTCATCCATCCTCCCATCCATTCATCCATCCATCATCCATCCATCCATCTGTCATCCACCCATCTGTAATTCATCCATCATCCATCCATCCATCCATCCATCTGTCATCCATCCATCCATCCATCATCCATCCATCCATCTGTCATCCATCCATCCAGCCATCCATCCATCCATCCGTCATCCATCCATCCATCTATCATCCATCCATCCATCTGTCATCCATCATCCATCTGTCATCCATCCATCCATCCATCCATCCATCCATCTGTCATCCATCCTCCCATCCATTCATCCATCCATCATCCATCCATCCATCTGTCATCCACCCATCTGTCATTCATCCATCATCCATCCATCCATCCATCCATCTGTCTGTCATCCATCCATCCATCCATCCATCTATCCATCTGTCATCCATCCATCCATCCATCATCCATCCATCCATCTGTCATCCATCCATCCATCCATCCATCCATCCATCCATCTGTCATCCATCCATCCAGCCATCTATCCATCCATCCATTCATCCAACTTTCATCCTTCCATCCATCCATCCATTCATCCATCCGTCATCTATCCAACCATCTGTCATCCAGCCAACCATCCATTCATCCATCCATCCATCCAGCCATCCATCTATCCTCCATCCATCCATCCATTCATCCATCCATCTATAATCCATCCATCCATCCGTCATCCATCCATCCATCCATCCAGCCATCCATCCAGCCATCCATCCATCCATCCATCCATCTATCATCCATCCATCCATCATCCATCCATCCATCCGTCATCCATCCATCCATCCATCCATCCATCTATCCATCTGTCATCCTTCCATCCATCCATCCATTCATCCATCCGTCATCTATCCAACCATCTGTCATCCAGCCAACCATCCATCCATCCATCCATCCATCCATCCATCTGTCATCCAGCCATCCATCTATCCTCCATCCATCCATCCATTCATCCATCCATCTATAATCCATCCATCCATCCGTCATCCATCCATCCATCCATCCAGCCATCCATCCATCCATCCATCCATCTATCATCCATCCATCCATCATCCATCCATCCATCCGTCATCCATCCATCCATCCATCCATCCATCCATCCATCCATCTATCATCCATCCATCCATCCATCATCCATCCATCCATCCATCCATCTGTCATCCATCCATCCATCTATCCGTCATCCATCCATCCATCTGTCTTTCATCCATCCATCCATCCATCATCCATCCATCCATCTGTCATCCATCCATCCATCCATCCATCCATCCATCCATCTGTCATCCAGCCATCCATCTATCCTACATCCATCCATCCATCTTCCATCCATCCATCTGTCATCCATCCATCTATCATCCATCCATCCATCCGTCATCCATCCATCCATCCATCCATCCAGCCATCCATCCATCCATCTGTCATCCATCCATCCATCTATCATCCATCCATCCATCTGTCATCCATCCATCCATCATCCATCCATCCATCCATCATCCATCCATCCATCCATCCATCTGTCATCCATCCATCCATCTATCCGTCATCCATCCATCCATCTGTCTTTCATCCATCATCCATCCATCCATCCATCCATCCATCCATCCATCTATCATCCATCCATCCATCCATCATCCATCCATCCATCCATCCATCCATCCATCCATCTGTCATCCATCCATCCATCTATCCGTCATCCATCCATCCATCTGTCTGTCATCCATCCATCATTCCATCTATCCATCTGTCATCCATCCATCCGTCATCCATCCATCCATCCATCCATCCATTCATCCATCCGTCATCTATCCAACCATCTGTCATCCAGCCATCCATCCATTCATCCATCCATCCATCCATCCATCCATCCATCCATCCATCTGTCATCCAGCCATCCATCTATCCTCCATCCATCCATCCATCATCCATCCATCCATCTGTCATCCATCCATCCAGCCAGCCATCCATCCGTCATCCATCCATCCATCTATCATCCATCCATCCATCCATCCAGCCATCCATCCATCCATCTGTCATCCATCCATCCATCTATAATCCATCCATCCATCCGTCATCCATCTATCATCCATCCATCCATCCATCCATCCATCCAGCCATCCATCCATCTGTCTTCCATCCTCCCTTCCATTGATCCATTAGTCATCCATCCATCCATCCATCCGTCATCTATCCAACAATCCATCTGTCATCCATCCATCTATCATCCATCCATCCATCCGTCATCCATCCATCCATCTGTCATCCATCCTCCCATCATTCATCCATTAGTCATCCATCCATCCGTCATCCATCCATCCATCCATCCACCCATCTGTCATCCATCCATCCACCCATCCATCCATCCATCCATCCATCTGTCATCCAGCCATCCATCTATCATCCATCCATCCATCCATCATCCATCCATCCATCTGTCATCCATCCATCCATCTATCATCCATCCATCCATCCATCATCCATCCATCCATCTGTCATCCATCCATCCATCTGTCATCCATCCATCCAGCCATCCATCCATCCATCTGTCATCCATCCTCCCATCCATTCATCCATCCATCATCCATCCATCCATCTGTCATCCACCCATCTGTAATTCATCCATCATCCATCCATCCATCCATCCATCCGTCATCCATCCATCCATCCATCATCCATCCATCCATCTGTCATCCATCCATCCAGCCATCCATCCATCCATCCGTCATCCATCCATCCATCTATCATCCATCTGTCATCCATCCTCCCATCATTCATCCATTAGTCATCCATCCATCCGTCATCCATGCATCCATCCATCCACCCATCTGTCATCCATCCATCCACCCATCCGTCCATCCATCCATCTGTCATCCAGCCATCCATCTATCATCCATCCATCCATCCATCATCCATCCATCCATCTGTCATCCATCCATCCATCTATCATCCATCCATCCATCCATCATCCATCCATCCATCCATCATCCATCCATCCATCTGTCATCCATCCATACATCTGTCATCAATCCATCCAGCCATCCATCCATCCATCTGTCATCCATCCTCCCATCCATTCATCCATCCATAATCCATCCATCCATCTGTCATCCACCCATCTGTCATTCATCCATCATCCATCCATCCATCCATCCATCTGTCATCCATCCATCCATCTGTCTGTCATCCATCCATCCATCCATCTGTCATCCATCCATCCATCCATCCATCATCCATCCATCCATCTGTCATCCATCGATCCATCCATCCATCTGTCATCCATCCATCCAGCCATCTATCCATCCATCCATTCATCCAACTTTCATCCTTCCATCCATCCATCCATTCATCCATCCGTCATCTATCCAACCATCTGTCATCCAGCCAACCATCCATTCATCCATCCATCCATCCATCCATCCATCCATCTGTCATCCAGCCATCCATCTATCCTCCATCCATCCATCCATTCATCCATCCATCCATCATCCATCCATCCATCCGTCATCCATCCATCCATCCATCCATCCATCCATCCATCCAGCCATCCATCCATCCATCCATCTATCATCCATCCATCCATCATCCATCCATCCATCCGTCATCCATCCATCCATCCATCCATCTATCATCCATCCATCCATCCATCATCCATCCATCCATCCATCCATCTGTCATCCATCCATCCATCTATCCGTCATCCATCCATCCATCTGTCTGTCATCCATCCATCCATCCATCCATCTATCCATCTGTCATCCATCCATCCATCCATCATCCATTCATCCATCTGTCATCCATCCATCCATCCATCCATCCATCCATTCATCCATCCGTCATCTATCCAACCATCTGTCATCCAGCCATCCATCCATCCATCCATCCATCCATCTGTCATCCAGCCATCCATCTATCCTCCATCCATCCATCCATCATCCATCCATCTGTCATCGATCCATCCAGCCATCCATCCATCCGTCATCCATCCATCCATCTATCATCCATCCATCCATCCGTCATCCATCCATCCATCCATCCAGCCATCCATCCATCCATCTGTCATCCATCCATCCATCTATCATCCATCCATCCATCCGTCATCCATCTATCATCCATCCCTCCATCCATCCATCCATCCATCCATCCATCCGGCCATCCATCCATCCATCCAGCCATCCATCCATCTGTCTTCCATCGTCCCTTCCATTCATCCATTAGTCATCCATCCATCCATCCATCCATCTGTCATCCATCATCCATCCATCCATCCAACCATCCATCTGTCATCCATCCATCCAGCCATCTATCCATCCATCCATTCATCCAACTTTCCTCCTTCCATCCATCCATCCATTCATCCATCCGTCATCTATCCAACCATCCGTCATCCATCCATCTGTCCTCCATCCATCCAT